>NC_083763.1:66097198-66441364 GCF_963514075.1 Conger conger
GATGACCCCAAATCCTTAATTTTCCTACGACGGAGAGCAAAAGTGAACTGGCCGTTGTATTCCTTGGCACATTACATTTTATATTAAATCATTTCCCTGTTACAGTGGAATTATTTTCACATGGGCTGGCCTGGCAGAGGAAAGACTAGCACTGCCCCTGGAGAGGAATAGCTGTATTATTATGTGTCTGCTGACATTTCCAGAGTCCAAAGCACATTCTCTCACAGTCGTGGCAGAAGCAGGTTGCTGGCCTGTCAAATTTCACAAAAATAAATCCTATGAATGTTGTCTTAAAGCAAAAACAAAGGTCAAAGCATCCATCCTGACTAGGAGTGTCCAGACTTATCTCATTTTACAATTCAAATAATCAATCAAATAAGATATTGAAGATTCTTCGCAGATAGGGCTGTTCACTGCTCATCTTCACTAAATACCTCATGCTAAAGTGCAGTGGAGAATACTGTTGGTATCTTGCCTACCACACACTACAGATAGTCTCTCATGTCTGGCAAACTAAATGGTTTTCTAGCATTTTTCACAATGTTGCCACACAGCAGGGGAGACAGACTGCCAAAAACAGATGATCTGTAAATAACCTTTCCTTTCTGACCCCTTCATTTCATCTGCACACGCAGGCCTGCGGTGGGGAGCTCGACCACAGGCGAGAGAAACAGACAGTCCACGCCGAAAAGCCCTGCTAATTTACACTCCAACCTAAAACACTGCATTCCCACAACATCTGCTGTGCTGTGGAAGACTTCCCACAATGCAGTGTCACATCAATACTGAGGAAAGGCTATGTCTTAGCGGGATAGCTCAATATGGTGATCAACAAACACAATTAAATCAATGGAATAAAATTACTTGAGCTACAGAGGCCTTTGCTTGATCCCAAAGAGCATATACTGACAATAATACCTTAGTTAGCTATATTGTTTTCAAGCTCAGGTCACTAACAGTCTTTCAATGTCAAAATAAATTTGTTGAAAGCCCAAGTATTCAATTTATTTAAGTTTATCACTGCATAACCTCTTACTCCACCACAAATGATGTCTTAAATATCACACAAGTCACAACAGAAGTGGAATTGTAATGGGACACCCCAGAGAAAAAGATTACATTTTGCATACTCACAATTGATAAAGTATCGTGGTTTTTCCAGCATTGTCCAGTCCAACAATGATCACCTTGTGTTCTGCAATACATGAAAGAGAAACTCCAGGTAAGGCATAGTGCTACAGTTGAATGTTGAGCCTTGATTTAGTGAAGCTGAAAAACCACTCCCCCAACTCTCCATACACTGCTACATTCCTCAGCTACTGGGAACATTTGAGGCAAATATCAAATGGTTAGGTCCACATTCCAACGGCAATGGAAGTGCTTTGTCCCCCACATTATTATCATTTTGAAAAACTGAAAAGAAGCCAACTTTACATTTTAGGAATATAATCCCACAAAGAGGTACTCGTGAAAAACAAGTTTGTTTACACAAAAGTGCTGATCAAGTGCAGCATAGTGTTCTGTTGAAAAACACTGTTCTCAAATCATTACCCATTCTAGAATACCCCACCTGTTGTACTGCATGTCAGTACAGAATATGGATTATGAAGGAGATATGGAAAAGAAACACCATATATTATGACAAACAGCAGGCAATAATGGATCAGTCCAAATAATTAACCTCTTGAACATCTGAAAACTTAAACCAATGAAAACAGTGCACTGCAGTCGAAGCCCCGCCTTCCGGTTCTTCATCACATTGCATCATTCTAGTTCCGTCCTTCCATTCGTGATTTGCTGGCTTCCTTCTGCTACAAGGCTGATCAGCACCGGTGTTTCTAATCAAAACACCCTGCCTACAGCAAATGTCAAATCCTCTTTCACCATTTTCAAGCAAGTTATCAGAATCCCTCCCGTGTTATTCACAAATACAGATATGGGCTCTAACAAGAACCAGAAACTATGGCTAATTAACACTTGTCCATAACAACAGTTCATGTTGCCTATGTCAACACATGACTCATGACCTCAACAGCTCTAATGAAATTAAAACACTCCATTGTGAAAAAAGGCAAACGTTTTTAATTTTCAAAAAGCCGATAATTTGACCCAAGTAAGAAGACATCAATCATGGGAGATGGTATCTTCAAACCCACATCCATGAGAGGTTAACTAGCAGCTAACTACTTAATTGTATTAATGTTAAATGCATTTATAAATAGAAATAGTTTACCCTGTAACGGTTGTACAAATTTAAATATCCATGAGGTTGTATGCAATAAAGCCTAATTGACAGATTTTAATCACAAAAAGCCTTTAAGTGAAATACAGGCAGCCTTGTGATCGGGCATGCGTGACGAGCAAAATATCAAAAACTTCCCTTAAGTCAGAAGTCTTGCAATACAAAATGGTGGTGAGGGACATATTCATAACATGTTAAAAGTTTCCTTTTGATAACATAGCCAGTTTCAAACCTTATTTTACATACTAAATTCAAGGTAAGGCTCAACAAAGAACACTCAAAAAGACACAGATGTGTGCAAAAAGAAGGCGTACCTCTCACATACAGGCTGAGAGGGGCAAGATGGAAAGTCTTATTCTACATCACAAAGGAATGGATCCTGGGGCCAGCAGTAACAGAGATACCTCCAGGACACCATTAAACTCAATGGTACCGTAGCAGCATTCAGAACGGGAGGCAGGGAGTGGTCTGAGCCTGTAATCCTCCGCATTAGGAGAAAGCGAGGGATTAGCAGCCCACTACACTTGCAGAGCAAGCAGCAGGTACTTCCCATCCCCACCTCTTACCTACAGAGGAATTAGGGCAATCAGATATCCCAGAATTCCAGGGGAGCCCTGCACATCCGAGATCACAAGGCAGAAGTGAATCTCGCAGGAAACGACTGATCTGATCTCCTTAGACACACCGTGCATAGTTCAAACAAGTTAGTGCTTGCCCAGATTAACCCTCGTCTAGGAAAGTAAATGAATCACAGATGCATAGATATGACATGTCTATGTCGTGCTAGATGCAATTTAACCAATGAATTTTATGATGTTTCTTTATCCCTCTTACAAGTGGGGGAAAAAAGCTCCAGAATCATTGAGATTTTCACAAAGATTTTTTTGTGCAAGCAACTATTTATTGATTTTATTTTGTTTGTTTCAAAAGAGAGGGCATTTACAAAACTCAGAAACAGCAGGTAATGTTTCCAAAAGATAATCGCGATTCCCGATGCTGTACTTTGTTACCATTATAAATGCTTTAATGTAGCAATGTTCAGAGATATTTCTACGGCATCCTTTTGAAAAGACCGCAAAAAGTGGCCTGCATATTCTAAACTATTTCACATCTTGAAGAATTAGGTCCTCGTAAAAGTAACCATGCGCAGCAAAATAAAGAAATGAATCTGCATCAGTACTGAGCTCATCTCGAATGTGCAGGGCCTCGAATGTGGCCCCTCCATTCACTCACTTTCACTTGTGTGAACTTCCTTGTTCATTAAACAGATGTATAGGAGAGAAGGGGGTTTAATTCAATCGCAGCATTTAAGTAACAATGCAGCTTGCTGTTGCTCAGCTGGTGGTGTGACGGTCCCTGGGGGGCCGTGATGCTCTTTCTGAACTGTGTACTGTAATGAGGAAACAATGAGGAAGGAAAGGTCCTTCTCACACTCCTTTGTCACCAATTAGACCCAACCTTCAGGCCGTCTGCCATATCCTTTGAGGAAAGCAGCCCCCGTCTGCCCTGCTAACTGAACAAAAGCATCAGAGAATGGGGGTCTTTTCCAGCCTGCTACAAGAGGCCAGCACCAATTCGGTCGAGAAAAAGCACACTGTTCGTTTATTTTACTCCATCTTATGTGCCAGCAATGTTTGCCATTCTTTAATATCGTGTCAGTAACTTTACGTTAAATCCTGTGCAAGTCTTGCGGTCACGCCGTCAAAGTAGGCAGCTGCCTCACGCTCCATTTCAGAACTCTCAAGGGAGTTATTTCAAACGTTCTGATGTCAGCTGTAGCTCAACGAAAAAAAAAAATCAACTAAGCAAGAATCGACATGAAAGGGAAACGTATAAATGCATCCACCCGACTTAAGGGATGAAATGTTAACATTAGGTAGCTGCACCGACATCACCTGAAATAACACGCCTGGATACCGACGTTAGATATCGCTCAGACAGCGAGATGATCAACAAGTTGGAAACGCTAGCCATGTAACGTCAACGTTAGCATCACTGTCGTATGCTCGTGTCAAGTGGTAACGTTAGCTAAACATATCCATGTTGCAGAATGTTTTACCATTTTTAACAATTTAACGAACGTTAGTGATCTTGCTGCATGACCTGCAGTAACTGTGTGTTAGCCAGCTACCTTTATCACCAGACCGAAAACGTTACCGATGAATGTCAATGGCCTAACCAATCGAGCCATCTGTTACCATTGATAGCTAGTTACAATTGATTGTGCTTTGCCACAAAGTATTTTGCATTAGTGCACGTTAGCTTGCTAGCTAGTCAGCAATCGTGAAGTTCCATCCAAGTTAGCCAACACTACTAGCTAGCTATGCACAAGCAGAAGTCACGTTTTGTGTTGCATTAACCAAGGTACATTTGGCATTACTTGACAAATACAATTATCGACGTTGTGAACAGCAAGGAAAACATGTTGCCTAAAACATTATGTATAGCTAACTTACAGTGTAGCTAAATAACTATACGTTAGCTTAAACTGAATGTTAGCTAGACTACCGATAGCTAATGTTATCCCGATACTGAGTTCGTAAGTTAAATTAGTCTCAGTGCTAACATCCTAGCTACAAACGCAGACAAAGTATTGAAAGCAAACTCACCTTGGTTGCAGAAGAACCCCCAGAGTTTGGCGAATATCAGACCCATGTTTAGACTCGATTCAATTAGCCAGCTAGCTTGCTACTCTTTGTAGCCCTTTACTTGGCTTGCAAGATTAGCATGCAGCCACACTGGCTAGCTACACACTGTGTTTTTGTCTCTCTAGGCTAAGCGCCAGCTAGCAAACCAGCTATCTAGCTAGCATTTCACCAACACAGAAATCCTCTTTACCGAACTAGCTAGCTACACTCTTCTGAAGTCGCATCCAGCAAACAGGCTTCACCCATACGAAGCCTGGGTATGAATGTATTTTGACTCCGTATATTTTTTTATGGATTTTAGATCTCGCTGTCAGTTCTTTGTTTTGTGGAACCTGTGTCTCCGCATCTCTCACTGGAAGTCTTGTGGAGAGGGTATTTTCTTCACTCCCAAAATTCCGCTACATTGCGCATTCCTGCTCGCGTTTGGAGCGTGCGTAAGGACTATCTACATGTGCAATGCAAGATGCCGTGAACAGAGACGTACAGAAATAGGAAATATACGACAGGACAAGTCTCTAAAAACATCCAGGGATGCTCATCCAACAGGACCGGTATTAATCTGTCTACCCTAAATGAGCGCAGCACAGTAATGCAGCTGAGACGCTCACTCACCATCCCCCAACAGTTTCATGTTACACGCTAGTGACGTAGCGCCCGTGCTCGTAGCATGCTATAGCGATAGCCTTTGTTGGGTAACCACTACTTATGGTTTGGATAATTTATAGTTCTGTTCATATAGTAGCTTAGTATAGTACCTACATGGAGTCATTACAGTTGTTTGTACTGTTGCAGTACCAGTTCAGAATTCGTATTGTTTTGTACTGACACTTTTTCGCACTTCTTCTATTGGCTAAGTGTTATACATTTTATTGACATTCCAATTAATTAAACCCGACCTGCTACTGGAAAAAATGATCATTGATAAAAATGTAATGTTAGGTCACTATTTGCCTGTCAAAATATATGGCCAGCATGCACAGTGAAGGACAAACTTTGATGACGCTGCAGGCAACGATTAACCTTACGTAAGACTGTTTCCCGAGAAATATGGTCTAGGATCATAGACCGCCAATTCCATACTTGCCACGAGCCAGCAATGTCAATTGAACTTCCTTTCTTGAGACGTTTAGCCACCAAGAATTCGAACCTGTTTAACCATCCACCTCTCTACAGCGTCTACTTATTAACGCTACTTATTAACTTCAGGGTTTTCCATAAGAACTCACTAGCATAACAGAGCAAGAAAGTAAAAAGAAAAAAATTGATGAATCAGGAAAACAAATGATGTATTTAGCCCATTTGAAATGCACACCCACATATGTAATAAAACATAGTTTTGACGGAATCAATACCCTGGTAAATGGAACAGGAAATCGATCGTCCTGTTTAATTTATGGATCTCTTATGTCTTCATCTTGTTTCTGCCCTCTTCATCAGAGTGACATTGCTTACCTTTTTTAAATGTACCCTATAGGTATATAAAATTGTACCCCTTATCAGAAATATTGTACCTTTAATTTGTTAACTTTTTTGTTACTCATTGGTACCCAAAGAGAACATTACTGTGCTTTCAGGGTATATTTGGGAAGTTGGTATTTTGAGCTAGTCAATAGGAGGGTGCCCACTTAAATCTTTGGTGCATTCCCACTGTCCAGCCCTAACAGTTTGTCATGCTGGTGGGTCAGGAAGTTCATTCAGGGAAACATTTTGAAATCATGGCTCAAGAAGGATGTGCAGCGTGAAGAGGAAACGTCTGGAAAGTGCATGTTTAGATGAATGAGTGATGTCAAAGCCATCTCTCTCTCTCTCTCTCTCTCTCTCTCTCTCTCTCTCTCTCTCTCTCTCTCTCTCTGTTTTTTAAGCTCTATAATTTCTGTTTCTGGAAAATGTCTCAATGAAGGTGTTTTTAAATCTCTCTCTCTCTCACTCTTTAATGGCCATTGTTTTATTTCAAATTCACTGTGCCGGAGTACAGTTTAACTTTATGCATGCAGTATATCTTCTACCAGCATCCTCCCTCTATTCTGCCAACATCTCTCCTTTACTCCTTCTTCTTTTCCTTTGCATACCCAGCTGTCCTCCACCCATCTGCAGAGTTTTCCCCTGACCCGTGCTCCCATTCTCCAGCTGCTGGGGAGATCTCAGCAGCCACTCCATGCTGGCACTGCAGCAGCTGGTGGAGCGGCCTCAGGCTGGGTCACCATGGACCAGGACCTTCCCCATGTCCTCCTGAGCAGTGGATTGGCAATTTTTTTTTGTCCCTTGTAGGGGACAAGCACCTGAGAACATGCTGACAGCTGCACCCCAAGGGACTAAATGAAAATGTATTGTGAAAAATAAGTAATATGTTTTTGTCATACGTGAAATGTGTATAATTGGAAATATTTAATGAGTATATATAGCAGGCAGCAATGGTCTGAGTAATTTTTCATTTCATATACAAAGATAATTCAAAGTGCTTCAGATTGGTATAAGAAGACAAATTACAATTTATACATTTTTTAAGATTTAGAAAATAATAATAAAAAGAGAAATAAGAGGTTCAAGAACCACAAAGAACATTCAGCAAAACTCTCCGTAGATAATCACAGTGTTACTACACTCACTGTAGTCTTTATATCAGTGAATACAACTCTTCCGTCATATGGGGAAGGAATGCATAATTCAGGAGTGCATAATTTCACATATTAATGTTTGCATATCTTATTTTATGCATGAATAATATGTGCAATTTGGATTTTAAAATGCACTGTCCCACTGAACTTACATCCTTCTCTTTACCAGTCTTCCCCTGGTGGCCATAAATGTAAGCACCAGAATAGTTTGGATAATTTTTGGAATTTACAGACATGCCTTCCCTTAGATTTTTTTTTTGAAGGACAATGTGACACAATTTATTTTAAGGTCCATTTGTAAATGGCTGCTGATGCTAAATCAATTTATTATAACTATTTGGCTTGAATACAGCATCTCACATTAAGAACAGGATACAGTAAGCTATGTGATGGGGAGGAGGGTTTCCACTCCCTGGGGCAGTCTCTTTGCATAAGATCCTTTCAATGTGAACCATTAGCATTCCAATGAGGAGTCATCGTCAGGTGGGAGAAAGTGTGTGTTGGCTTACCTTAAGTGTAGATTAGAGAGCAAATTACACAGAAGTCACTCAACTGGAACCTTCGGTAAATAATGTCAATTCAGTGCTGATAGTGAAGATTCCAGCGTTGGCTAAATCAAGCTGTATTTCAGTTTGAGTGAAAGAAGAGCGCAGAGGTCGGAAAGGCACGGCAATGCATTACAGGAAATAGTGTGAGTGGATGAGTGGAGACAAGGGAGTTCTTGGGGGTTTTATTGTGTGCAAATGAGTGTCTGCTGAATCACGTCTCTTGTCTTGATGTAGAGGCATGGAGTGCCAGAAGGTAATTTCATGGTTTCTGCATTGGCACCAAGAGGTCTGTTCTGGGGCAAGTCCACCCCCCCCCCCCCCCCAAGTAGCTGACCAACGGTGCTGACAATAGGGTGCATGACCCATGTTCATTGTGGAAAGGCAGCTTGTAAACACACTAAACGTGAATCACAGGCCTGGATTCAATCAACATTAGTATCTTCAAGGAACTCAAAGAACTTCAAGCCTTACTTTCCAGTTTTTGCCAGTGTTTTAAGATGAAAATATATATATTTTTTAAGTCAACAACTGTTCAGTGAAACCAGGTCAAACAGATTACCTATCTCAGTTCCTATATAACACCTATGTGTTGGAAAGCTTCACGTTACAAAGGTGGCTTCTGTCTCCTCCATTCTAATGGTCCTCCACCTCTCTGCAGTATTTAACACAGCTGACCACCACCTCCTGCCCTCTACAGTTGAGAGACCTCATCACCACTCTACGGGTGTAGCCCAAAGGTTCTGTTATGTCTTTTTGTTTTGTGGTCTTCCTGCCTTATAACTGTCGACCCACCTTCCCCTCCCTCTGTTACACTGCTCTCAGCATGTGTCTCAGATTGCCGACTACAAGACATCTCAAACTGAATGGCAAGTAATCACTTGAAGTTTAGCTTGCCTAAAACTGAGATGTTGTTCTTCCTAGCTGCATCAACCCTCTTTTAATATAATAAAAACTGAAGTCAGGGCACCCCACAATAAGTAGTTTAAATCAACCAGGAGATTAGCAAAATGTGTGTGTTTATGTTGGTTTGAATTATCCAAGTCTTTGTTTGCTGCCTCCCCCTGCTGGATTATTTCTGAAATTACAGTGTGACATGGCGGTATCGACATGTCAGTGCTGTTTATCTTCCAGGGGCTAACCTCTTCATGACAATACCCTACAGTGTAAAAAGCCACTCTAGACCGCTAATGGCAGATTTTTAATGGCAAAAAAAATCAAGCTACTTTGCTTAATATCAGTAAAATTGCCTTAAACAATTATTAACATTACAGTAACACCTTTGTATGTCATATTTTCATTCTCTGGATGACGTGCAAGTACATTCAATTTTATTTATATGGATGAGCCTTTAATTTTTGCTCAGGATAATTTCTTATTTACCCCTCTAAAGCATGTCTCTCCACCTTAGTTACTTGCAAATACAATTTAAATGATTTTTTATTATCTAATTCATGAGGTTTTTCACACAGGTCCACCTTTTACCGATTAGCGACATTAGCGAATTCATCTGCAGCCATGTCCTTGCTTAGATACGCAAGCTGGTTACAGAGAATGCTTGAGGTTGTGTGTGAGCATGTGGACCAGCTCATTTATCATGAAATTAATGTCCAAGAGGAAAATGGATGAAAATGTTAAATGTATTGACCTGTCAGCCTCCAACTGAAGGTGTTCCTTGTACTTTCAACGCAGAATGATATGCAACATGGCTTTTTGTCCACTGAGATGTCCTTGCTCCGCTAGTGAATATTTCTCTATTTCTGGTGTTAGGAACCATGTACATGAATGCATTTATAACATTAGCTGTCTACGAAGAGCTATGAATTAGAAATGAACAATTAATAACTAGATATAAAACCAAACAGAATAAAGATCAACTTAGAAAAATGGGTGGAAAAATACTGCCTTAGTCAATCCCTGTACATTTGACGAGAATGTACCAGCAGCATGTGTTATCAGGGCTGTGACTGCATGATCCTGGCTCTTGAAAATTACTGTTGAATTACCATCCCCATTCACCTTGCAGCTGCACAGCCAGTGTGCATTCTGAGAAATGTGTGGGTGTCTCCTTAGAACTCAAGTAGATCAAACCATCGTTCAGGATTTCTGGATCCTCATAAAAAGAACTGATTTTATGATGTGATACTGGACCAATTCTTTCAGGCTTCATTACATAAGGCCTTTCTCTTTCTCTGTCAATCCTTTCAAGTTCTCATCTTAGGTCTCTTCATATTTTTAATTCCAAAAGCAATATCCAAATGAGGCTGTCAGTAACCGCACCCTTAGTGGGCAGTGGTGAATCAGTAGAATACATGACCGCAGGAGGTTTCTTTAGGTTTCGTTATTGAAACCGCTTGAGGACCACAGATTTGCTTGTTTATTATCACAGTGTTTATTCGTTGAGTTTATGAGCTCATGGATGTTTTCTGTGCTCAGGGCAGGTCAGATACTGTATGATAATACAGGGATAGGCCTTACAACACAGGTTCTCTTGTGTATCTGTAGTGATAATTGCATTGGTCACCTTGGGAAGAGCTTCGGTTCTGGCAGTGTGAGGGAGTGATAGATCAGTCACGTTTATAGCGATGAGTTGGGCCCAAACAATTAAGGAATTGATCGCTCCTCTCTCCTCTTTTAAATATGACGAATGAACCCAGGGCACCACTTTTTAAATGCTAACAGAATCCCTGCAACTCCATTCTAATCGACAAGAGAAATAAAATGTAGCTTTAAAAAAAAAAAAAACCTTTGAGATGCAGAATGTAGTACATTGGGGAAATTACACAAGATGTAATTTTTTCTGCCTGCTTTTATATTATTCTTATAAATAAAATAATATGGAAAATATATAAAGAAAATATCTAGAAAATAAAAGTTTCCCTTAATATACTGGTGTAATAAGCATAGTGTAAATCCTTATGTTAATTGAATGGAACAGGTAATGGTGCATGTCCATTGCGAGGAATACAATGTTCTCTGGTAAACTCTTATATGACAACAATTAAAATTAAAAATATTTCTATTTATGAACTTCTTCTATTCTCTTTTCTCAGTCCAGTTACTTTAGTCTCTTCTGACATTTTGACATCTGTTGTTTAAAAAATTGAAGATGAGCAATGTCATCTTGCTTCAGGCAGAAATGCGGTCCCAAAAAGTCAGAAGTCTTATTTTCTATAAATCGCAACTTCTGATTCTTCTGAAATGTCATGGCCCTTTTCTCTCACTGATCAGACAGGGAAGGTTTCATCAAGTTTCTTTAATCCCCTGTGGGGCTTGTATTGGTAGGTAGAGTAGGTCCTGTCTTTGAAACCTTCAATCACACTCTGCTGGAGAGCCTGAGTGAGACATTTTCTGGAGCTGGGGTCATAAAACCTGAGAGATGGGATATATAAGATGAGAGGGTGAAGAGTTAGCAGAATTTTCCTGTTAGCCTTTGGGCTAGAGCCGTGGATAGGGCGATTTTTTGCACCCGCCCCCCCTTATCAATTCAAGGCTGAGCAGAAAAGAACTCCTGCTCACAACCCACCTGACCTGCATGAAAGGCAACCTCAGGCCCTCCTTCATACCCGCTGTGATAAGGCCTATTGAACAACACTCCTAGTGCTCTAGGATATGACACATTTGTTTTTAGACTGTAGGCAGTGAATAAAAAGATACCATGCCATGGGAAACTAGTATTTTAATATTGAATGAGGCAATGGCTTGCGCAACAAATAAGGTAATCTTTCACATATGAGATATTTCTTTCTCAATAAAGAATATATAATGAGAAGGATGCTGAGACAGTTCAAAAGTAACTGTATGCTTGTGGAATTGTATTTGGTGCACTGCGCCAGAACATTGAACGTATACCATGTAGACTGTGTGTTTTCACAACACCCCTTACCCACCCACCCATGCATGCACGCACACACACACACACACACACACACACAAATGCTGCACCATTCCACCCGTAAACACATACAGGGTTTCACACATGTTTTGATCTACCTGCAAACAGTCTTTTGCAGGATATCCATGGGTATCATCACCTATACAACCCAATATAGGAGTCTACTGTGAGCCAACTCAAAATATTTGTACTCTTGTGGAGGACATCCATGGTGAAAATGTTTTTTTTTTTTTTTTAAGGTACGTAACTAATCAGACAAATACTGAAACTTAACAGTCTCATGTGCCTCTCAATAAAAGAGATTTATGCCAGTGGTGCAGTCCTGAGACTACAGCAAAGAACGTTCAACAGTCCTGGCCTCATCATTGCTGGGAGAGTCAGTCTCCCCAGTGTTTATGGGGCTGGCTATCTGTAGTCTGATTTCTTTGTTTGTCTCAGCACAAATCCTGTAGTGTATTACCTGACCCACCACTGTAGGTGTAGATCATTGGAATCTGTCTCTGTGAATGGTGAACCCTGTTTATCGTACACCGCCACCGTCACAGCTGACAACTGATTCACTTCAGAGGTTTTTAGAATGCTCTCTGACAATGAACTTGGGCTTTCTGCATTGTTAACACATGAGCGTGACACGTTGAAAAAAATCTCAAAGAAATGAAAGATCCCGAAGGTGGAAAGGGTTCAAAACAAAGGAAAAGAATGACAATTGAACCTTATAAGCACAGCATACAAGACATAAAAGCATTGCTTCTGAAGTTTCTGTGTCTAAAGTCAGGGCATATCCCACAGATGTGCTGATCTGAGTGTAAATGACTCAGATATAAATAAAAGGTCAAGGTGGAATTTTCGGTAAACTAATCGGTTTCCTACCCAAGGGGCCCTGATGCCTGGAGGTAACCTACTTTGGGCATCATATACAGTATATGTGTGATGAAATATGGCTGTGGGTGTTTCTGTTTTTCATTAATCTTTTCCAGGCTTACCTCAAATATATCTCAATGTTTTCCTGTGGTCTTGGATGTGATATACTGTAATGTATTTATATTGTTTATTGTTGTATTTATAATTCATGAGCCACCACTAGCCCAGCTTATTTAAAAATCCTTCCAATCAGCCTGTTTTGAGGATAATAATGCAAAAAAAAGAAGAAGATATTAATTCAGAATGACACTGGAGGTACATTTTTGTTCTTTAGGGATAAACATTTCCCAAATGTACCATGCAAATGCAGTCCATGCAGCCTATCCCAGCATGCATTGGGCAATAGGCATTTCTTCAGGCAGTGGGAGGAAACCCAGAGGTACCCAGGACAAGCCACCAATAGAACAGGCTAACTCCCCACTAAAAGGTCCTCAGTAAGGTTTTGAACTCTGTACCTTCTTGCTGTGAGGTGACACAGTGCAATTTCTTTGCACCACAGTTGTAATATTTTGCAGGAGAATTGAAGTTAAGGCCCCTAGTTATAGTACCAAACAATGGCTTTGGGAGCATTTGAATTTCAAAGTATTTAATTAAATTGTTCTTCATCCCACTGGTACATTTGCAACAATAATCAGCTCAAGATTTTATTTTTTTCTTGCAAGCTCATTGTTACTGTGGACCTCTTCCTAAACACATTCTGGCATAATTTAATAAAAAAAAAAAAAAGCTAATTATGGTTTAAAAAATTAAATAACCCTGGATGAAGTATTGCGCTGATTTTCTAATTTTCTAAAGAATAAGGACTGAGATACAGAAATAAACCCAGAGGGACTGAAAAGACTGACCGAGCTACGTAATCAAACTACCTTTTACTCATCACTAGGTGGCAAGCTAGTACTTTAAGACTCAAAGAGGCAAAAAAGAGACCGCAGTCTTAAGCATATTTATATTTATTCAAACATAATAAACAGCCATCACTGTCCTCAGTGTGTGGGTGAGCTGATCACAGAAATAGCAAAATGCTTATGTGTGTATTCTTTTTTTTTTACTCATATTGACCGGCAGAAACATGTTTTTTTATATCAGTGGAAGTAAAATGGCTATTGATGTGTCCATTGATGTCAAGTGACACATTTACTGTTGCTGTAAGTAAAGAACTTATATGACTGTTCTTACCCACATACATGCGTTGTTATACAATATCAAGACAAATACTGTTATACTGCATCAAATGCACTATGAGTAGGAAGACACAGAGCGTCATCGAAGTTAATGATTTCGTTAATCAATGTGGGCACTGACTAGTTTTATTGTTGTGAGCCACAGGAGGCCTGGACCTTTTAAGAGACACTTTTACAGTGGGTTTCCTCTCCTGTTAAGTGGTGTAATTAACAGATGGAGGTCTTGCTGTGTTTCCATGGTGCTGATTCAGTGTTCGGGACAGCTCTATATACCAGTGCCTCACCGTACAGTTCCCTACCTGAAACCAAGCAACAAGGAACAAGGTGCAATTCATGTGTCATGTGCGTGTCTTCATAAGTGTTCATGTCATTCAGAACATTAATGTACATGGTCTCTGAAGTAGAAAAAAATCCACGGCCTTATCCACGGGATTATGAATGGAATGTAATCTTTTGAGTCAAGTGTGGTTAGCGATCCAGGGGTCACATTGGTGTACCCCACACCTACCCACATTATCTAGGCCCAGTGTGATATCGGGCAGTTTGCTTGTCTCCTTGTTTACAGTGCTGCTCATACTTAATGTATTTTTGGTCTTAAATTATAACGAGCCTTTTCAACTGTCTTGCTCAGTGCTAATTCCCCCCTGCAGTGCAGTCTGCAGACTGAAATCCCACTGATTGTTTTTGCAATGTTTTCATCTCAGGTTATTCTTTTGCCTGTCTGATCAAAGCTATCCTGGTGTTGCAGAGAATTTCTGAAGTGGGTTTGGACGCCACTCAGACATCATCATTCTGATCATCCACTTCTTTCATCTGTTGCATGTCAGTCATTTGTTGTTTCTCCACAATATTGAACTTGACTGCTAGGGCATTAGATTACAGTATACCAGCCCATTGGTGACAGTCCTGTGAATAGATAACACATGCATACTCAGGGTGGTGGCACGGATGGTGCAGTGGGTAGCACTGCCGCCTCACAGCAAGGAGGTCTTGGGTTCGAATCCCCGTCGGCCAGGGCCTCTCTGTGCAGAGTTTGCATGTTCTCCCCGTGTCTGCGTGGGTTTCCTCCGGGTACTCCGGTTTCCTCCCACAGTCCAAAGACATGCAGGTTAGGCTGATTGAAGAGTCTAAATTGCCCGTAGGTATGAGTGTGTGAGTGAATGGTGTGTGCGCCCTGCGATGTACTGGCGACCTGTCCAGGGTGTATTCCTGCCTTTCGCCCAATGTATGCTGGGATAGGCTCCAGCCCCCCTGCGACCCTGTTCAGGATAAGCGGGTTAAGATAATGGATGGATGGATGGATGGATGCATACTCAGGTTCGTATTGACGTAAGTGAATTGGACCTATGAAATACTTTCAAAAAGTGTAAGCCCCGCCTTCTGGTCTTCTTTGTTGACTCAGTTGCACCAGGCAAGATCAATCAAGCACAGAAATCCAAATTCAAAATAATTATGTATTTAACCCAGGTCTGTTTATAAAATAAATTAATAAATAAATAAATAAATAGTTTCGTAGCATTAAGCGAAACAGCTGGTTTCAGGAGCAGTTAGCTTGCAACTGTTTTTCTTTGCGGAGTGAAATTGCTTTCCTCTGGTTCATTGTCTTGGTGTGCGTTCATCATTAATCATCTCACTGGGCCTTTCTCTGGGGGCATTCTACATCCTGCTGATATGAAAAATAGTTTGTATATCAGTTCAGATTCTTTCCCTCCGACTTTTCCTTTTGTGTTCCTGTTGGGCCACAGATAGTTGAAGGCTGATAAAAAAAAAATAAAGAAATATAAAAAACTAAAAGATTATTTGTTTACAATATTAGCAATTTATTAAAAAATATTATTTTTATCACCCTATGCTGAGTGGACATATGCAGCATTAGAAGGCAAATGATCACAGATCACAGATGATTTATGGATCATTAATAATTTATCAAAATTGATCTTCTGAAACCGAAGAGACATTTGACATCTGTTATTGATCTAATCTCTCCATTTCCATTTTTATTACAGTTCTGTTGCCATTGTGCATTTCAGAGTGACAAGGTTGAGTACAGGTTTGCAGTGATCACTGTGGCTGGAACAGGAGAGCTGAGCTCACGAATGTGCCTTCCCAAGAGCCATACCAGCTACACACCTCAGTATGTTAAACACTGCAGTCTGGCATTAAGATTATTACTATATCAGTCTGTATGCAGAGGTTACATACCCTCACTGAGCACTTTATTAGGTACCAGCTTGTTAATGCAAATATTTTATCAGCCAATCATCGTTTCCTAGACACGACAGTGGCAGCAACTAAATGCATAAAAGCATGCGGACATGATCAAGAGGTTCAGCTCTTTTTCAGACCAAATGTCAGAATGGGGAAGAAATGTGATCTAAGTGACTTGGACCCGGAATGATTGTTGGTGCCAGACAGGCTGGTTTGAATACCTCAGAAACTGCTGATCTCCTGGGATTTTCACGCACAATAGTCTCTAGAATTTGCAGAGAATGGTGCGGAAAACAAAAAACATCCAGTGATCAGCAGTTCTGCAAGCAAAAGAGCCAGACTGGTCAAAGCTGAAAGGAACATGACAGTAATGCAAATAACCACACATTACAACAGGGGTATGTAGAAGAGCATCTCTGAACACACAACCTCAAACCTCATAAGTAGAGGAGACTAATAAGTCAAAAAATACCTAATAAAGTGCTCACTGAGTGTATAATAAATAGGAAAATGGCTACCTGCAGTATGCATCTTTGCTAGTGACTATGGGTGGGTAGGAGACTAGATGTTCTTAACACACAAAATACACTGCAATCATGATGAATCATAAGTAGTATGCCATATAGCAGAAAATTAGCAAGCTACTGGGATCTTTTAGCAGATACTAAAAGGATCTGGAAAACAGAGAAAATGAGTTAATGAAGCTTTTTAGCTCCAGTGTATTGTAGGCCTTCAGAAGCAGCCATTTCAGTACGCTCTACAGAGCGGCAGCACACAACAAGTGGTCAGGGATGTTCGGTGCACACGATGACAGGCACTACAGGTGGTGTTTGTTTTTTCATCGCTCTCCTCCCAGACATCACTTCATTTTCACGAGCACCTAATTAACTCCGATCATCATCAGCGTCCGGTTAAGTGCCTGGGAAAAACGAGCCTTCGCTAGCTGGCAATTAGTTGTTTCAGGCAAACATCCCAGGGAATTTTCACTGTCAGACGGAGGGTGAAAAACACATTAGTGAGAGGGGGAGGGGGCCTGCTGCTCCGTGCGGTGAAACACAGCGGGAGGAGACGTGGGGGTGGGAGGCAGCGTTTTCCCATCATGCACTGCTGTACGTCCCCAAGATTGGTGCCACAGGGAGTGCGTTGGTGAAGCGATCAGAATCACTTGTGCGAATGGAAATCAGATGCTCTTGTGGGACAGATTGCTGTGCGCAGAAATACTCTTCCCTGCAGATAAGCAAGATTCCAGTCCCAATATTTCCAGCCCTCAACAAGGCCTTTTAACGGTGTGATGTGGTTCATGGGACACCTGCTTTACCTCTGGTAGAAGTGTGAAGTCAGAGCAAAAGTGACAGTGGGATTTTTGGTTAATTTTTAAACATTCCAAAACACAGGAAGAACGACAGGTGAAAGGCAGCTGTTTACACAGAAGTGAAGACAGGGAATGCAAACTACGGTGAGACTTATTAGGCCCTAGGACTGAGCAGATGGCAAGCTGCAGTATGGACCAGTAGGGGGCGCTTTTATTTTCATTCTGAACAGAAGGCGTGGTGAGTGCGTGCCTGTCGTCTGACACAGACACACGCTGCTCAGACTTCTGGGTGGCCTTCTCCACAACGGGCCTGTAGCTGAGGATAACAAGCCCCAGAACAAAAGCTTGGCTCGGCCAGCCCGCTGGACCGTGGCTCCGTAAGTGACAGTGAAGAAGCACCGCTCTCTGAGAGGCGCGGTATGAATTCAGTCTCATACCAGGGGGATTGTGTTAAAACACGACGCTGGAGCAAGAGCGCTGCGGCTTAACAGCGCGGCGTGTTGGTGGGGAAGCGTGAGGGCAATCAAGCGCCAAGCCAATGAGAGTCCGCTGCCAAAGGAAAATACACCGCGCAGCATAAGTCTGCCAGTGTAAATGCATTAGCATTACCACAGAGATAATGTTACAACCGGGTAGGTCTGCATTAGCAGATCGACATTATTACTGAATATTACAGCATGAGTGAACAGACGCGCTTAATGAAGAACTGTTAACAGGTCTTTTCGTCACAGAGTATTGAACCACAACTTGCTGATCCATTTAACCAATAATATACACTCACTGAGCACTTTATTAGGTAGACCTGTACCCCAGCTTGTTAATGCAAATATTTAATTAGCCAATCATGTGGCAGCAACTAAATGCATGCAGACATGGTCCAGAAGTTCAGCTGTTTATCAGACAAAATGTCAGAATGGGGACCATTGACTTTGACTGTGGAATGATTGTTGGTGCCAGATAGGGTAGGGTAGGGTAATTTAGGTTAAATTCCTTCAAATCTGTAATCTCACCTACATCCACATCCAGTTCAGGTCATATGACAAAAAGGCATGAGAAATAGAAGGATACAGTAATATTTCAAATGGAAAATGAAGTAGCTAACTAATTTTTCTGTGTATTTTCTCATAATGCAGTGACACAGCCAATAGGTGGTCCCTGAAAGTGCCGGAGATGAGTGGCTGAGACAAATTCAGGAGTGCATGACCAGCGGGGGACGTGTTCCATGCAGGCGGACTTCTTTACTGGTGTGACCATTAGTAACACAGTGTTCTTTTAGAAATTACCTGGGATAAAATGTCCCTTTACAATGACCTCTCTCCTTGGGAAGTGATTATGAGAACGGAGAAGAACCCTGGGGCTAAAAAGACTGCTTGGCTGAACAGAAGTCATAACTGTGACAGTTCTGTGATGTGGTTGTGAGAGAGAGCTGTACAGTACAGTTATCAGATTTGTGTAGGTCTGAGACACATCTGTAATACGCCTTTCGAAGATAAACTGGTAATATTCCCAAACCTGATTTTAATCAATCCTGGATTCCACTTTCCATACGAGAAGCCGTCTGAGTTTAGCCCATCTTGCTATAAATCTCTTAAAATGAAGTTGTGCATACAACCTGCAAGTAGTAGAAGCAGAGTGAGGTTAAGAGTATGGCATTAATACATATTCCTATCAGACTAAAGGTTCAATCATATTTTTAGATTTAGTGTTGTCAGTGTACAGTCTCTGTACCTTAAAGATGAAACGAGAAGTCTTGAGACTTTTGCAAATGGGCAGAGCAGTGCAATGTCCAACCCAAGATCAGGTTACAGATGTACAGAGGTGTCCACTATGACACCATTATGTCTTTCATTTAACAATTTTCTTGTTTAAAATTTCACACATTCAGCCATGAGTATTGGACTGGTGTCAACGTGTGAATGTGTGTAGGTGGTAATCGGTGTGTATCTGTGTGTGTGGTTTACTGTGTCTGAGACAGCTGTCTGAGTTTTGCATTCCACATTGATGCTGACTATATGACGTTTCATGGTCCAAGAAGGATGAAGATTGAAAGTGTCAACATGACACATTGATTAAGAATCAGTATCAGATGCTTTCAGATTATGTTTTTTTTCCTTCCTCTTTGGCTTTGAGGAATTATTTATAGAACACAACCAATTTCATATAAATCTTACAGGCTAATAGACAGCTTTTATAATTGATAAAAAAATCTATACACTATCTACCTGCAGTTAATGGTATCAGGATAGTGTCAGGTTTGTGAGGACTGTGAAATATGGTATACCGTTCAAGGTGCTGCTTTCTGCAAAATATACAACTGCAGCATTCCAGGGATCAATGTAGTTATTTATGGCAGAGATAAAAAATATATAAAAATAACAGATTTAACCCTGGAACCATGTGACAGATGCATTTGAATGCTTTTTGCATATCCAATGTACAGAAAAGTAAAAGGGACAGTTTTTTTCAGTGTACCTTTCATTGTAATTATAAATGATATGATTTGAAAAAAAACCCCCAAAAAAACAATGGAGAGGCTATTAGAAAGTCTTATCGCAGTTCAGTTATCCCTGAACGAATGCTATGAACACATCATAGGCCAATCAATAGATCACTCCTGAACAGAGTTTTGAGGCAGACGTTGCACGGAACCACATGACAGGATAATTCATAATCATAAAAAAGACAAAATAATGGTTTGGTAGCTGTAAATGCTAGATTAAGATGTCTACTTAAATAGCAACCTCCTTTAATCTCTGCTGTTTGTGGTCCTGCGATACAGCAGTGTCATACATTACAATAACTCTTACAGTCTACTATATTCGGTTTGGTGTTCAGTCTCACTGATGTACTGACAAAGGAAAATAGAATATTTCAAACATTACAGTTCCGATCAACGAGACATAAACAATGACTTATTCTTCCAAATTCTGTGTGGCATTTTATTGATAACAATGTATAAGGGTATTTTTCACAGCTTTTTATTAAATATTTATGCTAGTGTATAGAAATGAGGTAGAACAGTGTTCATACAGTGCTAAATAGAAAAAAGTATTTCAGAGCATAGTCCACCACAATTATTCTGATAAAAACTTGGAAACAGCTTATATAAAGCATAAAACTTTATTTGAAAAAGTAACTGATACCAAAGTTCACAGATCCATTTCTATTTCAGTGTAATTCTTGTTAGTCTAATCTGAATTTAAGATACATTTCAGTGAATAATCTGTTCATAAAAGCATAGTCTACTCAAGATAACTGAAAATAACCAAATGATTCAGATACCACTTTGCAAAAACAAAACCCTTGCTGTATCAGGTATAACTTGCTCTGGACCCTCAACTGGAATGATTTGCACATTAAGTGAGGATGATAAGTCTTAAATTGTCACCCTGGCTGAGCACAACTCTAGCCTATGGGTATGGGGGTGTTGAGTGATTGCAGTGTGACTATTTGGTGTGTGGGCTGAGCGTGGAGAATGGAGGGGAGGCAGAGGGCATTTCCCCACCCGCCATCATGGACACAAAGTTTTTATTTTCTTGGTTTGGTGCCCATCTGGACAGATGCCGCCCTAGGCGACCACCCTTTTCACCTATGCCAAGAACGGCTCTGATTGCAGCCATAATTCAGTGGACTCACCTTGGTCTACTGTGTCTGAGGTAAGCAGGAGGCATTTCAGTAACAAACTGCGCCTCGGTCCCTTTGGATTTCTGCTCTGGCGGTGATAGCCTACCATGTGCAAAGATCAGCGGAAACCAGGCATAGCAGTGAGGGCTATAAAGTGTTCAATTACCCAATGACCTCATGAAGAGTGGTTTATGGAACCCAGGGCGCTTATGGCGCTTTAATTGATTGAAGCTCCGATAAGTTGATGTTGAACGGTGCGTAATTCATATTCCTGGTGCGCGTGGCCGCGCGGCAGCTGTTATACGTCTTCCTGTTCCCCTCGCCCACTTGAGGGATGGCTCGAATGCACTCTTCTGCTTTGTTGAGGAATCAGAATCCGTCCCTGATTAATGAAGTGCTTCTCAGAATTCGCTCTGTCATCTGGAGGGGTGAAGCGGGCCATTGTGAGGTTTTTACCACCGCACTGAAGAGAGCAAGATTTGCGATGATGAAGAGCACCATCTGTGATGAACTGCATATCATCACATGCAGTCCCCTCCAAAAGTATTGGAGCAGCAAGGTCAATTCCTTTGTTTTTGTTATACACTGAGGACCATTTTAGTTTGGGGTCAAAAGATGTACAGTACAATATAGAGGCTAGATTGCAGTTCGGCATTTTTTTTTGTTGCTAATGATTAACATTGGGTGAATAAATGATGCGGCATGGATGGTGCAGTGGGTAGCACTGCCGCCTCACAGCAAGGAGGTCCTGGGTTTGAATCCCCGTCGACCAGGGCCTCTCTGTGTGCAGTTTGCATGTTCTCCCTGTGTCTGCGTGGGTTTCCTCCGGGTACTCCGGTTTCCTCCCACAGTCCAAAGACATGCAGGTTAGGCTGATTGGAGAGTCTAAATTGCCCGTGGGTATGAGTGTGTGAGTGAATGGTGTGTGTGCCCTGTGATGGACTGGTGACCTGTCCAGGGTGTATTCCTGCCTTTCGCCCAATATGCTGGGATTGGCTCCAGCCTCCCTGCCACCCTGTTCAGGATAAGTGGGTTAAGATAATGGATGGATGGATGGATGAATAAATGATGTATTATAATAAAGACAATTTGGTGGCATGATTCCAGGATTTCCCAGATCATGCCCTGAGATATAACTTCAGGAAGTGTTCTGGTTGTAGTCCAACTAAATCTTTACTGCATGCCTAACAAGATTAATTTATTTAGTGTCTTAATTAGCTCAATTAAATCAGATATGAACATGTGCCATGAATACATGTTTTTGCTGTATTTAATCAAATAATGTCTGAGCCAATCAATGCAATCACTTTCCATAATGCATTGATGCCATTAGAAATCACAATATCTTATTGGTTAATGAATAATGGATCAATAGGCTGGTTAAAAGACAGAAGGGTTCACACTGGAGTCCAGATTTCTCAAGTGAGACACCCACTTGGATATTGAAAGTGAACATCTGTCAAATGAAGACAATGAGTCCAGTGAGAAAGCACTTGGTAATGAGCCAACCTCCATTCTGTTGCATATATTTTAAAAGCCAAAGTCATAAAAGGATGTGGATAACCTTAGCTGGTATGACAGTGAAAACTGTGTATATAGGGCAGATCGTGGACTGAGATTTAGGGACCTGTGTTTAGGCTAAGCCTTTGAGCACAGTGATTGTTTTAAAATTATGTCAAGTTGTAATTTCTGGAATAAAAAACATAAGCCAGAGATGGACCTTGAGTGGCCATTAACTGAAGAAAAAAAAACGTGTCACAATCTGAATATAGTTTATTAGGCACTTTTTCATACATGAACATTGCGTATTCTTTCACTGCATGCTAGCCCCGGCTGAGAAATAGTGTCTTAAGTATTTGATAATAGGTAAGATCACATAATCCGTGCATTAAACATCCAATGATGCCTGGTGCTGTCCTGTTTCTCTCCGGCTTTAGAGATCCAGAGGAAGAGCCAAATCTTGAGGAGAGCACCAGGGGCCCAAGCAGAACATGACTGAGTGGACTGGAAAGTTCTGGAAAGTTCCCTCAGTGTGCTGGCAGGTTCTGGTACATCCCCCTGAGGCTTTGTTTGACACAGCTCTCAGTGGCCCACAGTGCATTCTGGCTGCAGGGCTGTTGATCTCACTTACGAAGCTGCATTCATGGCCCCAGTGCCCTCTCTGAAGGGGAATCACACAGGACTAAAAATAGTGCTCTCCTCATACCTGGGCAAACGGCCTACTGGATGACCTTCCTGGCCCAAGCACCAGTTGACCTCATGTCAGATGGGTCCATTTCATAGAAATGTATCAAGGAAAGCTGTGAGAATATGTCAATAAAAGAAGTTGCACAGTGACATTCTGTGGGCAATTATCCCCCCATTCATCCAATTTCTAAATTGTCTCTTCCTGGCAAACTGTGTAGAAGGGCTCTTGGTCAGGATTTTAAATCGGTAGCTTCTTGTTGTGAGGTGACAGTGTTATTCACTGTTCCATCATGCCACCCCCCAGGGCAATTTGGAAATATTAAAAAAACATGTCTTCAACTGTCTTTTTAATCCCAAAGTTATAATAAGTCAGGAAGCCACTGGCTCAACTACTCTGGTCTCTGAGGACAGTTATACTTGTGTCACTGAGCTATTATCTCCCATGAATTCATTTCTCCATTCCCCAATATATGAGTGTGTGTCACAGCATCTAAATGCTGTGCTTTGTGTTACCATCAGTCAACTCTGAGTGAGAAGCAGCTGGATTTCGGAAAATAAAACAAAAACTGTAATTTATTTCCCCTTTCCTCCTGATTTGGTATGCCCAGTCACATTCCCAAGATGGACTCATAGTCTCAGGTCTCCGTCAATCCAGGAGAGAGCACACAGTCACACGCTCCCCTGTAGAATGTTGTTCATCACACTTTTCACTCTGTAGCACACGTTTCACCAGTGGAGCTCACACAGTCATGGCAGTGGAGGGGTGCGTTTATATACGGCTTTTCACATTGCGTTGACAGACTGCAGGGGGTTCTGGCATGAAACGAGACGGTAATCCCACTGACATTATGTGCCACCCCGTGAGGCTGCCAGTCGTCTTCTACATTAGCACAGCGGGGTGATAATGAGCCACCTAGCACCCCCTGCTGCTTCTGGATTTCGGTGAATGCTTCTGGTGAGTCGCTCACTGTAAATATAAATACACTTTCTCCTTAGATCTGCTACCAAAAACGACCAGTGTTCTGAACAGTTGAGGTCATATAAAGTATTTGCATATGTACTGGTGGAAACATCTTTGACTACCACAAGGTCATCTGTAAAATCTTCACGAGGCTAGGACAACAGGACCGTCATGCAGAAGCCCCCAGGCAAGTGAAATGGCGTCACCAGCACTGATTTAGCGTTGACAGGCACTACTGTACACAATTAATGTGGGTACGCATGGGATCATTTCACAAACCTCTCAGAACTCTCAGAACCTCTTGTCTGTCAAACATATTATATTCTTCACCAATTAATGTGTCCTTTCAAATGTTGTGCCATTTTCTTCTGACAGCACTGAGCTTAGATAGACACTCACTGTTCAAATAATTGATCCAAACAGACACATGTTCTGTTTAAATTTGGATTTAGCTGTCCATATTGGATTTCTGGTCAATTATACAGTACGTCTGATAATCACCCACCTCCTATAAAATCTGCCCCTAAACATAACTGCTGAACTCTGTCTTCTTAATCCGCGGACTACATAATTTAGTATTTTCGATTTTTGGCCATTTTAATTGCGCAGTCATGTATATTGAAATCCTCCAGATAGGGATGTGTCCCTCCCTAAGGGAATGTGCCTGAGCAAAATGAAAATTCAGACAGGCATTTTAAATTTGACCATGCAAATCCCCAGAGTTTGTATTAATATGGATGATCCCTCTAATATCCTCCTCTAGGTTATCACAGTGCCAGAGCCTTATTCATTTCTATTGGGGAAAAAAAATCTATTTATTAAATGTACATGGAAGCCTGCGCTGGCATTACACTTCCCTTGTAACGCCAGTGCTCATTTACTCCTGCTCTGATTTAATTAGTATTTGTGCTGGATCTCGATTGGCCAATACCTCTCCTCAGCTGTGCCTGGCTTCATTATCTCTGTGAAAGTTTTATTGGTGTGGTACAATGTCATAGAGGCACAGAGAAGTCCCACTGGCACTTTGTATTCTTCAGGTTATAACACAAATGGGACTGTTTGGGTTGGCAGGAACCAAACTCCTGGCCTTTGGAGAGAGATTCCACATAGCATTTTGTTTTTAAAACTATAGCCCTATTATGTTAGATTCAAAAAAAATGTTTTAGGGCTTCATTTGTTGTACAGACATGTTTTCATATTTAGCCCATGTAGTATCTTGCTGAATTTCAGTCTCACTGTATGGTCGAATGACAGACCACTTGTGTTCCTACTCCGTGTACAGCAAATGAATGTGTGCCATTGCAAAAGGATTTGCAGCAAGCCTGTGGCCATGGACCCACCCACAACTTGCCCTGCTCTATCACATTGCTAATGCTACATGATTTTAATGAGAAAATCGTGGCTATCATGGATGAATTGTTCCAGGTGAGACAGATGGAGCCCCAAAAAGACAGTATTGTTAAATTTATTTCAGTCTTATTTAAACTCAACCCACCCCTGGGCCAGAACACTGGGACAATCATTCAAATTAATTATATACATGATGCCGTGTAGCAGAGTAATGTTTTTACACTAGATTATGAACAGTAACCTTTATTCAGATTTTTATTAGGAGGCATGCCAGATGTATTTTATTTAGAAATAGTAGAGCAGGAAAGTTTATTATTCCATATTATGTGGGTTATTTGCTGGTTTGTTATTAATTTCCTCAGCATTGAATTACTGTATGTTCTTTTTTTGAAGTCATTATAGAATACACCATAGGACTAATTCATTCATTATTTCATTCAACTTGTATTATTGTGTTCGGAAGGAAGTACTTTAATGGTCTCTTCTGCAGTGTGTGAACATTCTATTTTCTTGTGAACTTCAGAGAGGGTATGCATTTCAGCCCTGTGCTCAACTTTGTTTTTCCACTTTGATAATGTTTTTGTTAGCAAAAACATTAGAGTAGCGGTGTTTGACAGGAGCAGGGGAGACCTTGTGTTCATCATTGCAGGCATGTGATTTTGCTCTGTATTGTTTTGTGTTGGATGATGTTGCATGCAGCAACTTGTGGGGTCTGGACGTTGAGATGTATAGGAACTGGAGACAGCTTCCACTTCCCATGTATTCCTATGGGAGCTGCTCAATGGCACATGAAGCCAGTTCATGGAGACTGTTTGACTATGCGGCAGCAAACCTTTGGCACCATAGTATGCACTCCAGGTCCATGTGAAGGGATGAATAAGTATCATTACATTGTATATCTTCTTCTGTGTAACTCAGAAAGAATATATACAATGTTACAATACTAATTCATCAAGTAAATTCGTAGTTTTTAATCGATTACCTGGGGGACATTTTTGGCACCAGGGTCTTAATATACTGCTATACCACCGAGAGAGAGAGAGAGAGAGAGAGAGAGAGAGAGAGAGAGAGAGAGAGAGAGAGAGAGAGCGCAGTGGCACACAATCATGGGAGAACTTGTGTGTTCGTCAATGCTCTTCACAGCTCGAATACAGGCGGGTGGATGAATACAATTGCCTTTGCCTCTCCAGTTGTGGAGACACGCAGTTCCCCAACACAAAATCACATCCCGCTACAAACTGGTGTTATGTGACTATTGCATGAAAACAGTAGATTATTTGAATTCAAGTCTGTGCCGGGTATTTGAGGTTATTGTAGAAACACATGGTCTATTTTTCCCTTTACGAACAAATGTGAGAGGTATGTGATTTTAAGAAACATGGATATCCAGAATGAAAATGTGACAGTAGGTCATTCCTGGTGCCTACTGCAGCTTTCGTCACGTGCAGTTATGGTTTTGAAAAACATGGGCTATGTTCCAGCTTGAGCCGATTTTTTTTTCCTTTACCAATGTGTGAAAGGACAGGTTTTATAGTCTTGGTCCCTGAATTAAGAAGCAGAAGCTTGCTGATTTCTCTTGGCTTTACACCCCTCTCACTGGGGTGACGGAACACAGCAGTGGAGCAGATCTGCCAGTGAAGCACACATAGTGTAGAGGCAGGCAATGTCATTTTTTCACTGATATTTCACACCTGTTATTGCATGAGGGACATTTACAGCATACATCTGTGTAAAATCAGTGTATCTGTGTGCCAGGCCCTATACATCATGTGTCTCAGCCTGTGTTGTATACCTTTCAGCTTGGTGTTTATATAAATGCCTGGTTTGATGGAACTTCCATCTTTATGGATTGCATCCATCTAAGCATCCATCTTTGTGGGTTGCATCCATCTAAGCATCCATCTTTGTGGATTGCTGTCCTTCATGCAAGCAGATAAAGTGAGAGAGTGAGAGAGCAGTGTGGGGACTCCATTTTTCTCTGCTACCGCAGAGTAAATGACCATGGAGACTGCCATTTGGTCAGGGGCTATCTCTTTCTTTTGGTCAGCCATTATTCATTCACTTGGCAGATGTCCTAATCTAGATGGGCCACAGCACACAGCTAATGTTTAATTATAAAGTAATAAAGACATGTTTTGGTTTTTGATCACTTTCCTGTGAGCACTAGCTAGAACTTTCCTCCTGAGACACATTTTATCTCACTGTTTGAGTGGCTGTTGAAATGTAATTATAATTCATTATAATACATGATTCATTATATACAGTTTTTTTTTTCTTCACCAAGCTCTTATATGTACAGTGGACATCGTGATTTTCATAGGAAACAAATGGCTTACCTTTCAGTTCTACCAAAATCTTTTTAGGTTTGTGCACAACTAAGCAAGCTTACGAGCCTGTACATGGATGTTGTGACAGTGCCTGTTTTTAAATGTAACTGATAGTTGTCATTGGTGGAAAGATCATGAAACTGCACTGTTAAACATATACTGTCTGTGAGTAGATTTTTGTATGTGCGCTATGGTCTTGAGTTCAGAACAGGAAATCATTTTAGCATTTTTTTAATGGATTGGAACCGCACCAGCAGAGAAAGGACAGTAGCTTATTTAAAAAGCTGCATAGACATGCAGAGTTTACCAACCAGCTTTAGCTGCACTTGGCATAAAAAGTGGGCCTGTCTTGTGAAAATTGTTGAAAATATTGTGACAGAAATAAAAAAGCAAATCTCATGAGCCAAAGCTGAGATTCCCTCTGCTCTATGCTGCTGTCTATTGATACAGCAAGCTGTGGAAGTGTTCAGGAGTAGAAATACACAGCAGAGAAAGGTGGGGTGGAGTGGTACCAACTGTGTAGTGTTCGTCAATATTAGGTGCTGTTTATTATTGTTGTAAGTGCTCTAGAGTTTCCCAACCAGCAACAAATCTTTCATCACGCTGCATGTACGTTGAGCCCTATTGAATTGTCAATTCAAGTTTGGTTGTGTAATTAACTGACTATGAGCACAGTGACACTGGTGAGATCATCATTCCAACCTGGGTAGGGTCAGCCAGCTTCCCTTCATTTACAACTGCAGTAATTCCCCCTGTGTTAGTTTCATGTTCCTTGAAGTAAGTGAGAAAAAGATAAAAGATTATCCTGCCGAAAACAGCTCAAGTCAGCACCAGCACTACCACTACTGACCAGCTCATACACAACTAGACCAGCTTTGGTTGATCAGCTCAGACCCAGCTAGACCAGCTACAATAGATAAGGAAAGAAAAAAAAGTGATCCACTAGAACAGAGGTAGGTAATGAGGGTGATATCTGTTTCTGGTTTTCATGCCAAATAGTTGGCATTAATTACTTAATTAGCCCTAACATTTACACCATCTGGCATTTTAGCTAAATTTCTTGATAAACGCCTTAATGACATCCAAAGACTGTACTTGTGTCCCTATATGAGACATTTTGAATGGAGATCTTTCTGGTCTTTTTTTGGTCATAGAAAAGACCAAGTACGCATTACCTGTAATGTATAAAAAATGTTAAACAAAAAAACAATATAATACAATGCTTTGATATGAGAATTGAAAATGCTGATGCTTAACATCATTGTGTTGTGTGCTAAAATGAGTAGATGAGTTAGATTTTACTTGTGAATTTTTACTAACATAACTAATCAACATTATCCATAGTTTGTACCTAATGACAAACACTCTAGTTTCGATAGGAGGGGGCTGGATTGCTATGGGAGTTATGTACAAGCTCTCACAAGTAATAGTAATAAATCCACCCTTATTAACCTTATTTGGGAGACCAGTGAAACATAAATAATAACAATAACAAATAATGATGAGCTAACGCTGGAAGTAAACATGAGTGATGTCAAATGAATGATGTGAAATGAATGCTCTAAATTCCCCTCTGTGGGACTTTAAACATACGTCTTGTGTGTGAAATAGCACCCCTTCTGCAAAATACAGTTCCTGCCCAGCACCTTTTTCTACTAACTCTCAGAGTTTTGTAATATCTCAGGGCTGTAATTTCTGGATCTCACTTTCTGAAACACACAGCCGTAAGGATTCATTCACTCTTTCAATTAATATGAAACTTGTTGGCTGTGGCAGGAGTTTTACCCGCGTTTGGGGAGCATCATTTAGGGTAAACCATGTGTCTTTGGCCATGGGGGTATTGTCAACGATGACTGCAGGACGAGGTGAATGATACGAGGGGGGCTCTTGTTAATCAGCATTCTGCGGTGGCCCTACGTCGTCTTTCGGGCGGAGATGAAGAGCGGGGATAGAAAATACATGCCGGATCTTCTCTCCTTCCCTCTCGCATGCTGGAAGCGTACCATGTCGGGAAAGGAGCTGCCACATTCCTCCCTCTGTCTGCAGAACTGGACCACAGTTTAAATGCCCTGGTGAGTGAAGTCCCACTGTGTGCTGAATAAGGTCAGCTGTAGAAACACCAGTGTTTTGGCACTGATCCTCTCGCCACATCTGCTTTACTGCATCCCGAAATAAATCTATTGTACAGATGTGGATGGAAAGAAGTGTTATTGTCTGTATCAGCAAACTGGTGGAAATCCATGATCACATCTCCATCCCTCTGGGGATAGACCCAATTCCTGATCGGTTATTCAGTGCTTTGGGTCCATATTCATGTACAGCTTTGTTGTTGTGGTGTCTTTGTCCCTGGACTCTCAAACCCGGCATCTAATCCAGAGGAGCTTTTAATCTGATCCAACTGACTTTGAGGTGGTCCAGCTTGTTTGGAGATAGACGAGCTGGCAAGAAGATGGTTGAGATAGCAACCATGCTGGCAAGACCATGTCTAGTTGGTGGGCCGGCTTGGTACAGAAAACAGACCATTATCAAATTCTCAAATTCTCAAATCCCATGGTATCCAGCTGGAGCAGAATCTGGTCCCTGCTATATTCCATGTTAGACCGGTAGCTTGAATTTCCATGTAGGTAGGATCCTCTCTGACCACCTCACGGCAGTACATGGATCTGAAAACACCTGTGGATGCTGGCGCAGTCTAAATGGGAATGCTGCAAGACATTTATGTTTTGAAAGGGGAAAAAGTGAAATGGCTCTTCACATAAACATAGCCAATAGTGCCTAGCCTACTGGAACAAATGCTATGAAATATAATGAGGCAAGGAGATTTTCTGACATTTGGCAGTTATGAATATTTTTATATCCATTTTTATTTCCACCCCTGGCACTGTCAGGACGGAGATCTTGTGTGCGTGCTGCTGTTCTTTCTTTCCGCAGACCCAGCAGGATGCCATCAGCAACTCTTTAGTGGAAAACGCATTAGCGCAGATTAAGCTAAAGAGCAAATGGTAAAAGGCAACAGTTTCAGAGTCAATAGCAATCGAGGTTATCAACGGAAGCTTGTTAGAGGGGGTTTTAACAAACACGACCCCCACAGGTCTTATGAACAACTTAGGCTATTTATTTAAAGAGCATCGCCATGACTGTCAAATACAATTATGGGACAGCATGTCAAATTAGCATATTGAATGTAGTCCCCTTTAAAATGAGCTAAAGAGCTCCCACTGTGTAAGGTCCCCCACCCACATTGAGGCGACATCCCATCACAGTAGCATCGAATTTATGAGGTCAAACAACAGGGAGCAGCAAAGTCTTGCCTTTTTTTTCTTGAATATTTGTAATGATTATAAAAGAATCTATGCCTTTTATTCTGTTTTATGAATTGTAAATGTTTTTAGGCAACTATGGGTTGTCAAAGTCAATCAATCAAGCAACAGCAACTCCTCACAAATGAGCCTGAAAGAGAAAATGATACAACAAAAAGCATGTCTTTTCAACCAAGATTCCTATGTGTGTCAGTTTGACTTGAAGACAGTTTGACATTTTGAATGAGTCTCACCTCCCATTATACAGACTGGAGCCTCCCAGCAATTGAACATATTCTGACACGAACATGAGCAATGGGATGTTTTTAGGGCATCAATCTCATTGCCGGCTGTACAGTACAGTTGTACATGTTCATCTCACGGAAAGGAAATATACTGCAATATACTGCATGAGAAGTGTAGTATACTTATAAAGTTTTCATAGCAGTATTTTGCTGTGGCAAAGGTAATATATCATTTTAACTGGCAATATTTTATGTATTTGACTATGTGTGAAGTGTTGCAGTATCTTCACAGTATAAATTAGCTGGATATTTAGTCAGCTTATTAACTTTCTGTGAATGTTTAGCACAAACTGCACAGTCGTGGTGACAAGTTGCGAATATCACAATGTCAGCATCGCCATTAAACAGTCCCCTCAGCACCGCTCCATCTGCTTCTGTGCACCAGCGCAGACGAAGGTTCGCACATGAAGAGACTCGCCGAACAGCGAGTGCTCACACTGATGCCACCCGGGCCACGACTGCCCAGGTGTGCTATCTGCTTCAAATGCAGGAGGGCCCCTCACTGCGGGTGCAGGAACGGAACCTGGCAAGATGCCTTTTAGCTTTCACCTAAGAGAACACTATTATAGATAAATCTGCCCTGACAGGTTAAAATCAGTAAAGTGAGGCATGAAGGGGAAGTGTAGAAATTGATAAGCACTTCCTTAAGGGCAGTCACTTCACCGTTCATGCGAACTCAGTGCATGCCACTGCTGGAGGAAATGTTACATGCTGTGCCAGGCATCTTTGTTCTCTTGTGATTTTGGTAATTATAGTATTATGTTGCTGAACAGGTAGAGAGCAGGGAAAGCCTCACAGGTGATGAGAGTTTGTATGCAGTAGGTGCTATCAGCTTGCCGGAGGGGAGTGAGGCCTGCCTGTTAGACACTGGGATTTGGGGAATTAGCTGTGCTGTTGAGGAAATCTTGACTATGAGTATGACTGGAAGAGATCGCTATTAGCATATGGATCTAACACCAACCAGTCTTTTGGACATACCTTTGGTTAGTATATCTGAGAAACACTTATTCAGTGAAGATTTTTCTGTCTGGACTGCTCGACTTAATATATATATATATATCCATCTGCCTTTCATGATGGACTTTTCTCTCAGCAATGAACCAGCAATTCACAGTAGTTGCACCAGAAGCCTCACATTCAGAGAGAAGAAGAATCATAGATATATAATTAATAGAAAGATGCAAGCAGTAAAAGCACCTGTCAAATCTCCTGTCAAGTCTCATCCTTAGAATATAACTTCCTGTGCTTCAAGATTGTCAGATATCCAGTAGAGTTTCTGTGACTGGAATCATAACTATCCTCATTTCGTCCTCCATCTTAGTGGCCTGGCTGCCTCTCCTTCTGTTGCTGAAGCAGCCCCTGTGGGGTGATGTTCAGGCTGATAGGCAGTGATTAGACTATAAGTGCTCGTTAGAGCTATGCTGTATTTTCACAGTATTTTATATCGTTTGCACTTCTTAGAGGAAAAAAAGAAAAGAAACAATAATTAATTTGTATGCTGAATATCTCCTGCACAACTGCGTTGTGTGCAAAAAGCTGTTCATTTCACTATTATGGTAAATGGCTGGTATTTATATAGCACCTGCATCCAAAGCGCTGTACAATTGATGCTTCTCATTCACCCATTCACACACCAATGGCAATTGGCTGCCATGCAAGGCACCAACCAGCTCATCAGGAGCATTTCGGGGTTAGGTGTCTTGCTCAGGGACACTTCGACACCCAGGGTGGGATCAAAGCGGCAACTCTCCGACTGCCAGACGACCGCTCTTACCGCCTGAGCCAATGTCGCCCCATATGTGTTGCCTGCTGCACACGTTTGGAAAATGAGCATTAATATGACAGATTGGGTGGACCATCAAAGTCTTTAGGCATGCAGCTTTGTGCTTGTCTTATCTCATCTTATAGCTTTGGACCCTGGCTTTTTGCGAAGGAGTCATAGTCGTAGGATGCTTCATCATTGAAAGATGGTTTATTTTTGCAGGGCTTCCTGGGGAATATGATAAAAAGTACCACTATGTAACAGTGCAATGACCTCTGAGAGACTAGTGTGAGAAGCAGCTTGAAGGCCTCTCCGGGATATGTTTGGGGAAACTTAAGTGCTGGGTATAAACAACCGCTGCAATAAAATGGTTTTATTTATCATGTGGATGCGTGTGTTTAGACAATCCCATACTTGTCTGCCACAACTGAACAATATTTCAAGCTTTACTTCGCTATATTTTCAAAAGACATTTCGTTTATGAGGTTTTAGTATAAGAGTACATGCCTAGACTACTCTTTATTTTTCATAAATATGACACCCAGTGGGGCTGAACATAACCAAGTCCTACCCTAATTGGGAATGTCCTGTTATCTGAAACCACCATTGACAAAACATTATTGGCAATAGTCAATAATCTCAAACTGTCAGTCCTCCTCTGAAACATGTGGTGTCGCCAGATCCTTCTAGTCACACTGCAGACTAACGCTAAGATTAAATAAAGTCTGAGGAAGACCTTTCATCTGCAGTTTTGACATGCAGTCCATTGGCTAAACCCTCCCATACCCTGGGCGACAAAATCTCGAATTGCTCATGACCTCTGGAGCCGCCAGCCATAGATAGTACTGCCAGTTGTACTGCATTCCATCTGAGACCATGGGATACATCTTTGCCCCACAACATGGTGCCTTAACCGAATGAGCCACCCAGCAATGGTGGAACTGTCCTTAATGGAGCTCTTGATCAAGTTTAGCAATAGAATATACTGTGAGAGAGCTGGATAGCGTCGTAAGCACTGAAATTGCATCCAGTGTCAACTTTGACGAGTTTAATCAGTTGCGTCTCAATTGGGACCAGTGGTTTAGCAAATTAATGTCAGATCCATTAATGATTATCCATGCGGAACTCAATTTAATCATGCTAAATTAAACACCCCTTCTTCATTTGCATTTCACCTTTATTATGCTTTTTATTTGCTGCAGAATATAAAATACAAAAGTGCAGGAGAACATCCTCTCTGTTATACACAAACTCAAAGAGCTTCATTGCATTGCTAATGGGACACGAATGTGAATGACCTCATTGAGACATTTTAGATCCATTTCATGTTGGCCCATCTGTAAAAGATTAACTTTCACTCATTGATGGAACATTTATTTAGGGATAGGTAATTTGTTCACTTGTGCTTGGAGGTCACAATTGGGAATTATTGAAGTGGAACAAATGGAAAAATATTTAGAAAATTAACAAATGCTAGCTCTGCTGGTTTTGTGTGTATATAAACGTATTAAATGGGTGATTCAACGAAGGCAGTGCAGCAACTGGCATATTTAGCTCCTGCTAATTACTATTTTATCTGAAAGAACAGAACAGAATATTGGGAGGAATCGTTGGCCCTCTACAGCTCCCAGTTATGCAGTAGGTTTTGAAGGCTGTGGTGAAAGGCTGTCTTCAGTTGCCTGAGCCTTAAAACCTCTTATTTAAGGGCTGCTGGGTGGTGTGTCCAACCAAAGCAGCTGTTAGCAGAGCAGTGAGGCATGTAATGGCCTTGAATTGAGTGCTGACGGTCATAGTGCTGACTGGGTCTGTCTGGCACCACTGCAGGTTGGTCCATAATTGACCATGATATTGGCTGGAGATGGAGCAAGCGCTTAGGTTGACTGGACAACTGAAGTCTGCGTGATCTCGCTGCTAATGTCACATCTCTGATGCAATGACTTTGTCAAAATATAGCATAGTGTCATTAGTGTATGTTGTGTATTTTGACCTCATGTGGCTTTACTTGGCTTTGTGACCATAACCAGGAATCTAGTTTATGTGCAAGGATGTGGGAAGCGATGGGGAAGACACACAGCAGATCCTGCCCCAACCAAACCCCAAGTCTCAGATTTGATTAAACCGCCCTGTCCGGTCTTTTTCAAAGGGATATCATGGACCTTGAGTCACATGTTTGTACCTTGTGCATTTCTGCAGTTGTGTTGGAAGAGAGAGAACACTGGTGAGTGCAGAGAGTGATATCCAGTTCAGGACTGGTGAGATGTTTCCCTTTCTGTGGGTTCCGCACTGAGCCACATGAATTACTGGAATATTCCAGATTCCAGCAGCCTGAGAGAATATCTTCACCCAGGTGGTTAATTGCATGAGCTAACATGGCTATGATATAATGAATCAGGCCATTCTCTCATGATGGTTTGCCCTTCAATTAACCAACCCCCAGTAGATATGGAAAGAGGGTGTTGTGAGGGTCTATCAGATACTGCACAGATCAGTTTATTATATTTAAAATGGTGTTTTTAAAAATAATATTATGTTTTCTCATTTTATATATCTATCATACATGAGTAAATAAAGAAATGCTACAGTATGTGTAGAAAAAATATATAAATATCAAGCAACAAATCAATTTAAATGTATTATAGAAAAAATGGAAGAAAAATTTTAGATATTGGGAACCAATTTAAACAGGATGGCTATATTTGAATGGGTGTGAATGAGAAATGGTGAGTCATGAGTGGATGTAAAATCTGATTCCTTCCTTCACACTTATCTGCCGAAGGGACGAGAGGCTTACCAGTGTTACCTGGCACTTTCTGTTAATTCATTAAAAATGAACATGGATTTTGGAGGAGGGCACTGACACCTTTCATTCCAGTTCATTCAATTGGAGCAGCACCATTTATTGGAATATGGAGACAGAATTTGTCAGGCTGGTCCCTTGAGTTCCAGGTTTGACCCAAAGCCTGGGGGGCATATCTGGCAAATGGGAACTCCATGGGTACAGCGGGGTTTCTCAGCCAGGGTTATTGAGGTTACAGCTGAAACGTGTCTCCCACTAATACAGAAAATGGCATTAGGAGGCACTTATGCCTGTTTCTGATCAGAACTATCTCTGCTCTAGCACTGTGTGGCCTGCAGTGTACAATATTCACTTGCGTGCAAGATCACAGGAGTCACAAGATCACAAGATCACACTCCATCTGCAATGCTCCTCCTGATGGAGAGGGGGTGCTGTTAACCCGATAGTCATACCTGGTAGATCCTAATTTTTTAAAAAAAGGAAAATGGTTTGAAAAACAATGTTCACCATTACTCTCTCTGAGGGAACAAAGCATTTGCATTCAGTATTTCTGCCCTTTTGAACTGGCAAACATAGCTGTATCTGTAAGGAATTTCTATTTTAGTGGCGCTGAAAAACAAGGACACACCTTGTTTCTCTCTGTCTGAATAAAGCAGAAAATACAATGGGGATGTCCATTTTATTTTATTTTATTTTATTGGTGATGCAAGTATTTTTGCATGAACTGACTGGAAACCTATTAGCAGTGTTTTTCTCAGTATTATTTCTCAGCACAAAATAATTTAACAAACACTATTCAGTGCCCCAGCACACCTGCCCACAAGCCATAAACATATTCATATTTCTGATCTCTAATTGTGAAATAAAGAAGGTTGGTTGGAATGAAATAAAGAAAGTATTTTTGGAGCAAGGGTTTTACGAGGTCATCACATGTGTGGTCCCGGTGTCTTAGGAGACATGCAGCTACAAGCAGCCAGAGGAAAACATGGTGGCTTAATTGATGTGAGGCACAGGTCTTAGTAAGCAAAAAAAAAGCCTTTCATGGCATTGTGTCATCACGATTTATGGGGACACAATAAACGCTAATTGTAAATTTAGCAATTAGGTTGATTCCCACATTTATGGAGTTGGGAGACTCTGGAAGACTGCTGGGGGTGGGGGTGGGGGTGAGACAGCGGCCAACATAAGGGGGCCCTGTGAGGTAGTGGCACACTCGGTTCTCCAGAGGTCCAATAAATATTGAGGGATTTATTAAGAGGGTAGGCTTTAATCAAAGCAGGACAGAAGTCATTAAAGCTTTCAGTAAGCTGCATGGGGCACTGGTTTTCTCTTTTTACCCCCAAGAGTGAGTGATGATTATACTGATCCTGAACTTATACTGTTCCAGTAACCCTGTCCAACTGGTGGCCCAGAGGAGTGACTGGCCTGGATAACTGCTCTTCCTGTTGCCCAGATTACTTTAAAATGGCAGCTTGAAATTGAAATGAAGGAAGTACCACCATTTTCTGCAGACAGAGATGAAAAGCAGGTGATATTATCTTCTGGAGCATTAAGCGCACTTAATTAAGGGCAAGATTCCATGTGCTGTTTTTCAGAGTAATTTTTCACTAATTGCTTCAACATTTCTAACTGCAGACAAGCAGTCCAAAAAATCTGTAAAAGCAACAATGTTAATGAAGTGTGTGGGCTGTGGTTAAGCGTAGGCTGGCCAGACAAAATAGCAGAAATATTAATCTCCTTGGTAGGCTCAAATTCCATCCATCCATCCATTATCTGAACCCGCTTATCCTGATCAGGGTCGCAGGGGGGCTGGAGCCTATCCCAGCATACATTGGGCGAAAGGCAGGAATACACCCTGGACAGGTCGCCAGTCTATCTCAGGGCACACACACCATTCACTCACACACTCATACCTACGGGCAATTTAGACTCTCCAATCAGCCTAACGTGCATGTCTTTGGACTGTGGGAGGAAACCGGAGTACCCGGAGGAAACCCACGCAGACACGGGGAGAACATGCAAACTCCGCACAGAGAGGCCCCGGCCGACGGGGATTCGAACCCAGGACCTCCTTGCTGTGAGGCGGCAGTGCTACCCACTGCACCATCCGTGCCGCCTAGGCTCAAATTAATAAAGAAAAACAAATGTCACAATGCTTACTCTAACTTGATTCATATTGTCTGACCTTTGAATTGAAAGTGAACGTGAAGTTCAGTAAAATTAGGCACTTTTTGTGTTTGACCGATCATGCTTGCGCGCTTCCTGCCCAGGGACTGCAGCTGAAAATGATCTCTATACCTAAACAGCAGTGTCGTGCATGGTCCCTGAGAAATAATGAAAGAAAAATCATAAAGAAAAACTGACACAATAAAAATCACTGACTGAAAATAGCAGTAATATCTGTGGTGTATTCTCATCACTCGCACTGGGGGCAGGATGTTCAGGACTCCGTTTGAGACTTGATTCTCTCTTCAGCTCTGAGCTAGGGGCTCCATCTTTCTGGCTTATTTCTGTGTTTTTTATGGAAACTGCTTTGAACATCATGAAATAAATATAGGGAACTAAATAATTTTTAATAAATAATAAATAAAATAAACTTTTCTATAATGCATGTTGTTCTTCTTCTCATTATTTGTGATTGATATGTCTGTATCTTGTCCTATGCTTGCATTTCAGCAAGGGAGAGTGTGAATTTGGGGCAGCTTAGCTCAGCTCAGCTCAGCTCAACACATCCCTGAGCAGCCTCTGCAATGCCACTTGGCTGCCTTCAAATTATGGCACAAGATTATTGTCTGCTGCACTACATAGGTATGCCCAAGACATATGCACATGTAGTTCACCATGTCTTCAGGGCAGTTTTCACATTATTACACGATCCTCATAATAATGTGTCTAAGACTCCACAGTCATTCCACTATACTACTGTACTATAGCTCTCTGGCAAACATTTCCATGGTCACAGTTAGCATTACACAATCCCTGCCTGAATGAGGCACATTCAGACTTGAGGTGTGATGAATGCTGCTCTCTCCACAGTAGTGGATAAATATGGGCCTTTTCTGAGCTCTGGAGTAACAGATGCAATTCCATTCTTCGCAGACACAGAGCCCACTGTCCACGTCTGCCACTCTGCGGATCAGACATTACGTTTAGAAATAACTGCCGCCTCTGCGAACCTGCTTTGTGCACTTGGCCTGGGCAATGTCTGATGCAAAGGGCTGAAAATGAGCTCAATGTCCCTTTCTTTCCACTTATAAAAGACCATATCTGGCTCACGGGGAGAAAAATATATCATTTGGGAAATGTGCTTTATTGCTCCGAATACATAGATTAACAAAGTACATCTCGACCATAAACCGGAACAAGCGGTTTCATAGTGTGATGTGATTTTAATTTGGCTGCCTATCTAACTCTCGCAGTCCTCTGCCTTTTTAAATCAATTGCACAATGGGCCGGCTCATGACTGGGGGCCGGTGTCAGTGATGTCAGCAGGCGGAGAGACATCACACATCACCGTGTCAGAAGCTGTAGGGAAGTGAGGAGAGCTGACAGCCCTTCCCGTGAATGGGCTTTTCAGCTCCATCTCATCTCAACCTGAAGGCCAGCCACCCCCTTCGATGGCCCGTCAGAGCGCTGTCAACAGAGCTTCGCTCTTTGTTGTCATTTCAGAGGGGATCCATGATCGTGGCAGCCATGTTAGTTCAAAGAGGTTTCTTCAATAAGAGGGCCTTGTGCACCCACCCCCACCCCCACTCATCCATCAGGTCAAGACTGTCTCTCTCTGCTGCAATGGTAGACTACTGGAGCTGGCTTTATTTCCAAGATCGATCCTCTGAGGGAGAGGAAGAAAAAGCAGGGAGACTCCCATCTCAAAATGGACGCTGAGAAGCATTGGCCGGCCAACTTTTCTCATGACGAAAGTTGGAGAGGCATGCAAGTTTTTGGAGCGGTCTGTTTTCTGAAATCGATTGATCGCACACTCGTTCTCACTCTCTTGTCACCGGCTTTGGTAATGAGTGGTGGCCCATCGGTAGGCCCGAGCAGCCAGAGTTCAGACGCCCGTCTGCTCCCACACCTCGTCTCCGAGCGCAAGCCTCTCTATCTGCGCTGGATCGCCAACGTGCCTCCTCAGCACTGTCACCTCAGAAGGAGTGACTGGATTCATACACACCCAATCCACAGTTCAGAGTCCATCTGCTCTCGCTGCATCGCACGTACAGTACAGCGTAGCCGCTTCTGTTTACATCATTTTCATCTCAGAATGCTAATGCTCCTTGTGTAAAGAGTGCATAACTTTTACAACATTTTCACATAACTTTTGCACCATTGTATACAGCATACATCCTATTCATAAGGACTCTGACAGCTTTACAGCTTTGTTTTGTTTGCTAATGCTCTGATGTAAGACCTGTGGTCCTGTGGTCACAGTACAACAGGCAGTGAGGCAGTGAGCATAGCTGAGCAGTCCTCATTTTAACTGGAATTGAACATGACCTCACTCATGGATAGATAGAGCATGGTGTGCAGAGGAGGAGAAATAGGGTTGGATGATGGTGGGTGGGGTTTGACATCTAACCCAACCCACCAGCATCCACCAGCATGTGCACTCGGTTTATTGTGCTGTGGGCTGTGCCACATTGGGCCATTTTTTGGTGTCTCCTTGACAACAAGTTTCCAAAGTAAAAAAAGGTTGGCGATGCCCACATACAGTAAGCTCAGTGATGATGCGTCTATACTACATTCTGCTGAATTTTCCTACTGCTAATAGTGCAGGGGGGCTTGAACCTCCTGGCTGAACGTCAGGACAAAATTAAACGTGCAGATGCACTCTGCTTCACTGCATTGACTAACAGAAGGATTACACAATTACACATTTGACATCTAACCAAAATTATTTCTCCTGTGTAATCACCGCACTAAGATATCCCAGAGCGACTGTAATCCTTCTACAAAACTACTTCCGAATCAATACCGATGCCAAGCTTTTCATGTATAACTGACTGTGATGGCCAGGGCATTGTGTCTTTCTTTAGCTAAGCTCCTAAAGCCAGCAGTGATTTTATAAGCGTGAGCGCTCTCTTGCTAGATAGATTATAGCCATTCTGGGCTTAATAGCATCTGCATATTAACACAAAGGAACACAGTGTCTTTTGCCTCATTGGACTCAACCGTGCTCATCATACTGGCTCTAAAAGGAGACCGTTTTTCAGCCTGCCATTACAGCGGAGATGATGATGGCTGGAGAGATACATTTTGTGAGCAGAATAAATGTGCCCCTAAATAAATCAGTGACATCTACATTACCAGGGTTAGCATCAACGGTTAGCATCAGCAGACACTTATTAATTGCATGTCCTGTCCTTCTAATTCCAATCAGAAGGAGAGTACTCGCCATCTGGTCTTTCCATTTTTATTGGTATGATGCAAGTCGCTGAAGAAGGTTTGACCGCCCAAATGCATCCATGTCAATAAAAATTTAAAGACCTGCCAGTGAGTGCTGTCTGTCTAATTGGAATGTACCTTTATTAGACTGATGATTCAGCAGCCACTGAAACTCCATTAGAGAATTAGATTTGAGCACACTTTAACTTTCATATCGTGTTTTCAGCCACAGACATCTTCACGGCCATGTCTTCACTGCAGCACCAACGAGGGAGTCATGTGAACATTTAGACAAGCATATACATGGATAAAGCTTTGCTTAATGTCTCAGATAGGCAAACTGTGTAACATTGAAGCAAATGGGCACTTATCTTTAAACCTGTTTAATATTTAAAGAGATGGGCAATTCTCTGTGAAAAGAGCCCCTGGCACACATCACAGAACACATTGACTTCCAGATCGTAGGCTGAGTTTCAAACTTTTGTCCTAAATTTTCACTCGCAAGTAAATTTGTATTATTTATTTAATCAGAAACAGTTTTTATACAAAATAAAATGTCCAGTGTTGATGCTACGCTTACCGAGTAGATATTTATATATTTAGTATACAAGAGCTACTGACCATTTTACTGTGTAGTTAATTTTAACTTAATTTAACTTTGTCAGATTGAAGTCTGCTCGCGGTGTGCTCACAGTGTGTCTACTGACATTAGTACGGACACACAGAGTGATAAATTGGAGTAGAGAAGCTTTGTAGGAGAGACGTAAGAAAGCCCAATCAGCTTAAATGTATTCCTAGTTCTTAGCACTCAGATATACACTTGCATAAGTAGTTTGCATGCCAATACACCGAGTTTTGAAATTAAAAATCAAATCTGGAGGCAATACTCTGGTGATTAAAACAAGTTGTGAGTGTGGTCTTGTTGTCAAGTCAGATTACAGAGGAATTCAAGCCATGGGCTAAAGGAAACAATTAACTGAACTGAGTAACGAATGTAAATGGATTGTAATTTTAATGAGCAAAGAAAATTGGAAACTGACATGGTGGAATACATGCATATTCAGTGATAAAACTCTGCCTGCACACATAATTTAACTCCACCACAGATTTGACTGAATGTAATACACAACTTTTAATAAATCAAAATGATGGTGTAGTATATGTGTCCATACAGGTGCAGTATATAGTATGAAGAGGTTCAAGCCACAGACAGACAACAAAATAGTGTATTTACACTGAGGTCTGATAGCAATGGCAGAGGTGAGCAGGGCCTGAGAAATCTCTGTCAGTAGAGAAGGGCTGCAGTGTGAGGGAGCTGATGCTGTAATTGGTTGGGCAAAGTAACAGGGTAGAGGAAATGGGGCACACTTGAGGGTTTTAAAAAAAGATGTGCAGCTTGAGTGGAGGCAGAGAACTCCTGGGGTGAGGTGTGAACTCCAGTGGCTGCATGTGTTTGGGATAATTGGCTATGGCGGGAGTATATGGGGAAATGTGCAACATATTTTTTTAATTTGGAGTGAATGGTTCGATGAAGCTTACCTCGTCTCCCACCTGCTGACAAAGGGGAGAAGCATCCTGGCGTCCAGGGAACTCCTTGTAAGGGACGTGAGCTGGCCTGGGTTGCCGTGGATGTGGGTGTGTGATGAAGTGCTGATTGTGGGCTCACAGAGGTGAGCTCTTCGGAGTGTGGCCGGACATAAGACTTTGAGTTGGAGAGGAGGCTGAGTGGGAGTGGAGATCGCACAGCTTTCTTTTTATTTTGGATGTAGAATACCTATGTCTGGCAGAGTAGCGTGGGCCAAGGCTACATTCCCCAGTTATTTTGACATTTTTCCTTATCTATGCATGTATGGGTTTCTCTTGAGGAGCCTCCACCCTCTGTGATCTCTGTATGTCCTGATGTGACATGAAGAGTTTCTGGGGGACAGGCAGTCTGGGTTCTAACTAGTGTAACCAGGGTCACAGTGTGCTCTTGATATTGACGCTGTGTGTGAGAGTGATAATGCACAATTCATAGTCGGTGTTATTTTGGGAGTGCTGTCACGGGTGTGAATTGCATGCGGGGGAGCGGCAACTAATCTGAGCAGCCTCTGCATGGTAGGCAGACCAGTGAAATGACTAGCAAAGGTGTTATTGCTCTGATGTGTATATATGGTCCTATAGTTTGAATTGAATTGAATAAATATTTATTTTTTTATTCTACTTACTTTTTCCATCTTATGCTGGTGATACCTGCCTCACCTACTGGCACCTCAAACACCACCGAAGGAGGGCAAACTGCACCTCATATGCTTTTGTTCACAGGCCGTTCTACTGCTGTCACTCTCAGCAGATGGATGAGTGACATAACATGATTGACAGAGATGAGAGGGTACATGCTGCGCAATATTTCACCAGAATCAACCTTCACTGTCTCAAAGACTGTGTGCAAAACAATGGCGTCAGACGATCTGCAAAACAGCACAACCAAAATTACTTTCAGCAAAGTCGGTGTCAAAATTTGATTTGCATGATGGCAAATTTGATTAAAATCCAAAAGTATTGGATAAGCATAGCCAAATCTATTTATTGGAAGTCATAATTAACCCTCTCGTACTTGGCCTGCGTATATACTAAGGTTGTGGTCAGTGATAGCAAGCTTCCATTTGGTATGATTCTCAGAAAGCTGATAATTGGAGAGAATCATGTATTCAATTGGTGGTCAATTCATAAGTAATGATGTGGGGAACCACTCTTTAGGAGATAAATTTAGCTAATTTTGCAAATGTTTGCTTTTTGTGTTATAATAATTTTGTAGATGTGTAATTATTTTGTTATATGGATTGTGAGGCAGGGCTGGGGGTGGCCACTGATCATGTGGTGAACATTCAACACAATACAAAGAAATGTTGGCTTAAAGCCTTTTATTCAAAAAAATCCTTGAATAGAAACACAACAAGGGAACAAAAGGCATATCTGGCAACCCCAAAAAAAAAAATGGGGCCGGGGGACATGGGGTGGTTAAGGAGAAAGTGATATTAGAAAAACTATACCCTGCTCTAATGTCCACAATGCTGCTCCAAAACCACAACTCTGGTTATGCCACCTGGTGGACAGCACCCTACCTTTCCTACCTGGCACCACAGTATATACATATTCAGAGCCACACACAAACCTTAATAAAAAGGTCACCTGTAGTAAGCTGGACTGTATAAAATAACTGCAACCAAAAGAGCATTTTTGTTGCCTCAGAGTAGGGGGCACATGTTGGTGTCTATGCACATACCTGTATATGTGATAATTACATTGCAGCCTAAAACATCTGAAAATGCAATGTCTTATACACAAAGAAATGGTGGCTAAAAACTGTTAATATATTTTGAAGGTAAAGCATACAGTAATATGATGTCTGTGGAATGATATGATTAGTGTTTGTAGGAAAAGCCCTTCTGCTGAATGTGCTGTGTGTCTATTTGTCAGGTTAGGATCTCACCCTTGGATGTCCTTGGCTGCAAGGACATCCACTCAAAATATCTGGCCTTCCAAGAGTCGTTCCAATTTTACACACAGACAAACTTCAACTGCGTTTGAATTGGGATTTGAGAGCAATCCACTTCAAGACAGAAGACAGAGATTGATGTGAAAGAAAAAGCTATTAGCACAATGTACTGTAGCTTGAATAAGGATGCCTGGAAGGTTTTGTCTCAGTGGTCATGCTGTCGGCCTTTTGAAATACATGGTAGGACTCATTGCTGACGAAAGAATACTTTCTCATCCCAGTTATGTCAGCATTTGTTTACTTTCTTTTAACGCTGCAACAGACATTCTTGCCTTGGGCGTATTTGCAGGTGAAATGAGTGACCTGCCATTGCTGACAATGTAAAAAATAAATAAATAAAAATTGGTTCTTCTGTTTCTTTTTTCCTCACTTTAACATTTCTTTTAGGGATTCAGGGTATTTTTTGCTCATGCATTATTTTCAAGATAGAGGAAAATGTCAAAACAATTCCTTGTGTACAAATCCCAAATTCTGTACAGTGTGAAGCCAATAATCCACAGTTGTCTCTGGAGAATGTGCATTCATCCACCCTGTGTTGTGTGGTACCAAATGAGAAAGCAGACACAGAGACCTGTGTCACATCCTCCTCACAGCCAAAGCCGTGCGCGGTGCCAGGGAAAGAAACGACACAACCTTTCTCCTCAGCGCAGTTATTGAATGTCTTACATACTGCGGACAAATGCTGAAGGATTGCATGTTTGGATTAAGTTCATCAGGGCTGCATTAAGGTGTCAGTAAGATGAGTCTTAGTGCGTGTGATATACTCCTACTACAATCGCAGAGTTGCTGAGCTTTGCTGCAGTGTCAGTTGTGTTTAAACAGGTAATGGGCTGTCTGAGTAGAACAGCACTTGCACTCTCCTATGAGGGGGCAGATTAATTGTGTGTTGTATAAAATGTGGCAGGAAAGTTTCAGCTGGAGGAGTGTAAAGCGCAAATGAAAAGACAGCACGGTATGAGGGAGAGGGGGGATGGAGAGAGACGGAGAGCGAGAGCGAGAAAGAGGCAGTGAAAAAAAGATGGTTAAAGAAGTGGGGCCATACTCACGAAACATCTTTAGGGTAAACGTTCCAAACTTGCCGATTCCGGAGAAATACTAACTCCTAATATTTTGGCCTAAGGGTAAATCACATTTTAGGGCAAAAATCTGCTTCTAAATCCGTGAAAAGCTAGGAGTAGTCTGCTAGGAGTGACTCCTAAGTTACTATATTACAAACAGTCCTAAAAATAGGTGCAATCTGCTCGGCAACAGAAAATAAAATAGCATCAACACAAAGGTGGTTTTTCATGCCAGCTGCAATGTTCTTGCTCTTGTTGCCAGATGGCCAGGCTCAACACATGACTCCTGGATCAGACTGGAGAGAGGCCAAAGGCTGCTATTTCAGAGGTATCATGTCCCAGCTGGATGTCATTTGGTGAGGGACACTGGATGTCCCTGTAGAACTGACCCTACTGTAGATGGAAATAATCGGCTTAATGCCCTATGACCTGTGGCAGTCGGAGGTGGTTCTGGACATAAGTGGGAAAGCCGCATGTATGTGGAAGCATATACCCAGGCTTCTTCCTTGCCTTTTGAAGTGATACCTTCACCAAATTTCCCTTTAATAATGTCCTTAATTTCATAAACCACTTGGGCAACAATTAAACCATGCTCTTGCGTCCTGTTTGGTTTTATTTTATAAATATGTATTTGACTATGGACACATACCTTCAGCTACAGTATTTCCATGATGAATTGGACCAACACTGACCTGGGGCTCGTTTCACGACAGTTGCGACGTGTGAGCTGAGATCTGCGAGATGCGACAGATTTCGCCCGCACTTTTTGGAAAGTTTCAGAAAGAAATCGCCATTGCAAGCCTCAAACGCATGTCGCAAGCGCGTCCATGTAGGTAAATCGACTATCGTTCTCATTCGCCTGTTTCCTTTTCTATTGAAGTTTTTCATTTGTGCACAATATTAGCGCTCCAAAGGGTGGAAAATTAATCTTGCATCAGTAAAAAAAAAAAAAAAACTTAGCTACGTTTAAAATAAATATATAATTTTAATGGTCTGTTTTATTTGAACTATTACGTCTACCTGGTACACCTAATATCATGTGACGAAGCGGTGACCCAAATCACAGTTGCTTCAAATATAACTGTTGTGCTCCGTGTTTATTTAACCGCAATATCTAATAGCATACTCTGTAAGTGGCACCACATAGGCTACGACTTGTGTGATAGTAGTAACCTACCCATTTCTAAACACAACCATGTGTGCGTTCTCAGTCAGTGCATTAAGGGTAATTTGTAACCTACCAATTGCACTAAGTAGTGCGGAATTTCACTTGACTACTGTGATGGGCTCGGATAACTGAATTCAGTTTTTACAAGTTTACGGACGTATCTGGACGAATGTGTTTACTCCATTGCCTGAAAACCCCAAGAAAACGGTTACTCGGAGCCGTCAACCCATACCAAAAAATGTATAGAAAAATATGCCCTATTCTGTCCCAGAGAATAGAGGCAATTTAAAATACACTTTCTTCGTACTTTCCAGAAGTAAACGATTTAAAATAATTAAAGTATAGCCTACCACTTTAGGATTCAGATTTTAGAATAAATGGTATTGTCTGTGCAGCCTATCTGCATTATTAGAAGAAAACGTACTTGCGAGGGAGAAATTTGGTTTTGCGAGAGGTATGTACCCGTCGCAGGTTTATGTGCGATTCGCAAGTGACGAATTTTCTTGAAACGCGTTTTGATAAGATATTGCGACCTGCGAGTGAAAATCCTCGCAAATTGCTGTGGTGAAACGACCCCCCGCTCACTGTGGGCATAGAAAGCAAGCTTCACGAAACACAACATTCGTTCGTTCGTATAAGTTGGTCGTATAAGCGGCTATGTGAATAGGTTTTACGGGAACTTTTAAAATGCTTTGTGAAGATGGCCTCTGGACCTGTAGTTTAGGTATTGGAGATTCAACTCCCTGGTGATGAGTGCCTCTAAGCTAAGCAAGCCGTGTCACTAAAATTGAAACACCTTTATTATGCAAGATATTAAATTTCCAAATATAGGGAATACACCCTTCGGTGTAATACAGTGCTAAGAGTCTAGGCTCAGGGGTCTAGGCTCAGGGGTCTCTGCTAGGCCTGAAGGTGTTGTTTTGTACCTACGTATATTGCCCCATTAAACAAATCGGTGTGTGCGCTCAGGACTGCAGTCAGCTTGGACTGATGGACCATCTTCAGTGCATAGCTCTGGTGCATAGCCCCAGGAACAGAAGACAATTATAATGTTAAATGATGAGAAAGTCTCCAGCAAATGCCATTCATCTGACACAAAGTAAACTGGGAAAGTATAGCTGAGGCAGGTGTGGAGATTAAACCCGGGGACCAGAGTGATGCGCTCTTTTCACCCCAAAATGGATTAATCAGCTGCTCTGCTACCTGGACACATCTGTGGAGAGAAGGGTGAGAAAATGAAGCCCCCCCACTTCACTGCTACATTATAATTAACAACCTGTCCGAAACCAGCATAATGAAAAGACCATTACGAAGATAAATGAAGAGTCAACAAGGATCTGTTTCATTGTGTCTCCTTGCTCTGAGCTGCTTATAAATATGCATGGGCAGAAATCATGGTTTGTTCACACTCAGATTGGCTGCAATCAGCTCCCATACAGCTGCTCTGAATGAAACAACCATTGCAAAGGTTTAAGGCGCCATTTTTGGACACTTAAAGACATAACAATGAAAGACAAGATGATGTGTTGCAAAATTACTCTGTTATGTTTCTACTGCCATCATATTTATCAAACAGTTGTGTCCAGTTTATACAAATTGGGTATTATTGTTCTGAGGTAATTTGTTTCATTGGCTGAGAAATTGCTATTCAAACACTCTTTCAGAATTAAGACTTGTAGGAGAGCTTAATTGCACAGGGCAAACATGTAGTCAGTCAGACTGGTCTTCTTTAGGCAGCCCTTGAGAATGAGACCGTACATGTATATACATGTTTATAGCCTATATGTACAGTATATATGATTAATGAATGCTGAATAAATCTACTTGCTTAAAGGGCCGGTGCGCTCTATCATTTGCAAACTTACAAAAACTGTGCTTTATCGTATCAAAGAATACTAAGCACATTCATACAAGCACAAACAAACCAAACAATCCGGTCCAACCTTGTTTAAGGACCCTAGTCTCTCTGGATCTTATAATGTGACTGTAGTGTAGATGCTACTCTGGACTGTAAGGATTTTCATGAGGTTGTCCAGACTCTATTGCATATAGGGCATGTTGTTTGGTGGCATTTTAATTCTGTCCTGGCAGGGAGATACATTATGCTAAGGTTAGGTGTTAGCAGAACAGATGGCGATCAAGAGAACTGTATATGCACAGTCATTAAATATGGATTGTGGTGAAAGGCCAATGTAATCAGTGGCATCAACATGAACCTGAGCAAAAATTCCATAATATGTGGATTTAAATCTATGCTGCTTACCCTGAGGGAAATGAATAATAATTTAGTAATTCATTTGTCACTGTTGCTAAAATGGCTGAAATTGAATGCCTTTTTTTATTGTTGTTGCTGGGGTCACTTACAGTATTAGGTTGATGGCTGACCTTTTTGTGAGTGAAGGTGAATTGTTTCTCAAGAAGCTGAAACTGTATGAGCAGTGAGCTGTGGATTTACACGTGCTGAACTGCATGGAGTTTCCTGCGACCCCCGTAAGAGAACATTATTTTTTATAATTCAGGTCAAACAATTTCTTTCAGGGAAACACACAGCACCGCGGTTTGAAAATACCACTGCATAACACATTCGATTTGCACTGTGAAGGAACATGATGGGGTTTTTTAGTCATGGAATACTTGCTTGTCAGACTCTAGGATAGGTTATTTTAACTATGATGTGATGTACTGTACAAGCAATACAATTTTATTAAGTACATACACCATTTTCAAAACCCATATTGCAATCCATGTAATTTACAATGATACTCTCATGTATGGTTTACATTTTACCTTGTAGCTTTGTGTTAAACACTGCAGCCTACTACATCCCTCTTGACTGAACAGGATGCCTGACATAGAAGCATCTTTAGCTAGGTAGCCACATTAATTGGATGGCTTTTGTGACTGCTTACTAACATTCAGATAATTCTACAATCTTGGGTAATAATATCAGATATCAAATCGGCTTACTTGATGCCAAGGTCTGGCAAGCTTTTCAGAATTTATAATAACATTCCTTTTGTGTCATATGGGTGCCATGTTCCCACTCCTTGGAAATATGTTCTGTGCTGAGAAACCAAAGGTAATAAAATGAAAATTACAGTAACAGATTGCTATGAAATTTGAAAGCCCAACACATTTACCACAAATAATTGAATCTCTGTAAATATGCTTTATAAATGTCCTTCCAGAATGACTAATGAGCTTTTTAATGAAGTTCAGAGAATGGGCAAAATCAAGTTACTTGTCAAAACATAAAATAAAAAATAAAATAAAATCAACAAATTAAATGTACTTAAATACAAATCAGTTCAGGGCAGCTCATGATGTACTTGATAGTGTCTGCTAATGGACCTACAGGTAATGCCAGTAAATAGGCTAATGGTACCTGAGCTTTAAATGGGTTTCTCTGAACAACATTCATGTCTGTATGGATACAGTTGCGCTTGTTCAGCTGCCACCGCATTAAGGGCAATGAAAACAATGACATAGGCATGATCAATTATATGAGAGGAAGGTACATTTAATGAGTAATTAGTGATACAATATAAGCAAAGTTATACAATCAAGGATGAATGCTGAACAATGGTCATGTATGTACAGCAAGTGCCTCCATGTGCATCTTTTTTTGTTATTGCCGGGGTCAAAGAAATCAATACACCAATGATCTCTCAGTTGTACCATTAACTCCCGGAACTCAGTCAAATGTCTGATCATTTCTCTTGTTTCAAGGTTAATGTCATTTGGAATCCGCCCCGTTTATATTGGATTACGTAATGCGACTGATAGATCTCATTTCATTATTGATTTATGTTAAATAAAATTATGTTTGAATGAACATTTATAAAGCAAGCTGGGAGCCTGTCTGGTGGAACTAATGATGTTCGTGTCGTTCCCATTTCCTCCTTGGGAATGGCGCAGTGGCCCATATAGTAAGTGCTCAATTCAAGTTTTAGAGCTTTTTCACATCAAAGTGCTTCTATTTTATTAATGTGCTGTGGGATATGCTGCTTGTATCAGTGTTACTAGTAATACTACACCGTAGCCTTCAGTATGTCTCCCAGGTCATTCTTTCTCATCTGCACTGTTTATAGCTAATGCGTTTAGAACTCTGATTGAGTCTGCTTTGTGATTATGGTTACACTTTTGTAATGTGATTATTCTAATGTGTACATAAACTTTTATTGTGTTACGAAATAGCCCATTCACATTACATTGCGTTACATTAATGGCATTGGGCAGATGCTCTTATCCAGAGCGACGTACAGTTGATTAGACTAAGTGGGAGACCCTCCCCAGGAGCAATGCAGGATTAAGGGCCTTGCTCAAGGGCCGAACGGCTACAATGGGGATCAAACCACCGATCTTGTGGGTCCAAGTCATGTACCTTAACCACTACACTACAAGCGACCCATTGAGGTGGTTTGATCCCCCTCAATGGGTCCAAGTGACATACTGTAGCACCATAGTTTATACCCAATCCACATTTGTTTTACCATAGAACAGAACAAAACAGGTCTTTGTTTTAACATGTGAAAACCCAGTTTTGTCAGGTCGTTTTAACAATCGCAGTCCTTACCAAAATACTTTAGTTAACTTGTAATGAACTGTAAGTCGGAGTTAATGATGACTCCGCCATTAGCTTGGCCATTGGTTACTGGCCCTGCAAGCTTTTCCTGCAGTTGGCAGGAAAGAAACAGTGTGTTTTACAGCTCTTTATCTCTGCTCAATACCAAAGTGATCGTCATTACACTCCCTGGACCTGCAAACCCCATACAGTCTATAAAGCTCACTGAGCAAGAAATACAGGGAGCGGACCTGTTGAGTAACAGTGATAAGCCATTTATGGTCTGCTGTTCTAAGCAAACAGTTTTGCTTTAGGTGGGCGTACAGTATGTCCATATGAAGCGTAAAAGAAAGAACATGTAACATATGACAGAGGATATCTTAGAAGAGAGAGAGATCACCTTTTTTAACAGCATTTCTTGCCAAGCATGTCTATGTTTGGGGATCACGGTGCGTCGTAGGATTCTATAAAGCGTTTTTCAGATGAGCCGCGGGTTCCACTCGCTCTGGGCACTGTGTTTTCTGGTGTCCGTGGGCGCCAGGAACTGCACGACAGGGGACTTTCAGTGCCAGGGAGGCTCCTGTGTGCTCATTGACAATGTGTGTGACTTCACCGACCAATGTGGGGACGGCAGTGACGAGAGAGACTGTAAGTACAGTTCAGTGTGTGCGTGTCACTGAGCCGTGCAAACGCTTGCGCCAGTACAGCACCACTTAACACAAGCTATTTACATTCCTCGTTTATGCTTCCTTAAAAAAAATATTTTCATAGCAGTTGAAATAAATACATTTATAAATATTGACAGCTTAAAAAAAAATGGTATCGGCTAGAATAAAAAATATATATATTATATTTTTCCAATTCTATAGTAATTGATACAATTGATATTAGACTAGTTGCAATAATTAAAATATATATTAATATTAAGATTTTGCTGCAGTAACAGCAAAGGAAATCATATTCTGGCAACTGCGGAGAAAGTGCTTGCATGTTCTTTGATACAGGAAATGACATATCAGGCCTGATTTCTAAAGATTGAAGAGGAGAAAACCCAGAAAGTCGTGCAGATGTGGTGTGAAACTGTGGGCAGGATAGAGTCAATATTTACACTCAGCTTTGCTACACTTACACTTACACAGCTACAAATAAATGTTTTCGAATGAGACCTTAACACTATTCCTCAAAAACTAATTTTGTCAAGCTCAGCGATTCCAAAAATGTATTCAGCAGACTTTTTATTAGCAAAGAAAAAAAACTTGCATTGATTTGTAGGTCATTTGTAGGCCAGTATTGATTGAATATTTAGCCAAGGCCTGTATCTATAATCATAGAGATATTCTTTATGTTCTTATGCTAATCCCAAATCACAAGGTTTTATTTCTTCGCAAACAGAAACAAAATGTGTTTCAGCATTTTAATAAAAAATAGTTTACATCAACACATCACTGAAAAACCTTATTCAGCACCCCCATATTCTTCAAAATCAAAAAGTCAAATTGTTTGGCCAGAAGCCCGGCTCGATGAAAAATATGCATGAAACTGTATTACAGTTTTAAATGCATCATTCCAAATAATGTGCTACTGAACTTGTCTTCCTGAATATCATTCTCAATGAAGTCGAAATACTACTTAATCTACTTAAGCTACTGTAAACATGATGTGCCTCAAAGGATGTGATGTTAAGGTTGAAAACAGGTAAATAAAAATAAAATAAAATATATAAATATCTCATTGCGGACAAACAATCTGTCATCTGCCAGGGGTTAAGCTCATAAAAAGAAGTTGCATTTGCCTTTCTTTCCTCCGGTTTTAGAAATGGTTTCCTGGGTTTGACGCTGCTGGTTTTTGCCCTGCTCCTGGACAGGTTCTGGCTTTGAGAGATGTGACTTTGAAAGGGACTTCTGTGGTATGTCTCAGAGTGGAGACAGCTACACAACCTGGAGCCGAGTTAACGGTCTCACCCAGGCTGGGCCTACCCACGACCACACAGGCAACAGCACAGGTACCAGAACAAACCTCACTGTGCTTTCAACTACAGGAATCACATGTATCCTACCTACCCATGGAAAATATAGTCTCTAATGTGTGTACTACCATACTAAAGGTTTGTTCAGATACTGCAAAAATCTTTCTTATCTAAAATGCATTTACTGGAATATCTGTCTTTTCATGCAGGCCATTACCTGTTTCTGTCAGAAGAACGGTCTTTAGCGGCTTTAAGAAGCACAGTGTTCCTTCCAACTGACTCCTGCCAGGTAGGCATGCCTGTGCTTCGATCCCGTTTCCCTTATGAATGGGACCAGTGTATTTTTATCAAGGAAGGGGTGTCAGTGAGACCCCTTTTCATGGCTCTGATGTTCTCCTCATAGATCATCTTCTACCACCACTTTGGGAAGATCACTGGAACTCTGAGGGTCCTGACCCAGACACACCTCAATGGGAATTATGAGCATGTCTGGACTCGGTCTTTACCAGAACAAGATCTTTGGGAGCGGTCCGTACTTGTCTTTAACAGCACCCTCAAATTCCAGGTTTGTTCTGTTGGATATCGGCTATTTCACTTAAATTACTGCACAATGCATTGTCTGTTATAACCATATTTTAAATACATAAAAATGTCACAATATGAAATAAATAGACAGGCCACTGCATTTCAGTAATTGAATCTCGATGCCAGTTATACGCTTAGTGTCTTGCCCTGACTTTTTAATCATGGATATGAACTTACTTTTGATCCTGAGCACCGACAGTACTATTTCATATAATAATAAAATACTTGCAGTGCTGCATTACAGAATGTTGAAATAGCACTAACAATGAACATCATCTACTGAACTAATGTCAAAGGAGCATCATCCATCGACATAACAGGTATATAAAGGAATCCGGACTCCCCAAGGTGAGTGAGAGAAATGAGTCTTAAGCAGACTGGCCTTTCGGGGGGAAATGATATGACATTCCCGGGACATCTGTTCAGGTGGACAGTACATCTTCTCCAGCTCAGTTACTCTGGCTGTCCTCGGACGCAGGCCCAATATCACCGTGGTCACCGGCACCATCTGTTGTTTTCTTTACTGAACATGTGGAGCGTTAATGCCTCGCAAATGGAACCCTCATTTTGTGCCTATGAAAGTCATTTTCGGATATTCATTTTTTTTGTAACATAATAAGCAGAACAAGTGTTTAGAATTTCCGAAATTTGTCCGTAAATTGGGCCAATTCGTAAATGTATCATTCTGTCGTGCAAATATACTTACACGGCTTTCTAAAATGCCCCCAGAACGGTTCTGAAATAAGAAACAGATCAGTATGTTGTGAAAACAGCAGTGCTTTTTAAACTGAAGGAACAGATTAAATAACACTTCCCCATCCAAAAAAAACCAAGAAAAATGGAATTGTCTCCATATTCACAGAAGAGCTATCAATCATAGATATTATTATTTTCATTTTTAACATCTTGTCATTGCATGAAAGCACGAATAGAGTCTTTTTCTGTTGGCCGGGATTGCTGAGCGATTGGTGCTGTGACACAGCACACTGATATATGTGGCTGTAAATCACGGTGCGTGCCATAAAACACCTCCCCTGGAAACATTGCTCCTGCACTTTGATCAGACTGAACGAGTCATTAGCTTGATACGGCCAATGAAAAGGGGAGCCTGTTTCGTTTGATGACTGCTGCCCTGTGTGTGCGTGAACTGCGATGTCGCGGACATCGAGCGAAGTCCATGCCCAGATATTTATGTGCTATGTGCAATCAATGTAATAATCAGTTCAGAGAGAAAGCAACTAATATGGCATCTCAAGTGAATGATCCCTCTTTCTTTGTGGAAGAATGGTCTAACAACGGTCAAAATGTTCATACCTATTCCACAGTACGCCGATAAGGGTCACACTAAAGGGGGAACACTACACAAATCACTGACAAAATGTTCATATATATTTGTGCACCTATCCACTAACCCCTGTCCAAAAATCTAATTTGCACTGGCGTGAGTCGGAAGAAGACACTTACCGTGCAGACAACAGGCGAACCACAAGGACCTGGTAGATCAGTAAGGGTCACTGTGTGCGTGATGAGACATCGCCATGCCCACTGGCTGAAATCCTCCCTTCCTGGCCAATGCTAGCACCAGCTGTGAGTCACTGACCCTGCCTCTGTCTGGATTCAGCACTGCAGCCTGGGGATCATCCATCCACTGGAGCTCTGGAGCAGTGCCTTAGCCAAGACGCCAAGCAGCTTCCCCAACTTCTGATATACACATCACGTTATTTTAGGTTTTGAGGTGCCATAATCTAGGGCTAAAATGTACCATCATCATTTTTTTTTTTTTTCTGAAACAAGCTAAATAAATGTCTTGCTCAATGGTGCAATTAGTAGTACCTCACCGCGACTTCACGATCATAATCCAAAAGTGATGCTCTAACCCCGGTGTACTGTGTGGTCCTTGGCAGGTTATTATTCAAGGAGAGGTCTTTAGCTCCAGTGATCCTTCAGAGGGGCTAGCCATTGATGATGTTTCATTCGGGGAAGGTTGTGATGCTAGCCCTGGTAAGACTGATCTCACCTACACATAAAAACAAGCCCTTATCAGAAGGAGCGACATTGCTGACCTTATACCAGTGTTACAAAACTGTAATTACTGTGGGAACAAGTGTGTGACAACCGGTTGTTGGATGAAAAGAAAAAAATAGTTGCCCAGTTTATATGTATTATTCCACAAACCACACAGCTTCATTCTGCACAAATTACCATGTCGCTTTTTAATTGTGATTTATGCTGTCATACACTTGTAATAACAATGTTATTACATCGTATTATAAAGTGTTTACATTTACATGTTGGCATTCCTCAGACACTCTTACACAGCTTTAATTATTTAAATATAAAATATTTTAATAGCTTTAAATACTTCTGAGGCAAGGAATAAAACCTACAATCACAGTTTTCCCAGAAAAAGTGTCGGTTTAATCAGCTCTTAGCAAATACATATGGTCCCTATTTGATTCATATGTGCTGTGTTTGAGTTGAATTAACACTTGTACTGTGTTACTCCCCAACCTAGTGCACTGCATTGCCACCTTTCAGTATTGTGTGGGATTGAATGCACTGTTTTGGACTATTTCTCAATAAATTTCATAATTTATTTGAATGCATGGCATGAAACACAGAAAACAATGTTTATCCTTTTTTTTGTAAAGATATAGCCATTCATATTTGCCTTTTCCTCTGATAGTGCAAGCAATTTTCAGCTGTTTGTTCTTTACCCAGTGAATATCTGTAGACAGACTCCAGAACAGTCCTTTGTCTCTGCCCTCCTGCTGTGCCCATATGTTTGGACATTACCTCACTAAACACACTTTGCCATTACTCTTCCCTCTTGCTAAAATACCCCGTCCGCAGGAGCTTCAGATGTTTAGACCATGAAAAAGGAAAAAACAAAAATAGAAATACGCACAACAAAACTTGTTTTATCTTTTCCAAATATCAAAGCCCCCTGAGGTAGAGTGGCAATTTGCGAAGCTCAGTTTGAAGTAAGGCACATGCTTAGCATGTTTGTTGTATCGCTGTAGTACTCTCCAGGCCATCTGGGGACAGCAGCCCTGTCTCATATTTCTATGTGGGCCAGCTTCAGGCTGCTTCCTGCCTGGGGACAAATGACAGGAAATGTCCTCAGGGCTGTTCTATGTCTCCCTTTTATGAAGTGGCACAAATCCAGATAATTTTAGATGAACGCTTTTACATTCATTAGCATAAATACTGTACCGGCTCTTGGAGAAGCAGGATATGGTTCACCAGTTGTCCTTCAGCTTGGGTTATTAAATGGGACAAGCAAATACATACAGTGCACTCATAACTCAAGCTTTTCTTTAACAATCCCTCATAGCAAACTTTTTTCTTTTCATGGTCAGATTCTACATTGCCCTGCACTGAAGGATCCAAGATGTGCAACAGCAAATGTATTCTGGAAACTAAGTTCTGCAACTTTGTTTATGACTGCCTGCCTGACTTGGTGGATGAGAGCGGTTGTCGTAAGTAACATCATAATGCAGCTCTGGAACCAAGCGGAAAATTCAGCTGTGAATAGATGATGATAACATCCCCTTTACTAGGTCTCAATGCACCATTTTATTCCAGAGTCAATAATACTGAAATAAACTGTGACTGAAAATGCCCTTATATACACTAAAGCTTCAGAGAAGGTGCTGTATAAATGGTCGTTTAGTGGTTTGTTTGGATACAATGGTATAGTGGGGACCTTTTTTTCAGTATGATTGTGAAAGCTGTACTGTAAAAGCATGTATTGTGACCAGGCAGTTTTAAGGAGGGATAGAAACCCACAGTTTTTCAGTGAAGTGTACTGGTGTGTGTCTCTGCAGCCATGGCGTGTGACTTTGAGTCCGGGTTGTGTGGATGGAGTGTAGAGGCCACAGACTGGGCCTCCAGCTGGAAGAGAGTGAAGGCTGAAGACGCTGTCCTCAATGGCAGTGCTCCCTCACAGGACCACAGTAACAGGTCCTCACAAGGTGCGTGTGTGTGTGTGCGGTGAATGTGCGAGTGTGTGTGTGTGGGTCTGTATGGGTGTGTCTGTGTATGTGCGTATGTAGGGGTGTGTGTGCATGTGCGTGTGTGTATGCGTGAGTGTGTATGAGTAGGGCGGGGGGGTATGCATGGGTGTGTGTATGTGTATGACTGTGTGTGTGTGTGTGTGTGTGTGTGGGTCTGTATGGGTCTGTGTGTGGATTTGTGTATGCTGGTGTGGGTGTGTACAGGGGGGTCTGCATGGGTGTGTGTATGTGTGTGTATTTTTGTGCCTGTGTGTATGTGGGTCTGTATGGGTGTCTGTATGTGTGTGTCTGTGTGTGTGTGATTGTATGTGTGTGTGTGTATGTCTATGGGTGTGTATGCATGCATCGGTCCATCTATGTGTCCACTGCAACTGTTCAACCTGTTACTTTTTGCTTTCCTTTAATCACACAATTCATTTGCCCCGAATAACCAATGCAAAAATCAGTTTTCCGCAATTTCAAATCATATTTTGATACATGAAAAGGCCATCTTCATAGCACTGAACTGACTTTTTCATTCCAATATGAATTGGCAATAACCACTGTAGTTGTTATCATGAATTAATGATGTACAAATGCATTAACAGAGCTGTGCTGATTAACTTCTCAGTAGTAGTTAGTTAACAGCTACATTAGTTCATGCCAATTCCTGGAACCTTATTATAAAGCTTTACCAGTGTGACCGCCGTGTGTTCTATCCTTTGCAGGCCATTATCTGTGGCTGGCAGGTGAGGCTGGTCTGGGCTCAAGCAGTGTGTTAGCGAACAGCTCCGTGTACCACTCCACCGCGCCTTCCTGCGCTTTCCGTTTCCACTACAGTCTCCAGGGCAACGGCACTCTGAGCGCGTGGCTGCGTGGCGGCCGGGTGAGTGCCACGGAGGGGCGTGAGAGAGCGGCGCTCAGCCCACTCCACAAACTCACATCTTAATTACCCGAATCTCCACCCACACGCTAACGAGCGCAGCACGACAGATATGTTCCTGTCTCTCGCCGAGCGGGATGTGCGTCGCCAGGAAATGACACAGATTAGATAGTCTGTCATGTGGCGCTGAGCAAAAAGAAGAACGGAGATGTAGCAGTCAACGCAACCATGTCCGTGACAGGGAGACTGTGACTTCCTCTCTGTAATTGGATTTTTGATTCTTTGACTCAGTCTCATTATCTGAGCATACATTTTAACAAAAAAGAAAAAAAAATCCTATAGCGCTGCATGGAGAAGAAAATGAATAGCTGAACATTCATGTAAATGATTTGCTATAGATTTAGGACTAGATACAATCAAAGCAACAGTAACAAATTAGACCAGTCGAAAAACAATACGTTAATTACTAAGGTTTTTGTAGACCTTTTAGAAGAGGACTCTGGAGGATATCATACAGTGTTTTTTCATTTTATTTTTTAAATGACTTTTTTTATCATAGGAAAACCAGATGGTCTTCCACACCGGAAAGGAAACGGAGAAAGAATGGATGGAAAGTGAAATCCCGCTCTCGATAGGTCTGGAGGAATTTCAAGTAAGCTTTGCACTAGTTCATTTCAAGGCCACTTACTAAAATCTGAATTACTTTCAGAATTTCCAATGATTTCTGACTGGGTATTTCACTAAGCGAGTATGACTGTGCCCTTGAACTCTGCTGGATTAGGTTGGGAAATAAGACCTTGCACCTGTGTCTATCTCGTGGTAGGGATTCATGTTCTTAATTTCACCCATAATGCCTTCCCAGCAGTGCTGTAATGAGACCCCTGGCTCTCCATGAGCTGTAAGAAGTCGTTTTCAATTCCGCCCATTTCCGGCCTCGACTGGGATTCATTTCAATAGGAAAATGAAATGTGCTGTCGGAGAAAAGGGAAGCCATCCAGGGCCTGCCGCTTTGTTATTGCTTCAAAAACCCTGGACCCTCGCGACCCCTCATGTCTTCTCCGTGTCGACCCGAGGCCCCCGTGGCTATTTGAGATGCAGCCGGGGATGAAGTCACTCTTTATTCGCGCTGTGTTTGCGATGGTTATTGATTGTGCTGCTGATGGCTCTGATGTCTCTTAGCCTCTGGTTCCTGTTCGAGGGAGGGTGGAGGGCAGCTTCCTACCCGCCCGTGTCTCCCTGGTAATTAGCGCGGCTGTCAGCCCCAAGCCCCAAGGCAACCTCTACTTTTCCTCTCTTTATTAATGTTGACCTCTTCCGCAATCAACCCCCTCCGAGCTCTCTGCTGAAGGAAAAGATTCTGAGAAAGACAACTCAGAAAAGGATGATATTCTGTTATTGCTTCTGTTTATAGGCCAAGCTGCTTAACTGCATTACCTTTGGTCAATTAGCTATTTTTGTTTATTCATAAATGATCAACAGCTAGCAAACGTGATTTCCATGGTGGCAGTGGGCAAACTGTATCCTGCATAGCTGTTAAATGTCAGGCTAAATCAAATCAACAAGTGATGTAAAATGTCAAGATCTTAATTTGCTAAATTAACTGTTTGCCTGGATATAAGTTATGTGTTTGCCTTGTACACAAATTCTTGAGCACAAATAGCATTCTTAATAACTAGGAATACGTTTAACAACTGTTATCTAGCAGTGTAAACAGACCCAATATTATGGAATTAAACAGAGCCATATTTTCTTTCATCCTGTTTATATGACACAATGGGCTGTTTGTTGAGATGTGATGATGATCTACCCCATCGCTGCGTTCTTGGCTCACAACGTTGCTGTGTAATTGATTCCATTAATCTGGTCCTTTCTTTCCAGACGGCAGTGTCTGCACAGCAATTATCACATTTAATCGATCCCGATACTTTGGTTACAGCCGTTTTCACAAGTTTTAGCACTTATTTGATGGATACTCTGCTTACCTCTTTGGTATATTTCCTGTTTAACTAGTCTCTCTTTTTTGTCCACTCCGACACGCGAGTGAAACTTGCTGTGAAACACGATGGTCTCAGCAGTGAACTTTGCCGCAGCGCCGGGCCGGGCTGTTATGAATACACGCTGTGATTGTGCTCCTCAGATCGTGTTTGAAGGCCGCGTCGTGGGCGAGGGTGGATTCCTCGCGCTCGACAGCTTCCTGTTCTCCGACTGTGAGGCGACGCCCGTGCCCAGCGTTTGCCCCGAGGGCTCGTGGCCCTGCGAGGGTGAGAGCTGTGTGCCCAGATGGGCCCTGTGTGACCTTCAGCCGGACTGCCCCCAGGGGAGCGACGAGGATCCACTGCTCTGCTGTAGGTCCCTATTACTGCACGATCGTTCACCCTGAGGGGGAATCCACAAAATGGCTGCCATGCTTCTGCACCTATTAAACCATGCTAGGGCCAGAGCAACTACAGCACAGCAGTAATATAGAGAACACAGAGAGCACCTGCCGAGGGTGAAATGCAAGCTGTGTCTAATTAAGAAGGGTAATCACAAACTACCACTCACGGTAAGCATGGATTTTTCATGGTTGAACTCAAAACCTGCCAGTAATTGTTCTGTGTACAAGGGTATCCCTCTTTGGGATTTGGAAGAGAAAAAATATCTGCCATTACAGGCTGTGTAATAAGGCAAAGACAACTAACACTAAACCTGCCGCCTGTATTTTGTTATCGGCTGTAATTTAAGTAGGAGTTTAATTATGAGGAAATCAATATTTAAACAACTTAGAAAAAAAAAAATCATAATTAGGAGAAAAATCTTTCACTCAAAACGGTCCAGTTCTATAAATTAAGACGCGTATATTGGAACAACTACTTTCCTGGAACTATATCCATTTGCAACATTAAAATTAATGCCTTGTAAAATTACAGGCAAGTTTCTTATTAATGATACCGAATCGGAGCTTACTCAACTTATGCAACAGAGAAGATGTGACTTGGCATAAGGCTCGCTCCAAGAAGGCTGATCTGATGCCTGAAATTTCATGTTCTGCAACTGAAAACAGACCATACTTGTGAACTGTGCTCACTGACTATTTAGTTTGTCATACTGACACACACACACACACACACAGATATTCATACACACACACTCTCACACATACACACACACACACACACACACACACAGACACACAAACATGCCAGTTATTTGCATTAGTGAACCAGTATTTCATATTGTTGTGTAAAAACAAGCACAAACAAGCACTCATATATTTTCTTAATTATCTACCCATGAGTTTTAATATAGAATCTTGGACCAAGAGAAACACCAAGAGGTCCCACAGCACACAAATCCCCGCCACGACAGGGCACACATTACCCTGCCACCATCACCCCTCCGCACACCAATATGTTGCCCAGGCTCTACTGTAGCTGCACTGCGTCACTCATAAATCAGTACTAACACCGTCATTTGACGTTCAGACATTCGGATAAATCATTTTAATTTGTATTCGTCTGGTCTCATACGGACCTCACAGCGAAGACGAATGCATGGTCCTCTCCTGTGCTCTGCACACTGATTCAAAGGCTAAGCGTGCTGCATGCTTGCACTATATCTCTGTGGTACTCCACTTTATTTCTTTAGGCACTGCCGTATTTTGCTGTTTCAGGACCCAGAGCATCCCCATCTTTATGGAAATCTTTAGTACCCCTATAATTCACACAACAGGACTACGCATATCCCACTCTCCTTTTCCATAAAACAAATGGAGGTCACAACCTTACATCGATTTTTTCATTTGAAAATCCATGGAGTGTCGATGGACTTTAAGGTCCCCCCAGTGTTAAGAGTGCTGGGGGTCAACTGGCAGTGGAAAAAAACAATATTCTTTTGCAGACTATTCAACGTTAGTAGTCTCTGGAGTGCTGTGGGCCTTTTAGTTTGGGCCAGGCACTGAATAATTGGACAATGCCCAGGTCAAAGTCACTGTAGCATTCCGTCCGTCTGACTCCTTCTGGACGATGTTCATATGAACATAATTCATATGAACACCACATTTTAAGACCAACCCACCCACATACAGTACATGCACCATTGCTATCTTAACACTGTAGAGGATGGACAGGAACATGACAACTGGGTATACCTGAAACTAGCAAACACACTTGTGTTTGGGTAACTGTCGCGTTGTACCAAAGATAGAGCCCTCAATGTTGCAAGCTGTGACATTAAAAGGTTAACATGGAGAACATTCTGACTAACATTGTATGTTATTTCAAAAATAAAATTTAAAAAGCAATTTAAAGTGTCTGAACAATAACAGCATCCCTTCCATTTCCCTCATTCTTTTGTGTTTACTGGTAGTGTGATCACCAAGCATTTATCAATTTATTAATTTATTGTCCCAGGCTGTAAAAGGGTTCATGTCAGCAGTGTCCAATGTTGATGCACGGAATAATGGGTATCTACCAATCCAAATCTTTTTTGGCATTTTAGCAAGGTGGTTTTTTATCAATGAAAGGGGTTGTTAAAAGAATGATTGACCGCATTAGTACAGGCTGAATCGAATCCTTCCGGCTACATGTCCTGAAGGAAATTCATTATGAATTGTTTAGTGTTCCCTCTGTGCCCATGAAGGGTTTTAATAATCACAAATGCAATGTAATTTCAGATTTCTTTATTTTAGACATGGAAATAATGCCCTTGCAGTTGACTAGTTTAATCATAATCACTGTGCAAATGTAATTTTCTTGTCCTTTGTCATACTGTTTTGCCATGCCCCCCCCCAGTACAATAATCAATAATGTTGTTCTCTGTCGTTTCATATTTTAGCCAGCTATACTACGTGTGATTTTGAGTCTGACTGGTGTGGCTGGGAGCAGCTGAACTCTGCCAATGCAAACTGGAGCAGAGTCAATTACCCAGAGTCCCCTGAGGCAGACCACACAATAGGCACTGGGAATGGTGAGTGAGCAGTCAGAAAAGCAAAGAAAAACTTGATATGTGTAAATTAATTTTGTAGTGAAGATGGTGGAAGATGGATGGTGGCCTGCTGGCTGTTCACTCACAATGTGGTTACTGAAATATGTAAGTGAAATGCTAAATATTATTTTTCAGTAAATGAATGGCTATGAATCACTTAGCACACTAGTGATCTATGCACATATGTGAGCCAATTAGTCCCCTTTCCCCAAGAGATATAGCTATTTCCTCTCTGTGCCTCATGGAGGGCGTAGTTTTAGATTTGGTGTAGCGATGAATGGTGAACGTGTTTTTAATTATATTGTTCCAGGTCTCTCCCTTTGACCAACTTCATTACTGCCTTCCCTCAGGATCGTTTGCTTTCATCAGCACTAGCATACAGCCTGAGCAGAGCATCACAGCACAGCTCGCAAGTCCTGTCCTCCTGAAGGATGTGGAGCAGTCTCTTCCCTGTAAAGTATGTAACTCTGCTCTCGAAAACTACTGACCGCCACGATAAAGACTAATATTTAATTCAATTCTATGAGGTTTATGACTTAGATATTTCATGAATATCATGTTTGATTGGGGTAATATCCACAGCTGAGGTTCTGGTACCAGTTGGCTGGCGATGCCGAACTGGTCCTATTCACACGGACAGCACAGGGTGGAGATTTGAGGAATCGTACCATCATCAGTGAACCCACTGTCAACACAGAGTGGAGGAGGGTGGAGGTGAACATAGACCCAGTAGCCCTCGAGAGCAGGATTCCCTTCCAGGTAAAAATGTCCTGCTGGAATTTCACTAATACATCATGGCATGCTGCGAAAACTGGAATCATATGAAATCTTATTGAATCATTAAAACCATGTTCAGAGAGTGAGAGCAAGAGAGACAGAAAAGAGAGAGGGAGCAAGAGAGAGAGAAAAGAGAGAGAGATTGCCAAAAAAACTGAAGCATGAAATAGAAAATTGAAAGGAACCATGCTCTTGTTATCCAGAAGCCAGTCAAGCAATCTGAGCCTGTAAACAGTAGCAGTGTAGAAACAGAGGATTTAATTGGCCTGGAGTCTGTGGTTCTTACCTCTAATGAGAGCGAGCAAATAAAAAAATCCTGAACCTCCAGAATGCTCTTTGGGGCAGATGGTTGTTATACACCCTGCCCCCAAAAGATGGTAGTGCAGGAAGTGCCCACAGACTGCTTCCTGCTAATTCTCCCCTCCTCCCTCCCCCCTCAGGTTCTTCTGCGGGCCTCTTTGCATGCAGCCCACGCCACGCTGGCTGTAGATGACATCAGCCTGATGCCAGAGTGCCGTCCAACTAACACCACACTTCCCATGACGAGCAATGACACCACAGGCAAGACATTCATCCAGGCAACAGCCATGGTGGGCAGGGAGCTGATCCCCACATCCCCACAGTCAGCTTGGCTTTACTAGGAAAATCTCATTAGCTAGTTTCCTTTTGTGGTCGGTCATCCTGGCACATACAGTACAGAGGCTTCTTTACTGTCTGCTCATATACAGCATGTGTCTTTTATTGTCACTCTTTCCCCTTTAAATCTCTCGATACTTCTACAGCTATGGCAAAGTAGTTCTAAAAAAACGACTGAGCAGTGCTTTGGTGCTTTGTCATAAATAATAGGGAGATAATTATCGAAAACAACTATTCAATTAAATACCATCTGTTAATGGAGCTTACAAAGACATACAGCTGTTTGTTTCCTTTATTCTCGACCCAGTTAGAATAAAATTTGGCTTAAATGGCCCAAAGTACTTTCTCACCTATGATTATAAATCTCAGAACCTGAACACCCACATTAAGAGCACATCCGTCCAGATAAATTGATGAGATGAGTCCTGGCTGAATAATATTCCCACTTGTTTTTCTGGGCCCTCCTGTCAGACAGTCAAAGATTTTCTTTCCATGTAAAAGAACAGTGTCTATCACACTTAGACATTTGAAGCTTTGTGTGTTCAGACATGCTCTTCTGCATACCACTGTTGTAATGCATGGATATTTGCATTGCTGACACCTTCCTGTCAGCTTCGACCAGTCTGGCCCTTCTTCTCTGACTTCTCTCATTTACAACGCTTTTCTGTCCGCAGAACTGCTGTTCATTGGATGTTTTTTTTTTTCTTCACACCATTCTCTGCAAACTCTAGAGACTGTTGTGCTTGAAAATTCCAGGATATCAGCCATTTCTGAGATACTCAAACCATCCGGTCTGGCACGAACAAACATTCCACGGTCAAAGTAACTTAGATCACATTTTTTCCTCATTTTGACATTTGGTCTGAAAAACAGCTGGTCCTCTTGACCACGTCTGCATACTTTTATGCATTTAGTTGCTGCCACATGATTGGTTGATTAAATATTTGCATTAACACGCTGGTGTACAGGTCTACCTAATAAAGTGCTCACTGAGAGTAGATTTTCTCACAGAGACCGGATGTGTCATCCTTCAGTCATACCACCAGGACAAGATTCATTAGGCCTTGAATATGGAATATTGGTTTATAATTTCACCTCATTAAAATGAACAATAAATACCTTAAACTGAAAACACAACTGGAATTTTGCATACACTAGTTAGTGCTGCAACAGTTTATACCAGCTTTTGCACTAATGTGTGTGCATCACATGCTAATACAGATCCATATTGCACATGATGGACGTACGTGATTGCTACCTCCTTGCCCACATCCCCATTTGACCCATCTGATTGTGTTCGGTGATAGATAATTACATTATTACATTTCTGCTACATCCAATCTACTCTACAGGCCAGTCTGTAGAGGATGGGCTCCCCCTCTATGGTTCAGGAACCCCTGAGATTTCTTCCCATCAGGGAGTTTTTGCTTGTAACCGTTTCAGTGTTTTGACCTCGCTTGCTTGCTTTTTGGGTTCAGGCCTAGTTTTTTCCTATTTTACATTGTTACAGTTCTCTGTAAGTGTTACCCTCTCGAAACAGACGTGTCATGTCAAAAACAATGCTTAATGTCTCATTTGTTAACACACCTAGTCAAGGACAACACATTTTGTGTTACTTTCAACACAGAAAAAAATCTCCCTTTGTAACACGTCCATGTAAATGGTATATTTAAGTAGTAACTTTGACACAAAAAGTGTTGAAAGTAACACAAAAATAGTAACACAAAAACTGTGTTGGATATTAACACATCCTTTCTGAGGGTGTAATACAATAGACCTGGTTTTATTTTGCTTTTACTCCACAGACGACGGGCCCGTCGTGCTCCTGAGTCACGGCTCCCTCTCTCGCACTCTCGGCCTGGCGGTGGACGGTAACCGGCTGGCCTGGGTGTCCGACATCACCGATGACCCCTCAGCAGCGTTCAGACTGGTGTCCCCCGGGCTCTACCAGGGCCTGAGGGGCTCCGTGTCTCTCGAGTGGGCAGAGAACAGCTCCCTTTTTCTGGCACGCCCGCCCTCGGGCCCCCTCCGGCTGTTTGTGGAGGAGATTCCAGAGCAGGGGGCAGACTCGGCCAGGGCCTCCTTCTGGCTGCACGGAGAGAAATGGCTGCCCGGCTTCTGGGCTCTGGAAGCCGTCGGTGTGCCAGGTCACTACATTCACAGGCTGGGCAACAACGTCTCTGTTGCCAGGGATGACGGCAGTCAGGATTTCAGGGAGAGAGCCAGCTGGAGAATCGTTCGCGGTGAGTCTAAAGTATCTCTATATGTGTATGCACGTCTTCACAGCCTGGATATTCGTGCCAAGAGCAGACAGAAGAGAACACTGACCAGACCACAATAGTTTTTCCAATTTGTTTGACAGAAATATGGCACGTTTAAGCCACTGTACAAAAGTATACTTTATCTATCAGAATATGAGCTTCCTAGAGGTCTCCACAATATATTAGCCAACATACAGTGCAGTGTCAGAATTGGTGAATGCATGAGTTTACCTGTGTCAGTCAACTGGTCTAAACTAGTTATTGTTTCCTCTTCTCACAAAACACAGTTATGAAAACATTAATTCCATAATGTAAGTCATTGTGTGTTCTGACCTTATCTGACTTCATACTCATTGGATCTTTGCGGCATAGGACTGTTGTCAGCACAGTGATTAAATATGTATCAGTAATAACCTCAAAAAATGAGATGTCTAGAACAAGACCATTTGATATAAAAAAACCCAAAAACAATAGAAACGGGGCTCTGAAGTGGTGAAATCACTGCTTGTTCTACGAGTCCGGGTCCTATGCAACAGCATTATCTTTTATTAGACTTGGCAGCGGGAGCAGGTGGAGTTAAATCTCCGACACAATGCGGGTTCCTTTTATTAAATAGATAACCAAACATTATGAGTCTGGCTCTGTTGGAGATACGTGAGCCTCCTCGCTCAGTTCATATAAAGTGGGGTCGGCCCCATTTCCCACGGGCCCGGATACATTATGAACAGGGCAGAGACTGAGCTGCCAGCTCTGCTCCTGTCTAACTGCATTGCCTGGCTCGCATGCACATTATTATGTATTACCGTGGAAGTCTGTGCTTGAACTTACGTTCAGTTACCACAGGCGCTATCTGGCATGGAATATCCACCATGGAAAAAATAAATGTCTTTTTTTTGGGGGGTTTTCAGCAAATGTGAGTGTGCCCCCCACTCCTCCTCCGCAATGCCCACCCCCCTCTTTCCTCTGTGGGAACGGGGAGTGCATCGATCGGAGGAAAGTGTGTGACTTTACCCCGCACTGCCCTGCTGGAGAGGACGAAGCAGACTGTCGTGAGTACAGCGGGAGACATTTTGGCACAGCATGCCGCAAATTCATTATTATTTGTTTGTTACTAACAGATTTCTTTGACAAATCTTTCAGTCTCAATGTAATGTGATGCATGGGTTTAAAAAAAGAATCTGGTAAAGTTTGTGTGTTTATGTGTTCATGACTTGTCGAGCACAGTCAGTTTGGAAGAATCTTATTTTTATTCCAGACAAACCGACTCTGGTAAATAGGCCTTGCTGTCTCAGGTTGATTAAACCAGTCGGTGTTTGCTGTGGCTGTTTCATGAGTTCAGACATATTAGTTCAGAGTTTATCTCACTCTTTGTTCTATCAAGTATTTATATTCCTGCATTTTAAAGAGCTCCAGATTCAAAACATCTCAATTGCCTTGTCCAAAACGGTCCCTTAAACATGAATCCAAGCTTCAGTACTTTGTTGCCTGACAAAATTGTTGCATGGACCTCTGCTGTGTATGGCTCATTATCTGCACCCCACCTAAATGGGGGAGACTTTATCACAAGAGGAGAAACCTATTACAGAACTTAGCAGTGCGATAAATTAAACTGACGATCTAGTAATTCAGTAATAAAGACTTCATCATCATTAAAGCCTAAACTGTTGTTCCCTTTTGTGTCCATTTAGCAAAAGAGGAAATGAGGACTGTGCATAGACATTAGCCCATGTTTAACTGACATTCTTCCTTAACTTTTTCTGAGAACGAAATGTAATTGAATGTTAATTTTCTTCTCAAGCACAGTTTGGCAATTTCAGTGATGAAATGAACAAACCAAACTGCTGGTGAAGACAAATTACTTATCAAATATATTTTTAAGTTTGTAACAAGCAATGGTGAGTGAATTGATGACAATGGCGACAATTAAATTCATTGTCTGTTTGCTTCAAGGATTAACTTTTTGATCTGAGTTACCTCATTGAAGATCTAAACTAAATGTCTAACTTACCCAATAGGAATTTGTAGCTTGTCCATATTGTCATGTCTGTGCATGGGCCCTTCAGCTAGGCTATAGTTTCTAATATCCTGGGCGTGGTTTAACAGTAGGCCCATACGTTCTCTGCTACAGCCGCACAATGTGACTTTGAACGGGACTCGTGCGGCTGGTACGAGTTCACTGAGGGAGATGGGTTTGATTGGTCCAGAAGCTCAGCCGCCAAGGTACCCGAGGAGTTCCAGGATCGGTGCCCCCCACGGGACCACACCACCAACACCACTGAAGGTCAGTGGAGCAAAAGCAGAGCAGAGTGGAGTTTTGACCACACTCACTATCCAACAGCCAGCTGTTGAATGTTGAATAATTGCAAAAGTTATGAATAATAGCATGTAAACTTCTTTAATAGGCCTTTAGTTAACATTCATGTTATACTGTATTCCTGTTGGCTTCCAGTGATTACCATAGAACTTTGTGGATGGTATCCAATGAGTCATTAGATGCTCCAACACATAACCATCCCTTGATAGTATGGCTGACATTTCATACAGTGCTGAAGTGATCATATAGAATTACCCCAGACATTTAAAATGAACGAGAGGCTCCGGCATCGAAGAGGGGTAAAAAATGCAATTGAATGGAATAAACCCCCTCGCAGATTGGATTGTGCACTAAAGGACCTCTCCTGAAGTTCAGAGCAGGGGAAAATGCTGCCTCAGCTTCTTGAATAATGGATATAAATCAACAGCCCTTGAGCGTGTTAATAAGATGGAGCACCTCCGTAGATTATTTGAATTACTGCCATTTTTAACGCCTGCAGCATTTTTTAAAAGTCTCTCTCTCTCTTTCCCTCTCTTTCTCTTTCTCTCTCTCACTCCCTTTTTCTGTACATCTCTGCAGGCCATTTCATGTTTGTGCTAAAGAACAGAACTAGCCTCTCCCAAAAAGCATACCTCCGGGGACCAAAGTTTCAGCAGTCCGCTTCTGCCTGCATGGTGACGTTTTGGTGAGGAGTTTTTCTCTTTTATCATGTTTGCATTTGAACGGAACAGTAATTTCTACAATCGTATTAAAATAGGTAAACATCGGAGCATAACACAGATCAGATGAAGTCCCAACTTTTCTCATTTGCTCCAAAAATTAATCCTCGTCACTGTGAAATTTGACATGCTGTGACAAGTTTTGTTTCAAAACATCACAAGGCGTTTAAAGATAAATACAGTATGCTCTTTGAAAATGCTAGTGCAATTTTCAGGAAAAATATTTCACTGTCAGAAATGTCTTTGACAGTAATATGGCAGGGCTGTATTTGAATGTACAAAATCAACATAAAAATGACAATACAAGGATGGTATGACACCTGGAAAAACCAGTAATTTGCAGAAAATGACAAGGCAGCACTTGCAAGCAGGGTGACATACGGTCTTGCGTGCATTGACAAACCTATAGTAGCACTGTAGTGGCTGCTGCCTACATTGAGCTGACTGTAGAAAGAGAGAAAATACACAGACGCTGTGCACCTAGCACGGTTCCTCTGATTTTGGATATTTATAGATTTTAATGGTGTTTTGAGAAATGCCATTTAAATTTTTGTCACTATACTTGTATCTACACTAAGTATGATAGCAGAAAGGAATGTGAATAATTAAGAATTACAGGCCCATCACAAAACACAAAAGAGTCACGGATCTGTGGATCAAGATAATTCTGCCTAACCTCAGTATGAACATGGTTTGCAACCCATCCCAGGCATTACAACTACGGGATTTCTGTGGGTGCGGCGGACATGTACCTTACCATAGATGGCGTGGAGAATGTCACGGTGGTGTGGCGCACGCTGTACAACCAGGGTAGCCACTGGCATCCTGTAGCAGTGCAGCTGGGCCGCATCGCACAGCCCTTCCAGTTTTCTGTGGTGAAGCTCAGCCTGGGCATCTTCGATGGAGTCTCTGCCCTGGACGATATCACCTTCCACAACTGCTCGCTGCCCCCTCCGGTGGAGCACTGCCACGGCCACGACCGCTTCCACTGCAAGAGGAGCCGAGCCTGCATTGACCGGCAGCTGCTCTGCAACCTGATAGACGACTGCGGGGATGGCTCGGACGAGGAGGGCTGCTGTAAGTTTTTGCCTCGCGACCCGTCTTCTGTGCCGTTTTGTGTCGTATTTTGAGTTGTGGCCATGTGGCGCCATTTTGGCTCTCCGCACAGTGCCATTTTGGCTCTTAATTTTCTCATTGCAGCCCCGGAGCTGATGTGCAACTTCGAGGAAGGCCTCTGCAACTGGACGCAGGACAAGCAGGATGACGTCTTCGACTGGACCAGGATCCAGGGCCCCACCCCGACCCTGAACACGGGGCCCTGGAAGGACCACACCCTGGGCAACGTGAATGGGCACTACCTGTTCATCGAGGCCTCAGACCCGCAGCAGTTCCGGGACACGGCCGTGTTGGTCAGCCGAAGCTTCCAGCCAACCACCATCCGCAGCCACGGCAACCGTAACTGTGTCTTCCGCTTCAGCTACCACATGTTCGGCAAGCACGTCTTCAGCCTGGCCGTGTACATCAGGACCATGGCCAGTGGGCGGGGTCCACTGCTCTGGGTGCGCTATGGGGAGCAGGGAAACATGTGGCACAGCAAGACACTCTACCTCAGCAGCATCCGGCCCTTCCAGGTACAGCTGAAGCATCTTGTTGATTATGAGGAGGAGGAGTAGGAGGAGGAAGAATGCTGATTATGTTGATGATAATGAAGAAGATGGTGATGATGATGATGATGACGATGATGATGATGATGATGGTGATGATGATGATGATGGTGGTGATGATGATGATGATGATGGTGATGGTGATGATGATGATGAAGATGAAGATGAAGATGCTGATGACGATGGTGATGGTGATGGCGATGCTGTTGGTGGTGACGGTGGTGATGATGATGATGATGATGGTGATGATAATGATGATGATGATGGTGATGATGATGATGAGGATAATGAAGTTGATGGTGTGGATAATACTAATTATAATGATGATCATGGGAATGAAGGGTTGTATGAGGATTTATAGCGTGTTGCTCAAAGATACAAGGACAGATGGTAGGATGAACCTGGATGAATGCTGAACTCCAGGTTATGTGTTGTTCAGTGCATTTAACACAGTGTTCAAATCCTCTTCTTGTGAATCTTTCATTGCTGTGAGGCTTTTTTCACATTATCCAGCATTGATGTCTAATCCAGCTATAAAAGCCTCTGGCACACTGTCAACAGCAGCACTGCAACAACAAATCAAAATCACAATATACTGCAGTTACTTAAATTAGGTATACAGTATATTACAAGCTTGAATGCTGAAAAAATGACAAATATCCCATGAGAGAAATATACTACTATGGTTTTGAACTGATCACTCCACAGAGCCAGATATACTGCTCATGCTTCATTCCATCACATAACATTTTCACAGTGGAGAGAAACCAAGGCTGAGATTCACTTAATATGGAATACTGAGAGAAACCAGACCCAGACTGGTGTAGGATTGACTGACAGACTGCAAGACCTCTAATTGATCCATTGTGAATTTTGGCCCACATCATTGCATTTGCTATTTAAATATTTTAGCGAAAGTCTTGTTATGCTGATCAATCAAGTAACAAGGAAAAAATTGTTACCATATTTGTGAATATTTATAATATATTGCCCATGAATATAACATTTTCTCTAGGTTTCTAGTGACTATAATGCACTTTGGCAGCTCTGTGTAGATGAGTTCAAAAGCTGCCATCCTCATTTGTGCTTCTGGAGGAGTAAAAAAGGGTCACTTTGGTCAGAATAATTATTAATTTAATGACACAATGAAATCTGTCTGAACATTCGTAGATAATTTATTCAATGTATTTTAATGACCAGGATCAAAGACCTGGTGAAACTGCCTGTGAGGTATTTAGTCCATAATATCACGCTGTTATGTGCCCTGAGAAAATGAAATCACACAGTACGTTTCAGAGCTGTGCTATTAATTTGGTATTTCCATTCCTTAATACCAGACATGTATTTCTGCAGGTGACAGGGAAAATGAGGGATATACAGTGGAAGACAGTCATGATCATTTTGTTATTTTTATTTTTATATTTTCATTGTCAGTTCTGCTGCCTACTGATTTTAGCACTAGATACCCCAGGGAATCTTCACAGTGTTTCTATTTTCATGTAGAAAAGGTGTTTGCATTCTAAAATGACCGATTGCTTGATTGCTGTATCTTTTTGAACATATATTTTTGTTCATATTTGATTACATGGGAGGGGCAGCTTTAACCCTGAAGGTATTTTCAAATCATTCAATCAGTATCTGAATAGGATAGCATGCAACTTTCTTTCTACTACCTTTGATTCCCCAATGACCTTTTATATCAGAGCTGAAATGAAGAAACAGAGACCTACCCACAGTTGACCTGAAGGACCTCTGCACCACACACCAAATAGTCATCTCGAAGGTGTCAGTAAGCTAACACTAAAGACATTTTTGAGGGGAAAATGGATGGATGTTGCCAAGGCTGTGTCCGAAGTTTTGTCGCAGTCTGAAGGTGTTGCCGGTAATTGAGTAAAGCTGTGAGGAAATTGCCTGATGTGGCCTGGATAGAACCAAGATTACCTGCCGCAGAGGTACAGAGTAGAGTCATTTATTTATCTCCATGCCGCATTTACAAATGTACGTAAGAATAAATAATTTAGTACCGCAGTAATGTAACCGGAAATGTTCTTATTGTTCTTCAGTAGGTGTGTCTATAAGAGCTGTGTCATATGCGGGATCTTTCTTCTTCTTCCCCTTTTCCTGTTATTTTTGCCAGCCTCCTGCTGTTTTATGCCAAATTTCTGAAGAATGTACAATATTATGATGAAGGACAGCATGCGCAATGAGATCTTTACTTAGTAAATGTAAAGGCCTGTTTATGAGTGCTGTCAAATTTGCTCAAATTACCCATTTGTTCATCTTTCCCTTAACCTATTGGGGCTTTTAGTTGGACAATGCCATTACCAGCATATGAATGTATATCCCATACATCAGTTTAACCTCTAGTGAGCTTCAAAATGATGTTTGAGATTAGTTTGAGATTGTAAACTAGCTAGCTACATTAGTGTGACACTAAAACAGGAAATAGTACAGCCTGGTTTCAATTGTAAATAACAATTGGATGAAATAAGGCTGCTGTTGGACTGGTTCTTGCTACTGGGGTTATGTATTGGTCTGCCAATGGCAGAGACAACATGCAACTGCTGGAAGTCAATTACAATACAGCTGTGGATGATGTGTGGCCATAGAAAATATTTTTTATTGTTGCAAACAAAAATTAATTACATTCATTCACAGTGTTGCTGGGGAGTAAATGGCACTAATGCCTTTATGGGATGTGGTCCTAGAGCTGTATTTAGCTTGCACAGAGAGCCAGCATTAGAACTGCACTTTGACAGCTTAATTGCTTGTTTTCTTTCATTACAATTTGTTCATGGAGACATTTTAATGAGTGTACTTCCTGCTTGAAAAACAGATTATTATTTTTTTTTTTTATTTAGCTGCAAAATACATTCTTGAATAATTAATATCTGCCTTTTTGTCAGGAGGGGGGCATTATACAAATCAGATTGTTATTTGTGTCCTGAACAGAGGTTCACAAAACACATATCAAATAGGACTGAAAAGGATAATGCTTATTTTTTTGCATCTCATAATTCAGCTCTTTGTTGAATTGGATTGTTAGCTACTTAGCTCTGCATCCCACGCAGGCCAGTGTGTCTGAGTGGAACAGGTCACTCGCTGTCAGCCTGCCTTGCTTGCATTGACAAGGGAGGTTTTGAGTCTCATTAGTGCTAATGGTGCACCCATTACCCAGGGTTGAGCAGAGTTTGGGGTGGCAACGTTATCTGCTCAGTGTGAGAGAGAACTGATTAGACCACAGCTTCTGCTTCATAATGAAAAAATACAAAAATAAAATGTCAAAAAATTATAAGAGAAGGCTGTACACCATTATACACAGCAAACGGAGGAGATTCTCACAATGTTGCTGTCATGTGGTGGAAACTGTGACAAAACATTTTAGTAGGTCCATGTTACAGTATTCTTGCTGTAGGCTACTGTTGTTCTTTTCATTGATTGTAGTTATTATTTATCTTGTTTATTAACTGTAATTTGCAGACTCCTTTTCCAGAGTGACTTCCTCAAGGCAAGGTGCATAAATGCCTCTCATGACAACAGCAACAAAGAAGAGTGTGTGTTCATAATTCGTTGATGATAAACTGGGCCAGTTCTTATCGCTGTGTCCACGGCTTCCCTGAGTCCTAATGTGCTCCTCACAATGTATCTATAGCCATGGACATCATTCTGTGACCACTCTCTGGTGTGGCACAAAGCATCTGCTGTTCAGAAATGCCTGCGCACAGTCACAATTTTGCTTTCTTCAAATTTGCCGAGTTGACAGAAACAAACTCTTTTGGAGTGGGTTGGAGACAATTGTTCAAAGTGCAAAGCCACGTCGCTGTCAATGTCTGAATTATTAGGCAGTGGGTTGAAGCTTTCTGGAGCCGGTTCTGTGAAAGGAATGACAATAAAGCAATTAACTGCGGTCAGATCTGCAGTCAGCAGAACAGGCACCGTAGATACATAAAGTTCACTGCCCTCACCACAGAAACACATCATGGTAGAAATTGTAGTTTAATGTGACTTGTGACTTTTTGGTTGAATCGATCGGGTTGATAACCGCACTTGTTCACATATGTACTGTACTTGCAAGTCCCAGTAATATTTTATTTATTTATAACTCCTTTATTTAACCAGGTGTATCCCTCTGAAATGTTTGACTCTTTTACAAGGGAACCCTGGCCAAGGAGGAGCAAGCAGAGATTTTATACCCCAAGGCCTATGAATCACACCACATTCGCACGTCATGCCATTGGCTGTTTCACACAATTGACACCATGTGATTGGCTGTTTCAATGTGACATGGGTGAGCTGGGTGATAGTCCTGGTCATATCATATCCTCTCTGGTCACAGGTTTTGGTGGAAGGCACGGTGGGCGATGATTTCGACGGTGACATTGCCATCGACGACTTGTCCTTCCTGGATTGTATCCCATATGATGGTATGGATTACATCAACTCCCTCTGATCATAACATGGTTGACACCAAAAATAATTTAGGTTGACTTTGAGAACTACAGCAATATTTACAAACATAGAAATATTGCTGCATAGATGCTAATGACTGCACATACCTAAGCCTAGCATTTGGGTAAAATAAACATGATAAAGAGGTGCTGCTGCACGGGTTCTCCACACTGTCGGTTGCTTGGCCCTTCCCCTCAGCCCTGTGCGGTGTGTTTTAGGGGACCTGCCGTCGGAGGTGCCTACGCCTCCCCCAGAGACCACCACCACCACCACGGAGCGCCCTAACAGCTGCTCTGAAGGGGAGCTGGTGTGCGATGTTACCGGGGACTGTGTGGACTGGCAGAAGAGATGTGACTTCCGCCATGACTGCTCTGAAGGAACAGATGAGCTCTACTGTGGTGGGCAGCCACTCCATTACAATCATTACGACAAAATTTAGGAGCCCTTCTCTTTTTCCTCTCTCAACCCTCTTTATATTTTATTGCATTTTCTGAGAAGCAATATAATCATATCATTTGATAGAGGCTTCCATCAAGAAATTACAATAGAGCAAACGATTCCTGAAAAATTTAACTGTATGGCAGTTACTGTAAAATATATTGGATAAAATAAATATAATATAATAGTTTATTTATCTAAACTACACTGGTAAGGAAAATGGGAACCCCCCCCCAACTTGCAATTGTTCTCATTTGGGAGGAAAAAATTATTGAGCTACTCTAGAGGAGACAAAGTTAGAGCAGATGTACAGGATTCTGAGTATTATCGGGGATTAGCTGATAAGCTGAAGCAGAGGAGCTGGAGTTTGGCTTTGTGCTTTGTCTCGTTTTTTCCACAGTGAGTGAGGTGTGCGATTTCGAGGAGGGTAAGCACTGTGGCTGGTATCAGAGCTGGCCATCCACAGTCTTCTCCATCCACTCCTTCAGGTGGCTGAGTGGCCAGGGCAAAAGCATCCACCATGGGGAGGAATTGCACAGGCCGGCCAACGACCACACCCAGTGAGCACCTCTCCTCACCAGTACCGCTATTCACTGTGCCGTTTTTCACTTTCGAGAGCCATTCAAACCCCCTCTCTCAGTGCTACATCAAAGTAGTTGCTGAAATGTTTTCCGTTTGGTGCTATCCTATTTCAATAACGCTAGAACTTGACACTGCAATAGTATAACTGTCTCAGCAGTCACTTTTTCATGACCTGAAACATATCAATGAAATCGTCAACAAATATCTGCCAGCTCAAAAGCCTTCGGGTCAGTATGTTTATAGATGGAGCAGGAATTGATGGGAGGCTGCTGCTCTGTGATCGTTCACACATGCCTGCTGGGGCTTCAGTGTCCTGCACAGACTCTGTGCTGAATGGACCTCAACCTGACAAAATGGCCTCCACAGGTCTCACAATGTTCGTTTGCATCGTATCTCCCAAGCTAGCTGGGGTTATTTCATGTCTGGCATTACCTTTTCATTGGAACTGTGAGATGTGGATGACCCTCCATCTCACTGCATGGTTACAGAGCTGGTTCTCGCAAAGGATTTGATTGGTTGTCAGAGTCGCTTGTGTTGTTAGAGGCAAGCTGACCGTTGGCCTTGATTCTGTTTCACTTTAGCAGGAGGTCTCACGATTCAGGCGTAAACAGGCTTTGGAGTTTCTCACCGTGGGCTGTGCTTGCCCCTGGAGGACTATCGATTCCATTAGCTCTGAAAATGAATGCGAAACGCTTGTTCTGTACCCCCCGGCTCGAGGCCACCCACAGAACGGTCTCTTTTATACTGTCTATTATGGCCTCATCCTGAACGATCCTGATCAGTGCGGTATCCATTTTAGAAGGAGGAAGAGCTTAGTCTGGGGAGGAGCAGCTTCCTCAGCTCCCCTGTCAGATCCCACCTGTGACTGACAGGCTGACTCCTCAGAGGCCTTGGGATTCGAGAGAGCTCGCCCTGGTCTTCGAACAGTGTGTCCTTGTGACCAATGAAAGCTGTTCCGTGTGGCTGTGGCACTTTGCTGAAAGGGTAAGGTGTGTGACTGAGTGACTGAGGACAGGAAGATTTTGTTTCTGAGTGTTTGGACTGGGTGTTATATAGGTGTGAGGGCAGGGAGTGTGTAACACATACTGTACCACAGGGAGTTGGTTTTATGTGCATTTCAGTACAGAGTGTGGGTATTACTGTACTGTTTGTGTTTTAAGTGAGTGCTTTGGTGTATGGTTTTTTGTGTATTCGAGTGTGTCTTCGACTTTTACATGGAGAGAGCGGTTTCTCAGTGAATGTGAGGGGGTGTGTTTCAGTCTTTGTTTGAGTGCAGGGAGAGGGTGTTTTGATTTTGAATACCAGGAGTGGGTCTTTTGTGCATTGAGTACACGAGATAAACTGTTTTTGTTTATTTGTAAGTACAGGGTGGTGGCAGCCTGTGTTTATATGGGTGGGGGAAATGTTGTGGTTTGGGCCTCAATGTACTGAGAATTATAGTGGTTCATTTTTTTTCTCAGACGCACTTCAATCCGGCTGAACCGTAACTTTCCGAAAAACTCAATTGCAGCTGCCATACCTGACTCAGTCTCTCCTACCTTCATTAAAAATGAAGGAATGATCCTGATTTAATAATGCCCCCTTTCTTATTTTTTGCCTCAGTGTCACTCCCATTGGGCCCTGCTGCCCCAGGAAGTCCTATGGTCTAATGTTTTTTGAGGGTCCGTCAGGGCCCTTTGAAGCATCCTAACCCCGGCCCCCCGCCCCTCGCAGTGCAGATGGTTTATTCATGAGGCTGCCGTACTGAGTCTCAGACACCCCCTTCCTCCTGTCATAGAGGCACCCCGGAGGGCTGGTACATGTATGCTGACAGCTCAAACGGAGGGTACGGCCACATCGCCGACCTCCTGACCCCCGCCATCTCCGCCACCGGGCCCCGGTGCACCCTGGTCTTCTGGTACCACATGAGCGGCTTCACCGTGGGAACGCTGCAGGTGAGCGGAGCCTCTGGGGGGGGGGGGGGGGGGGGGCAAGTTTGGGGGGGGGGGTGGAAGGGAATCGCCATCACCAACGGTAGCAGTGAGGGTCCTGCTCTGTGGCGTGGCTCTTAGTCTGGACACCGAATCATCCCCAGTTTAACTGGTTAAATATTTCCATCCATCTTGTGGTGACTATTCTGGTGCAGGAAGGCTCTGCATCAACATGCGATATTAGTGGTGTCAATTACCCATAATGGTGTTTAGATGTGTGCGCACAGGGTACAAATGCATTGTATGGGTGTGAAATGTACTGTTACCCGAGTTGATTTAACGCTGACCATTTTTTTTGTATAAACATTTGCGATGGATGAGGTGAGCTTTTCATTAGTCGAAGACATTTTAAGATGGCAAGAATCTGGGAGTCAGTCTTCGCTGTGCTGTTTTTGGCTTACAGGTGCTCAGAAAGTTTGGAAACGTCACCCATGAGTTGTGGTCGCAGACCGGCAGCCAGGGGAGCAGGTGGAAGAGGGGAGAGGTCTTCCTCGGCATTCGGCACAACTTCCAGGTCTGTTAGCCCGGATCAGCCATCTCGTTAATGAACCAGCTGCTGTGCAGTGCTTAAGCATACTGCAATGAGCACCCAGCTGTGTAGTGCTAAACATTTCTCTGGGAATTAAACTATTAATGCTTTCCGAGCTAAAAGACACAGGTGTGTGAAGTCACTTCCAGTGAGGACCGGGGACTTCATCATCTCTGCTAAAAGACACAGTGGGTCTTAAACTAATAATGAACGCATGTGAATTCTGTTTATCTGCATGGATAGAATGTGCTGTTTCTGGACAGAACTACAGACAGCTGAAGCTAAATCTTGCAGTGGAATTAGTTAGCTTTATTGATGGTCTCTTGAGTTTTTTCCCTATGTCAAAGAATTCATTAAAGATGCTTTGCTGGCTCTGTAGTGTCACAGATTTGAGTGCGATCAGGATTAATAGGACATTATGTGCATGAGAGGTGGAGCTGCTGAGTAAAGTTTCCTGGAGAAAGTTCTCAGGTCACGTTAGGACAAGACTGCTCTGGTCGAGCCACTTTACACAGGAGAGCTCATCAGGGTTCAGAAATGCCATGACCTTCGCACACTCGTGTGGCTATTCGTTAACATTTATCAACAAATTCCGATGTCCGCAGCGGAAGTCAGTCACTGCACTGAGCTGAGGAATTATCTGAAGTTAGAGTGCCCTTTACTGCTTGCAATACAATATATCACGTCACAGCAAATGGGCAAGATATTTTCTCTTGAGGTGGCTTTAAATATCAGCATATTGACCTTTCTTTTGATGAACACTTGAATTGGTCAAAATGACTGCTGCTGTATGATGTATTAGAAGCAGGTCCTTGGTATGTGATTGCATTTCATGTCAGCCCTACATCAGGGGTATTCAACGTCGGTCCTTGGAGACCACTGTGTATGCTGGTTTTTGTTCAAACCACAATTGCAATCCCAGAATTTTAACAACCTGAGGTGAATCGTTAGACTCCTGTAATTGGGGAAGGTGTGGACACATCACCACTAAAACTAAACATTTGGTAGATAATTGAGAGTTCAAAGACAGTGCAAATGATAATGAGCAAAACTTGCATTGTTTTAAGTTTAAGGAAAAACAATTAGCCTATGAAAGAACTTAAATGCATGTGTTTGACAACCCAATTGGCCTATTGATTCACCGCAGTCCTGAATTTTATCAGTTTGGTATTATTATTACATATTTCTATGCAGTTGTTAGCCATATATCACAATAAGCACAATAAATATGGCATATGAAATAGCATTCATAGCTATGTCTGTCATAATATGGCTTGAAAGGGTAAATAATCCCTCTGAACATGAAAAGCTTGTGAAAAATTCTGGACTTGCAATTGTGGTTTGGATGATAACCAGCATGCACAGGGGTCCCCCAGGACCGACATTGAATACCCCTGCCTTACATAGTGCATGATATGTTTTACTTACATTTGTTTATTACAGTCTCATGCTGGCTGTGCATTTCAGAGAGATGTGCATATGACTGAAAGAGTGTAGGATTCTATTATAGATTGTTTGAAGACCCGTGAGATTTCTCTCACGCAATATAAAATTATGTGAAAGAGTATGGGATCGTGCTGTCTGACACGATGTGTACAAACATGAGATTGTGTTGAACTATGCCGAGTCGATGATAGACTGAGATCCGTATACCGCATGTCTGGAGATTCAACAACATTTATTTGACTCTGTTTGTGTGATCAAGAGCCAGATTCCATCAAACTGCAAAAAAAGCAATGTTTTAAAAATGATCCCGTGCCTGCTCCTCACGCCCCGGTCTCTGGACTCCCCCAGATGATCCTGCGGGCCCGGCGTGGGATCAGTTACATGGGAGACGTTGTGGTGGACGACGTGTCCTTCCAGAACTGCATGCCGCTGCTGGTCCCAGACCGGCCCTGCGGGACAGATGAGTACGCCTGTGCCAACAAGTACTGCATCCCCGCGGACCACCTCTGTGACTTCATCGACGACTGTGGGGACGGATCTGACGAGAACCCCTACATCTGCAGTACGACGCGCTTCGGCCGTTTCCTCCGACCTGTTCATTTTAATTAGACACAATCTGTGCAGACAAGATTTTGGTAGCATTTCGGGGGATTAGCCCATACCGTAGCATTTTTGATACTGAAATGCCACTCACCGTAATCTCCTTTAAGTGAATTTGGATTCCACTAAGATTATCTTCACTGGAGCATAGCGCTCGGTTGTACTGTTAAAAATGTAAATCCACCAAATTATTTTCTTGCTTAAAATCCTTTGAATCGGTTGTAAACATTTTTATTCTCTTCAGTGCGGGGGGGGGGGGGGGGGGGGGGGGTCTATTTCACAAAGCAGGATTACTGAGTGAGCTGGATCATTTTGCTGAGTAAAACCCGGAACAGCTCTTTTGAGGGTTCCCAGTTTTGCTTAGTGCACTTATCCAGCTAACTCAGTAATCCTGCTTTGTGAAACAGTACCCGGAGTTGAAGAGGGATCATGTTTAGAAATATCTGTTATTCGCATAGGCTTACTTTATTTTTAACCATGTTTAGTCACTATTTTGCAGGAGTCTGACTGTGCTTTAGAATGATGCTTTAGTGCTGTTGCTGTACAGTATATTGTATCATACCCAAACCCGTTCATATGAGTAAGCTTTTTAAAAGCCTGCACACACACAGGTCAGGACATGTTTGTGTTTGCCTGTAGGAAGACTCAGCATGGCGTCTGTAATGATGCCCACTGACCTGAACTGTGTGTCTGCAGGGGGCTTTAGCAGCCAGTGCGACTTTGAGTTCGACCTGTGCTCCTGGCGTCAGTGCAGCCAGGACAATTTTGATTGGCTGATCAAAGCAGGAAGCACCCGTACTGGGGGCACGGGGCCCTCCACGGACCACACGCTGAGGGACCCTTCCGGCCACTACATATACCTGGAGAGCTCTTTCCCGCAGTCCACGGGCGACGTCGCCCGGATCTCCGGCCCCACCTTCAGCTGGAGGAGTCGAGAGTGCAAGGTAACAGTCTCGTCTGCCCGCAGCTTTGAAAGTCCGCTGAAGGACTATTCTGTGCTGTCGTTGTGAATAAAAACGGTCTCATTTATTGGAAAGTCAATGTCAAGGACACATTTTCCTTGAATTCAGCCCACTGAGATGGAAAAGGAGCGTAACCCTTTAGTCTGCTGAAAGCCAATTTGTGTTTTTCTAAGCCTGACCAGGATGAACCGTGATGGTTGGTATTCCAGACTCGAACCAGGGATCCTGGATTTGAAATCCCACGCTGATGTAATAAAAATGTATTGCCATATATAGAAACATACATACATATCATAGATAGTGTCTTGCAGCAGCCTAGGTAAAGGTTGCAAACCTTGACTGCTCCAGATGGCAGAATGCCACACTGAAAGTCTGAGCTGCATAATATTGACCAACAGAGACAGTGTCGGCTTACAAGGAGTCCAAACAGGCGGCAGACTTAGCGCTGGTTGTTTACCGCTGGTTCGTTTCACACTTGTGACAGTCGCACACAGAATAATAAATTGATACTCTCCATGAGGACCTGGTGAGTGGGAAAACTCAGGGATATTTGAGTAGAAGGTGCCCGCCCCCTACCAACACCCCCCCCCCCCCCGGCTTGTCTGCATTTGGGCAGTGAGAGACTGTGGCGTGATGGATGGACTGGCCCTAGCGGAACGCTGTCTGTCACACAGTCCAATGGACCAGTCAATCACTCTCACTCTCAGCAGACAAGCACCAGTGAAACTTTGAGGGCTGAGCTTTCTGCCACTGCTGCATCTGCATCTCTGCATTAAACACTGTACACTTCAGCCTCTCTTTGGTCTCCGGTCACAGCTCTGTAATTCTTATTAATTAACATCACATTGTTTGTCACATTAATTTGGAACGGCATTGAGGGGGGAAACGAAGGCTGTGTGACCATGCGATCTGAGATTATTATTATTTTTGTTTATCGAGCTGTATTATGCAGAAGGGCTTATCTTCTGCTTCTCATGCAGCTTGTATTGATCTACACTGGCTGAATTCACACCAACTATTTTAACACTGTTGAAAATGGTTTGTGATATTTTAGGTGTGTCCACCAGTACATATGATCTTTGGCTGAAATGCTAACAGGACTGCCCAGAGGATTATTTGTTCTTCAGGGCCAGGAATCTTTAAAACAGACTGACTGTAGTTAAGGAGAAAGGAAGTAGTTGTTGACTCCCGAGTGCATACACTGCATGTACTGCATGTCCATCTTAGTCAATGACTCAGTTATTTTGCCTTGCCTGCTTTAATAAATCACTGAATGTTTTACTCTTGGCCATTACTCATTTTAGACGGCTGACAGAGTACCACAGTTCCACAGCGCACCATATTTATGCTCTTACGGCATGAAAGCCTTCGCATTTCAATCCAAAGTTGTCTTAAGCGTGAGGTTTATAAGTGGTAAACATGCATCACGTTTTCCCCTCTCCCCTCAGATGGTTTTCCACCTGCACATGTCCGGGGACGGCATCGGCGTGCTCAGCGTATTCCAGATCAGCGGATCCCAGCCCCTGCTCCTGCTCAACCTGACCGGGGACCAGGGGAACTACTGGCAGCACAGGGAGGTCAACCTCACCGCACCCCAAGACTTCCAGGTCATGTTCGAGGGCAGGATCGGCAGGGGCACCAGGGGAGACATCTGCCTGGATGACATCACCTTCTCCCCGGGCTGCCTGCTGTCCTCGTCCCCGACACCCGTGGAGCCCACATCGCTGCCCCCTACAGGTGACCCCACACATCGCAACATCACATTCTGATACACTGAACCTACACAACATAGACATGGGACTTTGTCACTCATGATAAGTTGCATGGAGCAGGAAATAAGACAGCGGTCCTCACTCCTGGTCCTGGAGAGCCGCAAGGTCTGCTGGTTTTTGTCTTTTCCTTAAGATCAGTAATCAGTTCAGGCCCAAGAAACCAGGTGACCCGAGTTAACTGGAATCAACTGCTTTAACTGATCAATTGCTGTGCAACAATGAGTAACACTGAAAGCCAGCAGACCCTGCAGCTCTCCAGGACCAGGAGTGAGGACCACTGACATACAGTAAGAGGTAAATGTTAGCAATGATTGATTGCAGGCACAGTATATACTTCATAATATCAGGCTCATTGACAGTGAAAGGATCCTGCATAAATATGTAGCACCTACCTGGACAATGTAGGTGCTACATAAATGACAGACATTTTGCACCATGACACTCTCTACACAGCTTTGGTGAAGAGGAAGGGGACAATTAAGCAAACTAAGTTGGGCGATGATTAGGTGGCCGGACTCAAAGATACAGGTGGAGAATTTACAGCTTACAGTCTTTGCAAACTAGCACAGCTGGATTTACTGAAGCTGTTCAGGTTAAGTACCTTGCTCAAGGGTACAGTGGCAGTCCCCCAACTTGGCATCAAACCGGAAACCTCTGCGTTATAAGCCAGACTCCCAGGATTAAGGATTTATGGAGGGAGTTGGGAGCCAGGACCTCGGTTTTACATTCGTTTGTCTTTTGTTCCCTTCCAAAACAGAAGTGAATGTAATTTAGGCAGCATAGTGAAATCATACTGAGGCTAACCGTGCACCTGATGGTTGGTTGTGACAGTAAATAAGTGTAAGTCTTTATCCAGCGTGAGTCATAGGCTCTCAGCTTATATTTAGCACAGACTGTGTAGCAAGCTGGATACAGCATGGCACTGCCTTACTGTAAGGCTTAAGCTACTGTCTGAACCTCACGCCTTTTCAGAAAAATGGCACCGCCTCTGGGATTCAGTCTCCTGCTTATAAGTTGTTTTTATGAAGCTCTTGAAATGTCAATATTGGCAGCATTGGCCTATCCTGGGTCATCCACACAACGAATAAATGTTAAAGTTATTCTATAATATAGGTTAAACACCAGTAATATAATAATGTAATATAAAAATTATACTGATGTTATTTAAGTATAGGGCAGCACAATGGTGTAGTAAATAGCACTGTCGCCTCACAGCAAGTAGGTCCTGGGTTCAAATTTTGTTGTAGGCCCCCCTTCGTGGAGTTTGCAACTACTCTCCACGTCCATATGAGTACTCCCTCCCAAAGTCCAATGACATACGGTAGGCTAATTTGAGAGTCTAAATAGCCTGCGAATGAATGGCGTGTGTCCCCTGTGATTGGATTGGCAGCCTGTCCAGGGTATTTCCTGCCTGTTGCCCAATGCATGCTGGGATATGCCCCAAACCCCCAGACCAGGAAGAAGCTGGTTGGAGAATGGTATTTAAGTACTTTAGGTGGCTGCATTGTTATTAGAAAAACACTCAGAATAGAAATATGGCTATAAAATATAACTTGGCTATAAAACTGTACTTTTCACTTTTTCAAAGTGAATCTCAAAATTCAATCATGGCAATGTTTCAAGCTGGTAATATTTTCAGAAAATGCAAAATTGTTTGTGTAGTATGTCATTTCTTTCAGATCAGTGGTCATTTGCCAAGTTTAATTCTTGGCTTTAAAGCAGTGGTCCTATGAAGCAAATTAATTTGAAGTTATGAGTGAATGGAAAGTTGAATCGGAATGCGTCTTGTGTATCACTTCCTCTGATCATGTACAGAAAGAAGAAGAGGTTATACAGAAGTTATATCATCATATAATTAGGAATTTGTTGCATGGTGGAATGCCAATAGCTTTTTATGCAAAAACAGTTTAAAAACCTGGGTACCTACATTATCTGCTCCATTTGCATGTGAATATGTCTAAAACAATAACTAAAACATCCACACCATGGCCAGCATCCCCTTGACCCTGTTCCACAAAGCAGGATTACATTACAGTTATTTAGGTGACGCCTTTATCCAAGGTGACTTACAGTTAATTAGACTAAATGGGGGACAATGCCTCCTGGAGCAATGTGGGGTTAAGGGCCTTGCTCAGGGGCCCAAAAGCTGCACAGATGTTATCGTGGCAACCCTGGGACTCGACCACCAACCTTCTGCGTCCCAGTCATGCACCTTAGACTCAAGGATACATGCTGCTGCATGATTACTGAGTTAGCTGAATAACTAACTCAGTATCCCAGCTTTGTGGACCAGGCCCCTGGTTGTCCTACGCAGTACTGCACAACCACCATTTTAACTTGGCCTGACTAGCCTGGCTCTCTGGACTCAATCCAGGGAATTCTATTCAACAAACTTTATATTGATTCATGATTTCTTCCTTCAAAGCCAAACCTTGCAGGGAAGACAAAAAAAATAGAATGTACTGGTCTTACTTGGAAGATTTGTTTTCGCTCGAGACATTTTTAATGTGATTGCCGGTTCCAGTTAACATTGCGTTTATTCTTACTGGCTCGCAGAGCGCTGGGAGTTTTTTGGTTGGTTTCCCTGTTGCCAAACGGTCTCCGGAGGAGTGGGAGCTCATTGTGTGTGGTCTTTCCCCCAGGCCTCCGGTCAGTCGGGTGGGGCTGGAAGGCCCAGAGACAATGCTCTTGTTGTGTACTCCGCCTGTGCCGTTCAAGCTCTGCAGCCAAATCCCTTTAAGTAAACGCAGGACAATACCCCCTGCTTCCTAAAACAAATGCCAACATTAGCCGGAGAATAAGATTAATGTTAGTTTTGCACGGAGCAGGCATGTCCTTTTTTGCGAGACCTCTCTCTCACCGCGTGAGATTTGTATCGTCTCCGCTTGAGCGAGCTGGCTCTCGGAGAAGGTGCTGCACTGAACTGGAAAGTTAAAATCCTGCAATTTTCTGGTTATCGATTAAGGGAAAGATTATTGACTACGTAAGGCTACGTATTTAAAAATAACTATATACTCACGGTCTCCAATCAAGATAAGTAGAATCAGGTGTCTTAGTGTTGAGCTAAATCCACAACCTGCCCCCACACCTGCCTGTTTCAGATAAGAATGGGAGGTGTGAATCTAAGCTGTTAAATGTATAAAATTATTTTCACTTATTTTCATGGCAGCCTCTATCTATTAACCTTTGGCAGAAGGTATCGTGGGAACCAGTGCTGTAAAGAAACGAAACACACTGCCCATGGCTGTAATAAAACTCAAAGAGCAGCTGTGGTAGATCAAAGTACAGGCCGGAGTGTCATAATTATCATCACACTTGGTTATTATACTGTGGTCATGTGAACACAAATTTGTGTTGTCCATCTGAAAGTACATGCCGTACTATGCACACACATGCACATTATTAGACACACATGCTGTGCTCTAACACATGCACATTATTTACAGTATACACGTGCAAGCGCAAGTGTGCACACATACACGCACCCCCCTTCTCACAGACACAAACACACAGGCACACATATGCTCACGTATGCACACATACAAACATACAAACACACATTTGTGCATGCATGCACATCCACACATACATGCATGCACACACCCACACACACACACATACATACATGCACACACACACACACACACACACACACACACGTACATGCGCACAGACACACACACACAGTGGTTTTTGGGGTGTGATGGTATGGGACACACACACACACACATGTACATGCACGTGCACACACACACAAACACTGACACATGCACATGTACATGTATGCACACACCCACACCCACACACACACACATATGTACATGCACACACACCCACACACACACACACACACACACACACACACACACACAGTGTGGTTATTGGGGTCTGGTGGCATGGGGCACACAGACACACACATCCACGCACACACACACACACCCATAGATGCACATCCACACACACACACACACACACATGCACACAGTGGTTATTGGGGTCTGGTGGTATGGGACACACAGACACAAATGCACGCACTCACCCACACACACACAGTGGTTATTTGGGTCTGGTAATATGGGACACACACATGCACGCGCACACACACACCCACACACGCACACACCCACACACACACACACACACACACACAGTGGTTATTGGGGTCTGGCAGTATGGGACACACACACACACACACACACACATGCACACACACACCCACACACTCACACACAGTGGTTATTGCGGTCTGGTAGTGTGACACACACACACACACACACACACACACACAGTGGTTATTGGGGTCTGGCAGTATGGGACACACACAGACACACACACACACACACAGTGGTTATTGGGGTCTGGCAGTATGGGACACACACACACACACACACACACACAGTGGTTATTGGGGTCTGGCAGTATGGGACACACACACACACACACACACACAGTGTGGTTATTGGGGTCTGGTGGCATGGGGCACACAGACACACACATCCACGCACACACACACACACCCATAGATGCACATCCACACACACACACACACACACATGCACACAGTGGTTATTGGGGTCTGGTGGTATGGGACACACAGACACAAATGCACGCACTCACCCACACACACACAGTGGTTATTTGGGTCTGGTAATATGGGACACACACAGACACACACACACAGTGGTTATTGCGGTCTGGTAGTGTGACACACACACACACACACACACACACACACACAGTGGTTATTGGGGTCTGGCAGTATGGGACACACACAGACACACACACACACACACAGTGGTTATTGGGGTCTGGCAGTATGGGACACACACACACACACGCACACACACACACACACACACACACACACACACACACACACACAGTGGTTATTGGGGTCTGGCAGTATGGGACACACACAGACACACACACACACACACAGTGGTTATTGGGGTCTGGCAGTATGGGACACACACACACACACGCACACACACACACACACCCACACACGCACACACACACACACACACACACACACACACACACACAGTGGTTATTGGGGTCTGGCAGTATGGGGGACGCACACACACACATGCACACCCACACACACACACACACACACACACACACACAGTGGTTATTGGGGTCTGGCAGTATGGGACACACACACACACACAGTGGTTATTGGGGTCTGGCAGTATGGGGGACGCACACACTGCAGTCGGTCCCCGGCCGCAGGCTGGTTAAATGACCTGTGTTCATGGTGATGGTGGCTCTGCTCCTGAGGAATGCACTCAGTGGTGACCATAACAATAAAGCTCACAGCAGCCCTTCAGACAATAATCAGCACTTCTCAAGTTAAACCTTACAGCAGGACCCATGACTGCTCTTAATGAAGCTGGCTGTGCTTCACTGGGACACTTGAGTGTGCCATCCCTCTCCTGTTCTGTTGTGTGTCCAGCGCTGAGCCTCTTTTCTTCCTACTTTTTTTCCTGCTTTCTGATTTTGGCTCCTCGTCATTGTCATTATGGAGAGTGATTTCTTTATTTCCGTCGCAGTTAAAAACAGGAGCGAGAAATCAGTTGGCTGGTTTTCATCCATCATGTTCCCGCTGATAAAAACAAAACTCTCATTACCATTAAGCGCTTGCGAATCCAGCGGTTGTTTATGATTCATTTTGCAATTTAGCGATAAAAACCTTGGCCATTGCCCTTGGGAAGGACTTTGCAGGAAGATTAAAAAATATTTGCACTGATAAATGTTTAAAAGGCAATCTCCCATGCCCTCTGCTTCAATTAGTTTTTATCTGGTTTAAGGTGTCTTTCATACCACATCCGCCATGAGTGTTTGGCTTGCCCTCCTGGCGATATCTGCCCTATCAGCGTAATGTCTTGCACTAATTGAATCTGGAATTGAACCACTCTGTGACAGATGTGGCTCATTAAAGGATCGTTATTGGGGAAACGTTGGCTTGATTGACACGTTATATTCAGGGAAGCTGGAATCAGGTGAAATCAGTCGGAGTCAGCCTGCTGCAGACACTCAGAGGACACGGTCTCCGATTGATTCTGAAATTCCTGGAGTGAAATAGGTCATGCGCTGCCTTTTAAGTGAAAGCCGGAGCGGTACGGGGGACAGGAAGGGGAAGACCCTGGAGCTGTCAGTCTCTGTAGAAAAGGGCACAGGAAAAGGTCATTAAATCCAGGGCATGGCGCGCAGCGGGATTCTGAATGTTTCATGCTCCATCCCGCGTTCGCTCCCCGTGCCATACAGTACATATCGGTGCTCGTTGCTGGAACCTCAGCTATCGATTCGGGGGAAGTGCAGACACGCGTGTGCTCTTCTCCGAAGCTAAGCGGCACTTCTACTCACACCTCGCAGCTCACAGAATGGGCTGGGCTTGCGCAGAGATTAATTGGAGGAAGACACTTCATGTGCAGCTTAAAGGTACAATGGGTAATTTTGGACTTCTAACAGTCAAGAGAGGAATTGCAACAACAAATACGCTCAAACCACAACACTGTTTATCCCACACCTTCTCTGTGAACACTGACGTTGAAATGCCATTGGCTATGGCAATTAGAACCAATTTTCAACCTATGAGCTAGAATTATTGTACAGCTATAGATGTTTAGGTACAGATTGCCGGCCCGTCAACTGGATATTTTGAAACCCGAATTTAAGGACTATGCACACAGGTAGAGGGTGAGTCAACATGTCAGTGAGCCTTTTTCAATGATAGGAAGGGATTTATTATGGTCTTGTAACAATAATTTAACTCAAAAATCTTACCTATTGTACCTTTAACTGGTGGACCTGTAGGTGCCTGAATGACCAGCGGGGGTTTGGTAGACAGTGAGGAGACTTGGGTCCCTGCACACTGAACCCTCCCTAACCCTGAGTCACACTGCCATCCATCATGTGTCACCCTGCAGGGTTCCCGCCACAGCCAGCTCTGGCATCACTGAGGTTCAACCCCTGACTGTGGGGTCCATCCATGCTCTAGAACAGGGGTGGGCAACCCTGGTCCTTCAGTGCCTGAGATGGTCCTGGTTTTTGCCTATCACTGTATAATTGGATTCCTTTCAATTAGTTGTAATTAATCAGGCTTAATGAATGCAGGAGACCATGTGCTGGAGTCACTCAGCATTTCGCCATTCAGAATATTCGGGCTCAGATTTTTAATCACCCATTAGTCCTCTTCTGATCAAGCTCAGATGGAACAAAAACCGGGAATGTGACTGGCACTCACACACAAGGGTTACCTACCCCTGCACTAGAACTACAACAGTGCCTTATCCGGATGAGCCACCCAACTGTTCACTTTTAATAAAGCAAGAATCTCAGCCTCCATATCCCAGAGTGTAGGAGAAAAGTAATCCAGTTGGGGGTAGGATGTTTTGTGTGACGGAAAGCGTCTGAAAGCGTGTGATGTGAAGGTTGTGCTGAGAATCTGTGCTGGATAGTGTACCCAGAGAAGAAAAAGTGGTATTGCCACGATATCTCTCTTGCCGTGGCCATCTGAAGCTTAACAAGAACAAAAGATTAACATGGTTTTATTCCTTTCTTCTCCCTAATTACTGAGACCACCCCTATTGTCACGCCTCAGCCCTGGCCTGACCTCTCTGGAATGTTCCATTCTGAAGAATCCAGACCCCCCTCTCAATACAATGGGAAGTGGGGAGTGGTAGAAGTCTCTTTATAGGGGGAATTGATAATTTATCATCTAAATGTAATGGTTTCACTTGATTTGGTTTCCAATTCTGAAGCTGTCCTTTCATCCTTTTTCAGGTTCTTTGTTTTTTGTTTTTGTTTTTTTCTCTTCCAGAATCATGTGAATTTCTTTCATTTTTCTATGAAAGCGGCACTGTAAATGTTTGTGACTGTATTTGTATTATATATATATATATATATATATATATAATTTTTTTTTTTTCATTTGCCAAATGTATTTTTCCTCTTATACAGTGCATCGAATGCCATGGAGTCCAACCCACGGCGCTGTTAATTTAAAAAGCCTTCCGGGCTTTTTGCTGCGCACCCATTATGTCTGTCACGGTCAAGTGTACTATAGCTGAAATGTCAATATCCACTCCAAATATTGTTGACTTCAGTACCTGCAGACGGCTTGTACAACCTTTCTCAGGTTGGCTTGTTGTAATGAGGTTGGTTCCTGCATATTTTACGTCCTGCTAAAAGCAGTGTGACCTTTCTGGCATGCAGTAATATGGCAGCGTGTTGTTGGGTAACAGCTTGATCATCATGGCGTGGAATGGGGATGCTAATGTGCGCCAGCATGTTAGCCTCCAGACCTTGAGAGCACTTTAATCTGCGAGTAACCTTTTCTCAGAGTCGCTGAATGCCATTGTGCAGCGCTGCCTAATTGTGGCTTGACCTTGCCAGAACCTTGAGGTTCCACGTGCATTGTATGTGCGGGCACATACGTGTGTGTGTGTGTGTGTGTGTGCATGTGTGTGTGTGTTTGTGTGTTCGTGCATATGTGTTTGACCATACAGTATGTGTGTGTGTTTGAATGTTTGTCTGTGTATGTGTGTGTATATTTGCACATGTGAACATTTGTGTACATTTGTGTGTTTGTGCATGTGTGTGTGTTTGTGTGTTTATGCATATGTGTTTGACCATACAGTATATGTGTGTGTTTGAATGTTTGTCTGTGTATGAGTGTGTATATTTGTGCATGTGAGCATTTGTGTACATTTTTGTGTGTTTGTGCATGTGTGTGTGTTTGTGTGTGTTTGTGTGTTTGTGCATATGCCTGTGTTTGCATGTTTGTCTCTGTGTGTATATATTTGTGCATTTGTGTAGATTTGTGTGTGTGTGTGTTTGTGTGTGTATGTGTGTGTTTGCATGTTTGTCTCTGTGTGTATATATTTGTGCATTTGTGTAGATTTGTGTGTGTGTGTGTTTGTGTGTGTATGTGTGTGTTTGCATGTTTGCCTCTGTGTGTGTATATTTGTTTGTTTGTGTACATTTGTAATGTTAATGTAAGTGTGTGTGTGTGTGTGATTGTGTGTGCACATCTTACACCCACAGGGTCTTGTCCATACGGATACCTGGAGTGTGAGAACGGGCAGTGCTTCCGGCCAGAGCAGAGCTGTGACTTCGTGGATGACTGTGGGGATGGGACGGATGAGCGGGGCTGCGGGACCTCCTGCACGTTCGAGAGGGGCCGCTGCGGCTGGAAGAGCTCTCTGGCAGACAACTTCGACTGGACGCTGGGGGTGGGCTCAGTCCAGAGCTTCAGGCCCCACTTCGACCACACGTTGGGGAACGAGGAAGGTACGGCACACAGCCCCTGCAGGAAGCGCTGTAGATATGTGGTATTGCAGCTGGTATCTTCTGTGCTCGGGAGAGGCTTGGCAACATGCGCAGGCCTTGCTGGGGACTGGGCCAATGTTGGCCTCACACTGTCGAGAGGAAGGGCCCCCTGAGCAAGGTCACAGCTGCTGTGGTGTCCTCTCTGTATGTCCTGCATATGGGATTCTGACTCACTTTGCTTTTCTCTTCTTCTATGGTACCTCTTATTGGCACGATGATGTGATCTAATTCACTGAATTAGTAGATTAATCAAACCCACAGAGTCTGGCCAAATGAGGTCATGGCTGTGTGTCAGTTTTAAAAATGAATATAAAAGTTAACAAAAGAAATGTCAGTAAAATAGTTCGGTCATTTCAATGACAGGCAAGCAAGAGAAGCAATTATGAGTATTCCTCACAGAAGAACATTATGCCAGAGCAACGAATTATTCTGAATTTAACATAAATTGCATTTTAGTGCCCTTCACCACCCAGTTGGCTCTCTCAAAGGGAAAATTCATTTTTGCAATGACAGTTGTTTCACCTTCCAGTGCCCTGTGTGTCTGCGGTTGGGTGTGGGGAAAGGGCACAGAAGTGGTGAGAACAGGTGCTAATTGTCCTGCCTGCCTATTTCAATTAGCTTATGTCACAGAGGAAACACCAAAAGAGGATTATGTAGGACATGCATTTTAGGATCCAAAGGAACGTTTACTGAAGATTTCCTCCCATACAGGAATGACGAACGTCACATTTATTAATGCAAGACACATCCACAATTATTTATTCATTGGAATTGGATGTTCGCAGTTTCATTTACTATTTTAATAAGTAAAACAGGATTTATTGGGCGCCAAAAAAATAAATACATTTGAATATACAGAATGTGTCTGTCTGCAAGTCCATCTGCTGATGGCATTTCTTAATTACTTCATTACCTTTCATTCCAGATGATGAATGAAGTGGAACTACTGAATGTGACAATGTCCTGAAAGTTTTGTAAATTAGACCGAAGCCTTTTTCTGAAAGACAAAGTCTCTGTGAGACTTTTATGAAAGTGGTATTCAGCTTTTTTGCCATAGAGTCTGCTCTTTGAAATAGGTTTCTGAATCCCGGAGTGTGTGACCCCTTTGCTCTGTTTCACCCCTGCTGACCCAGCAGTGATTCAATCCAGGAGCTCACCCAGGGCAAGGAGGAGTGGAGGCAGCAACCAGTCTCCCTCATTTAACCTCCTCTTCCTCTGTCTAACCTCCTCTTCCTTCCTCCTCATCTGTCTAACCCCCTCTTCCCTCCTCCTCTGTCTAACCTCCTCTTCCCTCTTCCTCTGTCTAACCTCCTCTTCCCTATTCCTCTGTCTATCCTCCTTTTCCCTCCTCCTCCGTCTATCCTCCTCTTCCCTCCTCATCTGTCTAACCTCCTCTTCCTCTGTCTAACCTCCTCTTCCTTCCTCCTCATCTGTCTAACCACCTCTTCCTCTGTCTAACCTCCTCCTCCATCCTCCTCCTGTCAGGGCACTTTGTTTATCTGGAGGCCACGCCCGTGGGGTTGAAAGGAGACAAGGCGCATATGAGGAGCTCGGTGTGGAAGGAGTCCAGCTCCACCTGCAAGCTGACGTTCTGGTACTACATATCCTCCAAGGCCCATGGGGTCATCCGCCTCCTGGTGAAGGTAGGCCCTGCACACCCCCGACACCCCAACGTTACACACACACACACACACCTTCCAGGGGTATGTGGGAGCCCCGGAGGTCTCACCTACACATCTTTTTTAGGTCCATTTCGTACCTTTTATTTATTAGAGTGTATGTGTGTTATTGGTCTGATATTGTTCTCTGTGAAAGCTGAATTAACACTGGACATATTACTGTGTATGTGATCTGTTTACCTTGTAGTTTGTGCAGGGTTGGGATCAGTTTCACGTGAATGAAAATCTTAGAAATTCATTTAAATTTACTTCATGAAAAATGTCTCATGCTGTTCTGTGACAAATAGAATTTTGATTAACCTCTTGAATTATCTTAATTGAAGTGGAACTGAACCTAACCCTCAGTTTGACACTCATGACTATTTAATGCAGGCCCTGCACCAAGTTTCTGCAAAAAACCTGAATACTGAATAGACTATGAAATAAATAGTGCTGTGTCTCCAAAATGGCAGTCGTGATGGCATAGCAATTCAAGGCGCACTGTAAGTGTTGCAAGTGCAGTTGTGCCATGTTAACTGCACTCAATGACTGACCGTACTGAACCGGGGTGTAGAGTATGAGGGCTGTCATGTGATTATGCCGACTGAATTAGAATGGGCCACAAAGTCTTTCTTTCTACTCACTGTCAATTTCTAAATAGCAAAATGTCACATCTCACTTGAACAGATGATTGTAGTTTAAATAAACGGTCTCTCTCTCAGTTTGAGTCCATATTATTGAACATTCAGCACATTATTGTCATATATTTTCCTCTGTTTGCCATACACAACACCTCACACATATCACGCCCTCCCCCAGGAGTGAACTCGTTCTCTGAGCTGCATGGGGGCCTTATCTTTACGGCCGCCATTGAACCGAGGCGCAGCATACCGTGCAGGCCCTGCTACATGTCAGATATTGGCAGTTAGAAGCATGCCATTCTGATAAGCAAGTTTCAAGCAGTGAGTCGTTGCCACGGTTACCACCCTCTTCTAATTGGACAAATAACTGATTGGCTGTTTGAACAGGAACAGGAATATGGAGGTACTGCTGTGCCAATATGCTGGTGATGGTATCCTCAGGCCAAGCCAAACACCTGTCACTGTGCTGGGTCTCTATGGGAGGTTCAGCGGTGAGGGGAGTTGGTGCAGCCCACAGGCAAGCCCAAATCCGACCAGCCCATCTGTGCCCGGGGCAGGACCCCTGGCAGCCCTGGGCTGTACCTCAGAGGGCTTCTCTTTTCAATGAACTTACAGTTCATTTTCCCCATTATGCAAACCTTTAATTAAAGGGTCATCTGCAGGTTGCTTTATTCCACGATGTTTAGCTGTAGAAACACAAACAAGCCAATAATACAGGGCTGCTTTTTAAACATTATGTTGTTTAACAGGTGAATTTGAACATATTTTTAAAGGTATACGTGAGGTGTTACAGCATGAAAAAAATGCTGAATCATGTTAAGCCCTCTGAGTGAATGGGACTATCAGTTATCACGGTCTCTTTACCCTTTTCCCCTGTGGAGACACATTACAACTCTTATCCTGTTGTTGGTTTGACTTAATCACACTTGCAGGACTGTCTCCAAGGTTATTGTTGTTCAGCATGGTCAGCACTTCTAGAGTGCACAGCAGGAGTAGGCTGTGCAGGTTGCAATGCTGGTTGGAAAACCACCATGCGATTTTTAATTAGAATTAAAACAGCACAGAAACGTTATTCAACAACAGGGCTGTCATTTATCTAGTGAACGAGGAGGCTGATGGCTACGTGTGCTATCATTAAGTAATCTGGGGGCGCCAGATTTCAGGATATGCCCCATACGGGTCTCAAGGTACAGATGGGACTGCGATATCAAATAGTGATTATAAGACTGCATTAGCTAAACTCTGGCATCAGCTTATACCTCGGTGAGTGGCACCGGTTGCCAGATGGACATAATTAATTAATTTATTGATATTTCAATGACTGATTGAATGAATTCATAAATATTTCATGCATTTGTCACTTTGCTTGAAGAAAAAAAAAAATCATTCCCATATTTACAACTGTCACCAAAAGCATTATATGTGCAAATATTCACGTGTCACCATCGGGGGATGAGGTCTAGTCCGTTGGTATGTGGCTGGACACGTGCAGAGACTGCAGATCATGTATTATGTTAGATTATATATGCATGAATGATCCAGCTCATGTCCCTCCATCACAAACATTCAAACCGTTAGCCTTCATGTCAGCACATTGCTCATCTGCAGGCCAAGGGTCAATGTGTGTTGGCAATAAGAGGAGTCTCCCGGCTTCAAAATGTGATGCAGGAGTGTTTGTATTACTATGCCCCCGTGAGCGATAATATGACCTCCATCACACATTCATGAATATTTGATGACATAGACGTTTTCTTGTCCAAATCATTTGCATCAGTAAGAAATGTAATCAATTAAGCATTTGTAAGACTGCCGTAGAGAGCACGTTGCCGGTCTGGGGTTGTGTTTTTGTTTCATTATTGTAGTTGAGGATTCAGAGGTCTGAATGTCACGGTGTTGCTGTGTGCAGACGCAGGGCTGTCTCGCTTTGACCTGAGCACTTTCCTCCATCTGTCTCCCGGTTGCCAAGGGCTTCGGGCTGCAACCCCCCGTAAATATTTTAGAGGCGTTTTATTAGGCACTATAACGGGGTTGTTAAACTGGTCCTGTCCTCCTGGGTGAGGGAAATACACACTGCTGGACTCCCTAAAATTGCTCCTTGCCAATTGAGCCAATTCTTCTTCTTCTTCTCTCTCCTTCTTCTTCTCCCTCTTTCTTCTTCTTCTTCCTCTTCGTCTTCCTCTTCGTCCCCTTCTTCATCATCTTCTTCTTTTTCCTCTTCCTCCTCTATATCTTCCTGCGCCATTTAATGCATTTAATCTTCCTGCTTCCGGCACAGTTTAATATCTTGAGTAACTCACTGTGCACACAACAGTCAAAATAGCTAGGTTAGCTAAATAGCAGAATGCACAATAAAGCAGATTAGAATTGACTGAATTACACTTGGTATTACTGTTCCTGGAACTTAAATTAATAAGTAAGAATTTTAATACAATTCAGTTTCCAACCGCAAATATGCAGAATCTGCAAGAGGAAGAAAATAGTTTTTTGAGTAAATCATATTTATAAAAAAAAAACGAATAAACATGCATCTGGTGTAATGTGTATTTTGTGTTCCTCTTTGCTGTATATTTAATTAATTATATGTATTGTTTTCATATTTATCACCCAATATTAGATTATTAGTTCTCAGGGCCAGAGGTCAAGGTCACAGAAGCTCCTCATTAGATTTGGATTCAAAATCGACCGATTTCTCATTGACCTTAGATGAAATAGTTCACACATAAGCTGCCTTTGCTGTTTCCCAGGACCCTACTGATTAAGTCAATGACTGTCAAGGGGTGAAATGTCAAGGCTTCCTGGTGGTTTTCATCCAATGAAATGACATGCTTGAATTAGCTGTGAATTTCATCACAATGCATTCCTTTAGTACTCTCCTTAAATTAATGTCCTTTTTCATTGTGCTTTCTTGCAAGATATCTTCACAGATGACTTTATCCACTGTAACTCTGTGTTGTGTCACCTACTTCATAATGATGCTGCTTTCTTTCCCCTCTTCATTGGATTTGATATTGCTTTATTTAACCTTTATAAATTGTATAAATGTATGACTTCATCTATCAAGTCTGCTTTACATAGAATCTTTCATGTCAAGCAGGACATTGTGATTTATGTTTCATCTTTGGTTTGTCAGCTTTGTCTTCTCTTAGTATTTTGTTGAAGCATATTATTTTGCATGTTTGAAGGTTAAAGTATAGAATACCATCGTATCAGTTAAATGATCCATACATTAAATGATATGTCTCATTTCCCACTTCTATCTGTCACTTTCACTCATTTGGTTAATATGGTTTGTGGTTCCTGCCGGCATGAATGCAAAAGCAAAAGGCATTGACCTTTAAGCGCAAGCATTGACCTTGTCCCTGTTTGAGCTGCAGGCAGTTTTTTTGTTTCCCCTTAGTCTGGAAGTAAATGATGAGCATCTGCCCATCAATATTTTAGCTTCAAAGGTAAAAGATAGAGAGGAGAGGGCGAGAGAGTGAGAGAGAGGAGGAGAGAGAGAGAGAGAGAGAGAGAGAGAGAGACTAATTGTTGGCAGCACAGAGTGCTACAAAGCCTTTGGGAGGAAGAGACCATCTTTAACTGCCGTGACAGGCTAAACACCAGTCCTCTGAAGTTGATTTCAAGCTCTGTGGGGGCTGTCCTTTTACATTTCCTGGCAACCGGTGCTCTAAGCCCTCTTCACAAGCCATCATTCACGGAATGTGTAATTATCACAGCAAATGACAACCTGTATGGTGACGGCGTTTCCCCACTACAAAAGAAAAGGAAATGAGGCTCTCCAGCTAAGTAGCCACCACACCGGAACAAGTTTAAGAGTCTGAACTGTTCTTTTATTTTATTCCTGAATTCACTCAGCCCCTTTATGGAGCAGCACCTTTAAATCTCATTCATTCAGAAACTCAGCACGCTCTGTATTGTGATTCATCAGTGAAGGTGGTCATATTTTGATTGAAATTGGCTACACGTGGTTTTCTTGATTCGGCCCTGAGGGAATGTTGAATATTTCTGAATGAGTTCAGGCTGTGAATGCACCCATCTGCTGTGCAGTAATTAATGCAGTTGTCCCGCAGAAAAGGGACACTCTTTGATCTTATGTTTATGTTCACTCAGCTCATGCAGACCCATGTCTTTTTGTGAACTTGGGGAAATAGAGGAACTTACAGGAAATGCCGTAATGGCATTCAAGATGAGTGATGTTGGTGCAACAGTTTGAAGAATGTGACAGTTGTCTTTCTTTACCCAGTTACATTTAAAATGTATTTCAACCACGGTAGTCCCAGAGTTGCAGGCTAGTCCGTGTATCGCTTCTGCCTTGTACGGTTGAAATAGAGGAGCAGCAGTCTTCCCATTATACAGATAACTGTTTGGCTGATTTTCTATACGCATGTATGGACATGTTTAGGTTACTCATTGTTCTCAACTGGGGTATGCTTCAAATAATAAGCATGGATCTTATAATTTTCCTGATAAGCACAACTTTGAAGCCCTACCCTGCCTAGCTTTAATTCCATGTTGAAACTTGGTACACTGTGTTGTTAACTGTTCAGGTTTAAAATTGAATGAACTATATGTATATTTTCCGTCCCATTATTTTGTATTATTATGCAAGGCCAGTATTTCAAGACTAACCGCAGAATCTATGCACCAGCATTCCCCAGCCTAAAAGACAACCTTAGGCTTAATGACTTAATGGATTTAATCCTGTTCTGGGGCATACAGATCTCTTGCAATAACAATATAGGGAAATGTATCATATTTTTTTCACTTGAACCAAGGGTCACTGTGTGTGATTTGTACAACAAATGAGTTTCCCTACTCTTACATTTCTCATCAACTATTTCCCTTTTCTCAAGCTGGAAAATTTAAAGATTCTGTTCACACTAGCTTAAGAGTTATTATGATCATGGATATAGTGCTTATTTTATGACAAAAGACACATTAATTTCAGAACAAGTTCAATGCAAAACCATTTCTCTGAGGTAACAGAGAGCAAACTGATCTCATTCCTTTCCCACTGAAAACTAGCATCTTCAGGGCAATTGTACTGAGGACTAAAGAGAAATATATCTTCTCATTTATCTTTTTTGCAGGTAAATATGTGTTTTATATGGTGTTTGATAAATAGTATATCTGGGAATTGTATTTGTAAAATATCCAATTTCAGCTTTGCCAAAGTAACTGAATACAATGGAAGACAGTAGGAGAATGAAGCTGTTTAATATGTCTGCAATATCCTATGTTCATGCCCATACTGGGAAACCAATTTAATGCAACATAAGCACACTGTATCATCAAGCATGCCTTCTTGCATTTTGTATACATTAATACTGTTTTTGTCTTTGCTTTGTAGCTCTAATATGTGCACAGACACAAAAGCTGTTTACTATCCCATGCGTGATGTCAGAATTTTAACCCCTACAGGCCGGTGTGTTTTTTTTGCATTCATTCCTTATTAATGGTGCAATTTTCAATCACTATGGTAACAGGATAGACCGTTTGACCGGTTCTATCTGTAGCCTATTTCAAGATGCCATTGCTTTAGCAACAACAGTTCCTTATTTTGTAACATGTTACAAAACGAGTGTGAGGGGAGCTCAACTTCTCTGCAGTTTGGAAATCCATATGCTCTGCGTAATAAGGTAATGTCAGTGTCCCTTTCATGGCAAGGGTCCAGCGAACCAAATGCATAATAATGTAATTATAACAACATGCTAACTTTGATAGAATGTCCTTTGTGTACATATCATTTCTGTTTCACCATACTAGGAGTGGGAGTGGGAGGGTGACAGGTGGAGGGAAGTGCCTTTTTTTACCTTTTTTTTGGGGAGAATTTCTTTTTTTTTTCTTTTTTTTACTTCCATGGTTTGAGCATCTGTAATTTTGTTTTAGTAATATTTACAGTAATACACACTCGAAAGGATTACTAGAAGACACCAGGATTACGCCTGTTGTCAAAAGGGTTCAAGAATAGTAGGCATTTTATTTTTGGGGGCATAACCTTATGTTTGGGGTGGTACTTAAGGGGTTAAATCACATAAAATCGCAAATTGGTCATATTTTTATGATGTATAATGTGTTATATAAACACCTTTCTTAATCTATTGAATATTGTATGCTTAAGAAAATTGTAGTAGGATGAAAACTTTTACTACACTTTCAGAAAACAGATATTCCATAAGTTTGTTAAATGAGATTTAACTTGGAAAAACGTACTGTACCATGAGGTCAAGTTAATTTATTTTGACTTAATTGCCTCAAAAGTAAATCCATATTGGCAAACGCAATTTGTTTAATACATTTTTTCTTCAAAGAGAGAAAAGTGGGTGGGAGAAAGAAAAACAACGGTACACACTGTATTTGAAGGCGAACTGACTGCATAACAGCTGCTAGTGGTCTCATAAAGTAAAGACCATGAATATAAATTGGATTTTGGCTTAACAGCATGTTCAGTATAGTAGGGCATTGGGGAAATTTCGGCAGAATATTTATTTCTTGGCAACCCTTAAACCCCTTTGTTCAGTTAACTTTGGACCCCTTTGTGTTATTTATGATACATAAATAGTATACAGAATTTGCAAAATGTATTAGCTGACCAGTTGAGTATCTTTGACTACATACTGTAACGATTTTATAGGAAAAATAAGACTTATTGGTATTGGTGTCATAATGTTAGAGAGATAATCTAATTTGTGTTAGCCTGCCAAAGTGTGCATGATCAGTTGGTTCATTATTTTGATATCTCACGCAGATTAGACACAAGTCTCCAGAGTGAAATGCATTTTGTTCATTTCTGTTTGAAATGGCCCATAAAACAAATGAGCAAGGGGTACTTTACATGAATGTTTTTTTTTTTCTATTAATAACATTAAACAGATAAATTACTTGAATATGTTGTAAACATGCATTCAGATATACAGTAATTCTGGTCTTCTGAATATAGTTGCCGTGTATTACTGCCCTGTTAGTGGAATTACATACAGAATGTATAATTCAGTACATAATGTAAAATAGGGTGAATTCAGGTAACTTGGGTTTCTGAGCCTGCCCTCACCACCAGACCCAGAAACTGAATTCACAAAGTGTCCCAAATTACCTGAATTCACCCTAACATACAACTACAGAAAATTACTTTAGAAACATTTTTGCTTTCTAAAATGGAATCTTCCAAATATAATTTCAATCTCAAAAATAGCCTTGTCTTATGGAATATACGTACCTCTGAGCTCCCTTTGCAGAAGCATAATTCAATTTTCACAGGTACACTTTGCTGCAGTTTTAAAATGAAATGTTCCCTGGTGGTACTGAAGAAGATTAGACTTTTAAGAAAGGTATCATTACAAGAATTTTTCACGTCCTGCGAAAGTACACATTTTTACAGTTTAGGAATCCTTGTGACATGTAGTGGTTGTGTGATTTTAACATCAGAACCAATCAATCAATCAAGAAAGAATTTGAAGAATAGAAATTGAGATTGCCCTTCCCCAAACCCATCTGCCCCTCCTTATTTTGATTTCAGAAGTCTGGGATGTAGTTACTTGTCAGGCTTTTTGCTATGTTATTGTACAAATATATTTTGTGGTGGTCATAAAAAGACTCAGGCAAGCTGGACAGTACCTTTATTCTGTCTGTTGCTCTTCTTTTTGTCTATCCCAGAGTTAAGGTACGCTAAATTTGGAAGTATAGAATGCACGGGAAAAGCATTAAAATGTATGTTTTGGGGAGACCAGTAGTTGCACTGTTTATTACTGTATATTCAGAATGCAGTACAGTGCAGAGTGCAGTACAATTAAACCTATAAGTGTATCTACTGTAGGCATTTGTATTTTAAATTGTTGAGATGGTTGTTGTTATTGTAGGCTGAACAATCAGTCTAATTGATGTAATGAGGAAGAACAGGATGCGGAAGAAGCTAATGAATCTTTATTTGTACTTAGCAACCCCTTATATCTTGTAATCAGTAAAAAAACATGAAATCCATATAATTTGCTTTTCAGCAATGTTCCAATTAGACAGTGATTGGAGCGGTCTGGTAGGGGAAAGGAGGCTGCAATCCATCATGTCTTCAGTAGCCAGTTAGGGAAAAGAAAGACTAAGGATTGTGCGGAACTGTAAACTGCACTTATTGTGTGAAATGTAGGCTGCGGGTATAGGGTGAAATAGACTGCACTATTAATCAATATTTAAATTACAATATTTAATCCACAATGTAGCCTATATTTACTTATCTAAGCAGACATTGAAAACATATGTGGGATATGCAGTAGAGATGGGACTTGCCACATGAAATTGATGGATATTAATATGGAAAGCTTTAAAGTTCAGCAGTTTTATGGTGTAGTTCAACTGACTGAACAATCTTCTTATTGTAGGAAGCAGAATCACCTCTGAAACTTAGAAAGCATGAAAGAGTGGAATGAATGCCTTTGGAAATGACATGGCATTAATGGAATTCATCATGTGATTCAATGGTGTTTCAGCAGCCTGTGAAAATAAGTATTAGCAAAGTAATTAAATCTTGGATTGGTTTAATCTGTTTGACATGCAGATTGATCACAATCATGAAATATTGCTGTGAAATACAAACTGGTACAATTTGAACACCTGTACAAATAACCAAATGGCAGCATACACATTCACTAAAACAATGATTTATAGCTCTAAATATGTGGTTAATAATACTATTGCTACTTCAGTGTATTCTGTAGCATAAGACCTCCAGTGCCCCCTTGCCTAAGGTTTCTTAGCAAGGGTCTGACCTGGATGTGAATGTTTTTTTCTGGCAAATACAGTTTGGGACCTTAATGTTGGTGATTGACCTGCTAAACAGTGTCTGCAAAGACAATTGTCTGACAACTACTGTATTTGGTAATGCTAAAATAGTGCCAAAGTAAGCCGATAATCTTAAAGAAACCCAGATCTCAATGAAGTATTGTGCCTATTATGAAGTATTGTGCCTATTATTACACTTTTTCAGGTGGACAGTGGCTTAACAGAAGTGTGGAACAAGAGTGGGAACCAGGGGGAACGGTGGAACCGAGCCGAGGTACCCCTGAGGAAGATGAGGAACTTCCAGCTGATCTTCGAAGGGGTCCGGGCGCAGGACGTCAGTGGAGGCGCTTCTGTGGACGACATCGAGTTCAGCAACTGTGCACCGAGTGAGTGCCACTGAGACCCATCCACAATACCAGCAGCTCTTCACCCTGTGGGGAGGTCCCTTCATGTAAACCGTGTGTACAGTGCAGCCCTGTCAGTACTGCAGTAACTCAGTGAGAGATTCGTTCAGCTGAATAGTTTTAACTTCATCTCCATCGGAAAAAGTCTCCTTTGCCTTCATCAATACACTGGCTACTTCAAGAGCATCTTCAATTACTGGCTGCAATGCTTCTCCCTGCCTTATGCCATCACAATGATGTTGTCAGAGTTTTTCATTCATACGGCATGTGATGAGCAATAAGGAACTGTAATTACCTGCAGTCTTTGGACCAGAAACAAAGGATTGTGGTGATAAACAGATGGGAGTGTAGATTTTACTGTGCGCTAAAAGAACTTAAGCTTCTGAGGATAATTTAGCTGCAGAAATCCGCTAAATCCAAATTCTATTCATGAAAGGCTGGAAAGAAACATGATTTAAATTAAACTCTACTGGTAATTCTGCAAACATAATTGCAGTTGTGCCTATTGTACTCATCATTGCTCATCAAAGCATCATTGCATCTGTAACTTATATCAAAAGTTATTCCATTTCATTGTTATCATTAAAAGGTGAGTTTTATCACCTGGTATCAAACTTCATGCCAAATTGATATAGTACACCAACATATGGGAAGAATAAAGAGGCCATTTACAAGCTGCTCTAATAATAATAATAATAATAATAATAATAATAATTACCATGCATTTTACAGTATTTATATATCCCTTTTCAAAACACAGTTAGAAAGTGCTTCACAACACAGGCGAAAGAGTACAGGAGACTTCATGGAAGATAAATACATGGGCATGTGGCCCTGATGGAATAAACACTTCAACTGTTGCATGACTAATGCCCCTCAAAAAAAAAAAAAAGCTGTTCAAAGTCAAAGCATCTCCCTGGACTTTCGGGACAGAGCCAGGAAACATAAAAATCCGGGCAGCAAACCCACTGTCAGCTTTCTGGGGATGAGAGAAAATGGCCCCGTCATGATGAAAGCCCTGCATAATTACCTTGCGCCCCTGCCCGTGCCCTGATGGATTGGGGGTGATGTCCTGTAACTCAGCCCCCGGCGTTGGGGTGAGGCCCAGTCCCCCTGGCACAGGGTCTGTTGGGCGGGCAGCTGTTTTTATGTGCTTTAAAGGCCTGCTCAGGTGTTCCGTAATAGGTCAACCTTGGATTAGCCACCCACTGGCTGGGACCCTGTGGCCTAGCATGGTGCACCAGATGGCCCTAATTACACAGGCGGTGACAGAGAACATACTGTTTTCCTTCACTGCGAGGTGTCCTCCACCCAGTTTACGTTCTCACATTGTGCTTTGAAGGCCTTCTCCAATATTACTCATAATAAATCAGGAAATGTGTTCTTTCTTTGAGTAAGTAGTTGGGTAAGATGCTAATCCCACTCTTGCTGGACAAATAGAACCTTGCCATCCTGCATTGATTTAGTCTTTTGTCCTGTGGTGTTTGAGGGAAATTAAAGTTGTGATGAAAACTGAAAAAGCCATATGGTGCTTGATATAACAAGTGGTTGATTATCCAGAACATTCTTGTATTTTTTGACTGCTCAAATATGCTACCAAGATTTTCATAATTACACCCAGAAACATAGCCTATTGGTGTAGGCTGCATGTTTCATGTATTTACAGTGGGACACACTATGCGGGAACAGGTGAGGGAGAAAAGCTGAAAACCTGGTCTACCATTGTGGTTAGGTGTTAACCTTTGGCAGCTGATATATAGAAGCAAATTACATCTCATGCTGTGAGTAGCTCAGTGGGTCCAACCTAAAGGTAATGGATGTGTGTGTGTGTGGTGTGTGTGTGCGTGTGTGTGTGTGCGTCTGCTCCAGGTACAGAACTACCAGCATCCTGCCCAGCAGCCACAGATTTTGTTTGCCAAAATAGAGACTGTATCGAGTCGCACCTGGTGTGCGATAACAAGGCTGACTGCACGGACGAGTCGGATGAGATTGACTGCAGTGAGTCCCCCCTCTCTCTCTCTGTCCTTTAAACTCACACTCTGCCAGAAGGGAAAGGCCTTTACCCACCACACTGCATCACTGTCCACAGAGCTCAGCCAACATTAATGGCCACGGACATCGTGTCCTGTGGGGCTAAATGGTGAACATCAGGGGGTTTTTTCTTCGCAGATTTTGGTGAGCAGCAATTGCCAATCAAAATGACCTTGCTAAACTGTGTTTGCATTAGCATTTATTTATTTCAAAATGTATGGGTGGCTAGGCATGGTCTCCTGTGGTGACTGTTCTGGATTTACACAGCGTCTGGTTCTCTTTTCCGGGCCCAGGTCACATCCTGGACCTTCCTGGCGCCTGTAACTTCGACATGGCGGAGTCGCAGTCCTGGGAGGAGGCATGTCAGCTGGCCCAGGACCACAGCGATGACTTCGACTGGAGGATCGGTCACACCAGAGTGACCCCGCAGACCGGACCGCTGTCGGACCACAGCCCAGGCAAGCCGGTCTCACTGGTCCAGACGGACTCACCCACACACACACAGACAGAGCAGCGGTTCTTTCTGCCACTGCCAGATGACATCATCAGAATTTATGAGAGCCGGCCTTCCAGTTAATTTTGACTCATTTTCCTGTCTGAAAAATAAAAATATGTTTGATAACAGCCCTTTACAAATAGATTTAATATATCATGTAATACGGACTCGGACATACACACTCACACACATACACAGAATCATTTTTTGCGTTATACATCTGTACTGTTTCATAACAGTAACAACTAATTTTACGGATACATTTCAAATCCGATAAAACGTATTTGTTGCTGATTATAGCTTTTAGCTTCTGATTTCTGGCTATTGACACACCTTGGTGAATTGTGTTTGTTGCTATCTGGGGCATTGCAATGAAATGCGGTATAGCCTCTGACTGAGATGATTCTGGGGGGCAAAGGACATTTCTCATCAGAGGAAATTAAAACACTCTTCTTTTTATTAGAAAAATAGTATGTACATGGAACTGTGTGTACACCAGCATTAGTTACAGCTGTGCTTTGAAGAATCAGAGACGGGAAATTGAGAAGTCACGCTCTGCAAGACCCTGTGCTGACAGCAAACAGGGACTCATTTTATCACTATCAGCTGCACTAGGGACAGGGACAGGATCATTTATTTTCTGCAAATATGATTGCCAACCATTTAAGATATATAAATTAATCCCAAAATATAACTTGAGTTGAATTACACTAAGTAGCATTCCAAATAAACAACCTCCTAACACAGGATACTATAATTTTTCAAATATCACACTTATAATTCTTTGTAATTAACTGTGAGTGGCATAGCAAAATGGCATATGGTACAGTACAGCAAAGATATTAAATTATGAAATAATCACATTATTGAAATGCAAAATGGCTTTTGATCCAAGTATAAATGCAGATGCATAGTTCCTTCGAACAACGTTTTGTGTTGAGGTGTTATATTTCACTTAAATCAATCCTCAACCTGCAGAACTGTTCCTATAAATTATATGCTCTTTAGTACTGTGCCATTGAAAGTAACAAACCTATATATGAGCTTATATATCTTTACTTCCAACACTTTTCAAATGGATGTGCCCTAGGCTAAACAAAATAAGATTTACAAATCTGCCCCTTTTGCTGGGAAATAAACAACATCCAGATGAATCCTATTTTGAAATTGGGAGTGATTAATGCTAGTCTTGAACAGATCATAATTGGCCACAATTGGTCCTAATTGAACATTGGTTCTTTAAAGTAAAAATTGGTCTTCTGATGTTATTAAAGACAGGTGGTCAGAGTTTATGAAAAGGTAATTGGCATCTGATGTTCTCCGGAATTGTTTTTCCATATTGATTTGTCTCCATAATTTTTACTGAGATGTACCCCGAGGCTTCCCCCGGTGATTTAAATGAGCTACCGGTTCAGTGCAGAGATATCACACTGAACATATGGGAGCTCTTTTGAAAACTGAACTTCCTGTGCATGCCTAATACCCCAGATGTCAGCGTGGTAGCCACTGTGTCTCCACACTGAAGCCATAGCAAGGTTTCACTGACCAGGGTCCCCCAGGAAGAGGCACTGAAACCTCCACACACCATCACACAGCACACAGCCGTTTAGGAAAGCATCTCCCTGTCCATTGAAACGGGGGGATAATTAGGGTGCCAGATTGGGAGCGTTGTATTGGGAGTGTGGCCAGGACGCCAGGGAGAAGCCATCATTTTTGCAATTACGGCCGTGGCGTCTGCCCTGGCTGCAGCAAGGCAGGCCCAGGCCTCGCCGTCCCCCGGAGAAGATGGATGTGATCCCACTGCAGATCAGTTTCGATTGGCCAGACATCGGGCTACACACACCTTTCCTGAGCACCACTAATGACCAATGAAAACAGGGGCAGGAGAGTGTGAGGGAGGCGGCTTGCTGGGAGAAGCAGTATGACTTCAGAAACAGGGTGATCAGGTCCTTTTTCATTTCTGCATCCAGACAGCTTACATAAATAGCACAACCTTATTCAGAGAGTAATAATCTATTATGTATATCTCCATAAGGCATTAATCATGTCTAATTAACATTGCATTTTGAAATAAATAAATACATGCATATGCCAAATCAGACATTCCCATTGCATACCAAAATATTTCAAAAGCGAAAATAGCATATAGTTGTGGGAGGATTAGAATCATTTCATATAGTTTAGCATGCTATTTTCCCCTTCATTACAGTGTTTATATTGACCTGTTTTATTTTTTCTTTGGAAGAATTTATATGACACAGCATAAATATTTCAAACGAAAATAACATTCACAAAATGAGAAAAGTCGATGTTAGTGCTCTGTATTTGGCTTTTAAATATACACATTCCTCATTTGGTTAATGTAGACACTGCTGAAAAAAAAACTGGTCTAAACATGTCTGAACATGCCCTGAATTTGTTTTGAGCAGGAAAATGTGCTTCTGCCTTTTTCCTAAATTCATTGAAGGTAATTTGTTGCATCAGCATTAAACCCTGGAACAGAATTTCACCCTCGTCTCCTTTTCAGTGCGCTTGGGAATCAAAAATATTTACTTTTGTAAATGTATGACCTTATTTTTCCATTTTGTGGATATAGCTGAAGGTCGTGCCGTTAGTGCTCTGTGTGCTGCCGATTGGTCTTGTTGACAACAACATCAGTGTGAATACTTTGGTTTTGTAGCTCTGTGTGTTAGATTCTGTGACTTGGAGGTTCTGGCCCTAGCTTTTCTCTTCTTGTTATGTGATGGAGTACTGTACATACAACAATGTTACAGGGACCTGTATCACAAAGCTAGCCGGATGCAGTTATCTGTCTAACACAATAATCCTGCTTTGTGGAACAGGTCCCAGGTATGCTGTGTTAGCTGGTTAACAGCACTGAGTAAAACTCAGAGCCCTCCTGAGTCTGGAGCATGGGAGTAAAAAGAGCTGTTCCGGGTTTTACTCTTTCCAGCTAACCCCGTAATATGGAGGGGAGGCTAGAAAGAAGTGTTACTCACATCCACAGGTTTGTGGTTGTTGTTGTGGTTGTTGTTGTTGTTTTTAATAGTGATTTCCAAATCTCTTATTACTTTTTTTGTTGTGAAGAGCAGGGCAGTAATACTCTAGAGTTTGACAGCAGACACTAGTATTGAGTCATCCTCAGACGCAAAAACAGCCACAGACTCCATTCCATCATGCCACAATACCTGGAGTGCCAGACAAATAAACAACACGTAGTTAAGTGTCAAAGTGTCTGGGCCAATAAATGTGTTACCGTGCAGAAGGTTACTTTGCTGATCAAAAAAACAGAGAGCTATTTACAACTGGAGAGCAAATGGAAAATACAGAAAATGGCACGTAGAGGGAAAGGTCCGGGAAAGAGCGGGAGAGCAGTAAGTAAGATGGACTCTGGAGGAGTGGGAAATCAGAAGGAGAATATGTTGTGGTCCCACTGAAACACTCTGAGATCCCCCTCACTCCGTCTGAAAAACACCCTGTCATTACAGCGCCTCAGCCACCTTTCATCTTACAGAGAGCCGGGATTGAAAAAGTCCTCTGTGCCGCAAAGCCTGCCTGAGTCCAGGGTTTACTATTATACCACATGTTTTAAGGAGGAAAATGCTGTCACATTGATTTAAATTGAAGAAAAGCATTCACGGCTTAAAAAAAAGGATACATGTTCCATTTTGAAATTGGCTGATCAGATAAGGCCTCTCTGTTTTTTTCTCTCTTTTATCTCCAACTTATTAAAACCAAACTAAATGCAATTTTCACAATCAATAAAGCACTGGTGAAGTGTAATGAAATATGGCAGTGTAAAATTGGGAGTGTGTTCCAGTTCTGATCTTTATCATGTCTGTAGCATTTATTATCTGGCTGTCTGTGGGCAGTCAGCCAATCCAGGGGGGAAAAAATCATAGGCATGTTTCATTGCAGCAGTGAATATGTAAGTTAAAGTGGTGGAGCACACATTTCTATTTGGAAATGTAATCTATATTGCTTTGTTGGGCGCAAACAGTGCTCCTCTGAATGTATGTGAGTGGAAACAGCCATGGCCTTCACCTTCTGCAGTAATACGCTTCAACCTCCACTAAGCTTCTTTGTTAACAAGCCTGTTTTTGGTGCCTTGTTTTTTGTAAACATGTTCAAAGGCATTTTTATGCTGCCCATCAACAGAAAAACTGCTTGCGAAAAAAAAAATCGCAGTCCAGCTGCTTTTTTGGCTTTAATCATCGTATCAGAATTTATCTTGGAGCCTTTGGGTGCCTTGAGGAAAGATAAGGCATTCAGAGTTGTACTTTAGGAGCTGTCTGTTCGCCTCTGTGTCTCATTATGGATTCCATCAAATGTTGGAAGGGCCAGCAGACTCGTCTGCCAGGGAGGAAGTGCGTATTCGTAGAGCCTTGCACAACCGCTAGTTTATTGGCGCTTTGCCTTTGCTTTATGAATTTGCAATCATATTTGGTGCACAATGCATCCCATCACTGATGATCTCTATGTCAATACAGAATCTGTAGACACGTCTGTGTAGAGAATGGGCTGGGGGCTGCTGTAATTACCTCTATCGGGTCCTGCCTGCGACAGAGACAAAAATAATTTTTAATTTATCATTTGGCTCTTCTTAAAGCCTTGTGTCCTGACGGTAAAGCAGGGCTTTAGTTTCATCTGTCGTTGCTGATGATGGGGTGCAGATGAACTGCACCCCGTTCCAAATTTAAACTGTCACGGTGGCAGAAACAAGCGTTTTATCTGAGCGGTGAACTGCCGTGCTGTTTATGCTGCACTGTCTGCAGCCGGAAGACGTGGCTACTGATACTGATATTAAAAGGAAACGGATAACCCTTTGAATATGTCTCGGAGCATGAAAAATGACTGTGCATTTCTTTCCCCCCTGAAACACATTCCTCCAGTGATTGTAATCCACGTACTGTAGCGCCGGCAATCTTTCTATATGCTAATGCAATTCTTTTATTTCCACATTTGTGCCTGTGTCTCTCCCTAATCTAACAATCTGTTTGGGGGCTGCAACTGCTCCCAGTCAGCAGTCAGTGCAGCCAGACTTTCCAATGGGAAAAGAGCTGTACTGTAGTCGTCAGCGATTAAAAAAAAACTAAAATAAAATAATACTTTTTTTTTTTTCTATGGCATATTCCAAATGATAAGTGAACTGGGCTTTTGAAAGTTGGAAAAATTGTCTATGAAGCTGAAGTGTACAGAATGCATCAGCTTCACAAACCCGACACTCATTGTCAGTATATTGGCCACGCGCTCAGCAGGGTTAATTACCATTTTATACAGTAAGGCATCTGATGTGCCACATGACAATGAATGTGATCTTTGTCTCAGATCGCAGTGGATTTGCATGCGTATTGTGGTTGAGCCAGGCTGTGCCATCTGGAAATTTTGTCCGTGATTCTCGTGCTTGGGGTGCCATGCCATGTCGACAGGCAGAAGAAACAGATTTTTTTTTGTGCCACTTTGGAATTGGCAGTTATGCCTCTCGAGCCGCCACTCACTGTGTGATAATCGCAGGCGCTGAGTCACCATCATGCCTCTGGCTCCCAGGCATGGGCCACAGCCGCTGAAGCCTTTACACTTCTCCCCTGCGCTCCATCAATAGCAGTTTTCTGTTATACAGGCCACACAGTACTACAGGGGGGGGCATGGCCCTCACTGATAAAAGCAGTAAATTGTTTGGGAGGGACTGATACAGCTTTAACTACAGGAAGCCTGGCTTTCTTAATATCCGTCCTGCAACACCAGTGGTGTCCGACCACTGCAGCCAGCTAATGACACAGTCAGAGATCAATGTTCAGCGTGCGGTTCCCAGCCCGCAGTCACGTCAAGGGCCTTTTGAGATTGAGCCGCTTGAAGCCCTCGACTGGAAGCTCACCAGCTTTTTATGCTGTGAGCATCCATCAGCAATTTCGTTTTTTTTCATTTGTGTTTTTGAAATGTTTTGGGTTTTGCGATTCTAAATTCTTACTTTCATGCATAATTTGTTTCCTGTTGAAAGGTTGCGTGTGTGTGCATGTGTGTCTATGTACAGTATGTTAAAGAATCGGGAGGGTGACTGGTCCTTTATCAATTTGTTTCGGGAAGAATTCAATCCTTAACCATGTCATTCTCTCGAGCCTTCATCCTCCCTGTGCCAGTCCCCCACCAAACGCACCAATGAGAATCCTAAGACCAAGCCTAAGGCACTCCGCAAACGCGCTTTATCAGGTGCTGTTAAAACAGGGCAGAATTGGTTGTGATTTGCAGGTGTGGCAGTGTGATATATGGCTGCTGAGATGGTATTATGCTCTACGGCTGACACTATGACATGATGTGTGATCCCTGATGGGTCAACAATGAGAGGCTGATATTTGCTCCACTGATATATTGATTTGTTCAGCTTGTGAAGAGAAGCTATTGCACCATTGTACAGTGCATAATGCTGTCAGATTTCAATCTGGTCAAAATTTTGGGCTGGCAGGTATGAGCTTTATTTTTCACACATGCGCTGTACAGCCACATTTGTCACATACATTTCTTATTTTGCCATGTTACAGTTAGGTTGTGCTTGCTATTTCACTTTTTTATTAATTTGAAGACAGCTGAAGCACTAACAGAAATGTAGCTTTATATTGGCAGGGAATTCTCTCCTGATGAATACAACTGCTCCTTATAAACATTTGAATCAGTAACTGGACAGACTTTTCCACAAAGGGATTAAAAGCACACAGAAATGCAGTGAGAGAAATGATTCATAAGTGGGCCTGTTGTTCATTAGTGTGATGTGGAAAATGTTTGCTTTCTGCCAAGTCTAACATATTGGGCCGCATGGTGTCCTGGAAACACCACACCCGTCTGCACGGTATCTTAGAAACAGGACAGATGTAGTCGGATGTGGTTTGCGCTGAAATAACTGCAGCTGGTGAAATTCATGATTCTAACGTTGCACCCTAATTTTGTTGTTTTTTTTTTGTTCTCTTGTATAGACGAGCAGGGGAATTTTTTGTACGTGTACTCTGCGGTGCAGAGAGAAGGCGACATTGCCACCTTCGCCACCAAGACACCTTTCCCAGCTAGCATTGGGGTGTGCCACCTCCGATTCTGGTACTACATGTATGGCTCTGCACGGATGGGCACTCTGAAGGTGAGTGCTTAGTGGGGATAACCTTGCCAAGGTGTTGTTTTTTTGGCCACAGGCTCGTAAAACTGATCTCTTCACTGACCTGAGCACGGGAATGAGCAGTGATGGGAAGATATCAGTGATTACTGGAAGATCCTGACTCAGTGGGCAGGCTGCCTCAGCCACAGGAAGACAGATGTAGAAAAACACTCAGAAATCCCCTGATTATCATCAGCGAGATTCTTTCATCAAGCTGAAGATAAAATGCTTCTGTGACACGGAGAAGACCCTCAGGAACACATCGTACTCATTCCACAGCTGAAGAGCGAGCTGAGCATTTAAGGGCAGCCATTTCCAGTTTGTTCAGCTCCACATAGCATTACTGCTACTTGAATGAAAATGTAGCGAGGTGCCCATTAGAAGGAGGCTCTAGTATGAGTGAATACTTGTGTTAAACTGGGGGTGAATTTGTTGTCTTCTCCGGGAGCTGTATTTCATACATTTTTTATGCAAGGCAATCGAGACAATTAAATGTTTTACGACAAGTACTTATTTGTTTTTAAAGATAAGGACAGAGGTGAGGGAACTTCACATTCTCCAGAACTTTTTTATTGTCCTTGATTCTGTAGTGCTGTCTGTAACATTTACTCGTAAACAACTTTTAAAAGGATGTAATTTTGCTTCAAATCCATAAGCATACATAGAGTTCAGGGAGGATTGCTTTTTAACATTCCGTACAGTTCAAATACTGCTTTTTAATGGCTCTGAACTGTCTAGAACATTAATCTTGGACAACGTTAGACCCATTACATTAATAGATTTTGGCAAGTTGAAATGATTAATGGGTACGGCTGTCATAGATGGAAGAAAAGAAAATGGCTGCCCTGAGAGAATGGCTGTTCTATGAAGCGAGGTCTCTCAACAGGTGTACACGGTCGGGGAGAGCGGAGCCGCCCTGCTGATGTGGGCCGTCAACGGCGACCAGGGGGACCGGTGGAGCTACGCCAACGCGGTGCTCTCCAGCGGCACGCCCTTCAGAGTGGCCTTCCAGGCGGTGGTCGGGGGCGACGTGCGCACGGACATCGCCCTGGACGACATCTCTTTCTCCACGGAATGCGCGGTGGGAGGTGTGTCGCGGTGAATCACGTCCCCCTCGGCCTCCTCTCTTTTTATTCCCCTCTGATGGATCTTTCTGTTTCTCGGCTTTTTTCCCCTCTTCGTTTCCCCCTAAACTGGTCCATTGTGCCTACGAGTCCAAGGTGAATTTATGAACCTGCCGAAGCGGCCGACTCCATATAAATTCAGCGTGGAGGCGGGCCGGGGCCGGGGAATGTTGTGGGGGGAAAAGCAATTACATTCCTAGTGCGTTTCCTTTTCACACAGCCATTTACACTCTCGCCCCTCTCCGCTGCCACCCGCGTCTCCTGCCAGAACTTTGTGGGGGGAAGGCCGCTTTTCCGCTTTAAAGAGCCAGACAGTGTCAGTTTAGCATCCCGGAATGGTAACGAAACTCTCCGACTCAACCAACAATGTCAAGATGTGTCATTCATAATTCAGATGACCAAATGTTGACAGAACCTAATGGAAAATGGGCCTTCAGTGAAAAAAAAAAAAAGAAGATAGTCTAGCATGTGTAAAGAATTAATAATTGATTCCATTATCATAGATGGGCTGCCTCTTCGTAGTTCAGTGTGAGCTGCGGTTGGATTCGGACCTCAGGTGTACTGTGGGGCCCTAGGGGGGATGTATAATTGGCCATAACTTTGTCCAAATTAGAGAGGCTGTTCCCTGCCTCGCTGTCCAATAGCACCTATACTAGCTGCACTGGGAACTGTACTAGCTACTGCTCTCAAGTCAGAGGACAAGCATGCAAATTTGCAGCTTTTTTCAGTTACGGCTGGCAGCTCTTTTAAAATTTTAACAAACCTTAATCTATAACAGAAAATGACAGGCTTGTCCATCCAACTGTTACAGGTTTGTCCATCCAATATGAATATTGTGAAATTACCCCATTTTGAATTAAGCAAGAATTCAGAAATGTAGCCCAATATCACAGCCAGATATTGGCAGAAGATGATATGTTTAATAGCATTGTGATAGTGCCTTACCATTATCCATTCTGCTTAATAAAGCAAATGGGTCTGTTCCAAGCCTAGTCAGTCTTAATGGTGGGCAATGGTGTGTGTGTGTGTGCTTGTGTCTTTGTGTCTTTGTGTGTGTGTGTGTGTGTGTGTGTGTGTGTGCGTGTGTGTATCTTCTCCAGGCCCAGTGACCCCCGAGCCCCCTACCTGTGGAGCAGACTCCTTCCAGTGTCTGTATAGCTTCCAGTGCATCCCCCAGAGCTGGCTGTGTGACGGGGAGGAGGACTGCCGTGACCTGTCTGACGAGGAGCTGTGCCCCTCCAGGGTGCCCGGCACGCCGCCCCCTCAGGGCCGCTGTGGGGAAGGGCAGTATGAGTGCAGCGGTGGCGTCTGCCTGCCCTCCCTGCTGCGCTGTGACGGGGTCCCAGACTGCGCTTCCGGGGAGGACGAGTTCAGCTGCCGTGAGTGTCCCAGAATGCCCTGTGTGTGCGTGTGTGTGTGTGCATCTGTGTGTGTGTGCGTCTGTGTGGGTGTGTATGTGTGCGTGTGTCTGGTACTACATGTATGGGTCTGCACTGCACGGATGGGCACTCTGAAGGTGAGTGCTCAGTGGGGATCCTTGCCATGGTGTTGTTTTTTTGGCCACAGGCTCATAAATCTGATCTCTTCACTGACCTGCGCACGGGAATGAGCAATGATGGGAAGATATCAGTGATTACTGGAAGATCCTGACTCAGTGGGCAGGCTGCCTCATCCACAGGAAGACAGATGTAGAAAAACACTCAGAAATTCCCTGATTATCATCAGCAAGATTGTGTGTGTGCGTGTGTGTGTGTGTGTGTGTGTGTGCATCTGTAAACCTATGTGTGTGTGCATCTGTGTTTGCGTGTGTGTGAGTGCATGCATGCGTGTGTACCTGTTTCCCTGTGTGTGTGCATGTGCAACTGTGCGCCTTATGTATTCTGCAGCTCCTCGATTTCTGGGGAAATGGATGATGGGGTTTTGGGTGGGAATCGTCTCTAAATGAAAAGAATTCTGGTGACAAGAAAAAATGTCAAATAGAATGGAGTGGAACGTGCTCTGTATGGCCTGGTGTGCTGAAATGCTAAACGAGTGGATTTCAGCGCTCTTTGTGCTAGCTCAAAGCCAGTGCCTCCCACAACTGCAGGAGTGAAACTGTCCTCTGTGCACTGAAGAGAGGATAGTTTCTCTTCTAAACAGCCTTTGGAACTGGGGGAGGCACAAGTGTAAAATCAGTTGTGTCACATGCATCTTTGATTTAGCCGTGGGTTTTGCGGCAAGCTCCAAGTTGACTGTTGGAAGTAAATGAAGAAATCTTCATTGTTATGGCCCGAGAATTCTCTATTTTTTTGTTGGTGGAACATTTCAGTGGGATTTATTACGCCTACTAAACATACTGTCTTGCACGGCATGGGGGGTGGAATAGAGTGATGCTGTTTGAAGAACTAAAACATTTTCTTGACCAGCAAACCTCCCAGCTATGTCCTTAAGATGTGAGGTCACAATGCTAATGCTAATGTGGTTAAAAGCAGCAGGAGTTCTCAAACACTGAATTTGAAAAAAAAAAGCATTCCAAAAAACATACTCTTCAAAGTTTTAAACTGTGTTTCCTGGTGCAGCAATACTGACGCAATAAAGTGGAGTTAGGCAGTGGTAAAACATGTCCAACAGATATGCAGGAATGTGGGACCAAACACGTGTTTTGCCAATTAATATATTAATTAGTGAAGCACTGCATTTTGGAAGTAAATAGCTGGATGATTTTATAAAATACTCTTGTAAAGTCTTTGGGGTTGTTGTGAAAACCACCAGCTTGCCCTGTCTGTGTCTGTGTGAGGTATACCTCTGAGACATGTCCTGTATGTTTGTTGTCCATGAAGAACATCTTTCACAGAATATCTCGTACTGTGTTGCTCATGCTCACATATGACATTGTCATCCTGGGGGGCTGCTGTTCTATATACACTCAGTGAGCACTTTATTAGGTATTAGACCTATTTTCTAGACGTATTAAGTCTTCTTCTGCTGCTGTAGCCTATCCACTTATAGGTTGGAAGTGTTTTGTGTTCAGAGATACTCTTCTGCATATCACTGTTGTAATGCTTGGTTATTTGCCTTTGACCAGTCTGGCCCTCCTCTGACTTCTCTCATTAACAAGGTGTTTCTGCTCGCGGAAACATTGGAATGCCATCCTGTTTTTCACACCATGCTGAGTAAACTCTAGAGACTGTTGTGCATGAAATCACTGGAGATCTGCAGTTACTGAAATACTCAAACCAGCCCGTCTGGTACCAGCAATCATACCACAGTCAAAATCACTGAGATCACATTAATGTTTTCCCCATTTTGATGGTTGATGTGAACATTAACTGAAGCTCCTGATCCATATCTGCATGATGGTATGCTTTGCACTGCTGCCACATGATTGGATGATTAGATAACTGCATGAATAAATAGGTGTTCCTAATAAAGTGCTCAGTGAGTGTATAGGAGACTAATAAGGGAAGCTGGGATGGTGAGTTGCCATTATACCAGTGGAATAATATTGCACTGAAATTATGAACAAATTTATGGCAAAGTGGCATGGTAACAGCAATGAAAGAGGTCGTAGAGTATAACTAACCCTTTTCCCTTCCCCCCAGCCTAACCCCCCAACCCTTCCCTCCTGGACCTAGAGACTGCAAACATTAACATCTAACCCAATCCTCCCCAAGTCATTCCCCAAGTCATTCCACAACTTGCATAACATTCCCAGCACACATTTTTAATGACATAGTACAAGTTCAACTCCAGTTTAATGGCATAGATAAGTGTCAGTTTAATGTTAAACATGACAAAGTGGCCAACCGATTTGCGGTTTATATGCACTGTAATTGGCAAAAACGTATTCTTACTCAATTGGCGGTTTCGGAACACTGTAGTGAGTGTTATTTTTGAGTGCAGTGTTTTGCGAAATGATAAATCTGAAAAATGTCCCTGGCAAAAGGGCGTGCAGTGAATTTTTCACAGGGGAGGGTAGTCGCTAGTCTTCCTTGAAGGGCTTATTTTTATTATTCTGTGAATAAATTTGGTTTAGCTTTCCACGGCACGAGCCACCCTGTCCTCCTGCAAATGAGCCCCGTGCGAGACCCTGTGTTCCTGTATTAGCAACCTGCTGCATGCGTTATTCCTGCGATGGAATGTCTGTAGCGGCATCGTGACAGATGGTCAGAGGAGAGATGGGAAGGGTCCCTAGGCCTGCTGGAGGAATGGAGACGGAGACGGGCAGATGTTACGACGCTCTTTACGGGCTGGTATTTCCCTCTTTGTGATTCCATTGCAGAGGGGCAGGCATCATGGAATGACGCCTGTCCCTCTGGGAGAAGAGGCCAGTGCTGTTTGACACTAGGCCTGCGCTAATAATTCTTTACCGAATCAACATTTTGCCTGCAGAGCACAGAGTAAATTACAGCCACGTACACTATCTAAAGCCTTGGAACCAAAACCATCTCTCAGATATTGCCTGTGCTACAGCTTATTAAATTTAATGCATGGTTTAAAACAATCGCAGTGTGTTATGATAAATCATTTGGGTATTGTGAGAAAAACATTGTATTTTACTGTAGGCCTATGTCTTAATGTAGCCCTTAATCTTTTGAAATATTTGACAAAGCTATACCATATATTACAAGGTTGGTTAATGACAAAACTTTAATATTTGCTTGTGTGGCGATAATAAACTTTGTAAAGCGGTATTCTGGTGACTAAATGTATCTATGATCACCAGAAAGACATTTCATTATCTGGCTTTCCATGATGTAATTTTGTCTCTTGTTAGGATCATTTGTAGAAAGATACGGCATCCATGTGTTATCCTGCTTTATAGCACAGAGTACTTGGGCATAGAAGTGATAAAAGCAGGGAATTGTTCCGAGGCCGGGACATGGAAGTGGAGATTGACCGGCCCATTCTGGCCATGGTGCAGATAGATGCTGATGCCCATTTAAACAGCCTCTCTGAGCTGACATTCCAAAGAGAGGCCAGCGATCATTCAAGCAACGCGGGTACGCCAGCAGATTATCTCAGATGCCCCGTACCGCTTACCCAAGATGCATTTCTGTCAGTGGAGCTGCAAGGTTCTTCACCTCAGTCATGAATTCAGTGCTGGCAGACTTTTCATTCAAAATTGAAATCCAACAACTGATTAAGACAAATGAATCAGCATTAATGTTGGCAATCCGATTCTATAGACAGGTAGGCAGTCACAGCACAAGAGTAAAGAGTAAGTGAATATAAATTAAGCATAATTTACATTTTTCTGTTATGGAAGTCATGAACGACATTACAAAAATCTTTTGTAAGGGTTTTTATAGAGACTGGTTCCCCTGAGGCAGCAGAAACATGATTTAAATGATAAAAAAGAGCTGACCTTTCAACTACACTTCTACGGGACTGATTACAAAACTTTAGAAGCATGAACTTCACTTCAAAGCTATCTCTTGGTTGAAGATGTTTTGTGATCTAGAATTTGCCCATTCATCACTGATAACACCAGTTGTATTTGACTCATTATTATTTCACAACTTGTACTGTAATTAGAAAGCTTTTGAGAAATGGAACAAAAAGCATTCATGGGGTGCTTTTGTCTGTGGAACTTGTCTTTCAAGCTTCATCTTAGCCTTCACGCTCCGGAGTGTGCTCAATATGCAAGCTATACATGATTAATAATAACAATGACATCCAATCGTGTAGTCCCCTTCATCCAAGGACTATATCGCACTTAAAACAGGGGATATAATGCACATACTTAACCACTGAGGCAAATTCACAGCTGAGCTATGACAGCTATTATGCAGCAGAGATCCCGCTACAAGTCAGTCACGGTGATGAGGCACGGATTTGAGATGGCCAATTATAAAGCCAGATTACTGGAGCCAGGTCAGCCATTCGCCACGACTGCCCACCATGGCCTCCTTTATGGTCGCAGTTAAGACCTTGCCTTTGTCTGGGTGAATGGGGCTCCTGGACCGCGTGTCATTGTTCTAAAAGCATTCGAGGTCAGGGTTGTCTTGACTAGTCGAGCCGTTGACCTTCATGATAGAAAAGCGTTTTCATTTCCTCTTTTCCTCAGTTTCCCTCTTTATTGCTCATTGTTTCTGTCTCATTAATTCCTCTGTTTTAACTTCCTCTTTGTCTATTTTGCTGTGTATACAGATATTTGGTGAGCAGTTGCCAGCAATATCATGTTTTTTTGGTTTATGGGATTGTTTTGTATTCCAGATGATGAGAGGTTTTGTTCATACTGGTCTGGACCAAACTGATGTTTCTGACCATTTTCCTTCAATAGATCGACTACCCTGACATTGTGTTCTCGAGCAGTGTTGGCCATTGTGAAATATATTGTCAATTTCAACTTTTATGAAAATCATTACTTTGGCCAGTCCAGACATTATTGCTCCAATTTTGTGCCCGAACCCAAACCTTTACTCTTTAATTAATGCTCAATTGCATGTGCAATTTGTCATTTTCCACTGCATTGAACCTCCCGCACGACTTTTCTGTGCAGTATCTCTCTCCCTGGCTGTCACTCTGTCTTTAACTTACTCTCCCCCACTCTCTCTCCCTTCTTCTCCCACTCTTTCCCCCTCTCTCCCTCTCTCTCCCCCTCTCATCTCCCTTTCTCTCACCTCCCTCTCTCCCTTTCTCTCCCCCTCTTTCCCCTCTCATTCCTCTCTCTCTCCCTCTCTCCCCCTCTCTCTCTCTTGCTCTATCTCCATTGTTCTTCCTCTCCCTTCCTCTCTCTCCTCTCTCCCCCTCTCTCTGTGTGTCTCTTTCCCCCTCTCTGTCTGTGGGTGACCTGTCCTCTCTCTGCCCTGGTGCAGCTGTGCAGCAGTGTACTGACGGAGCTCTGATGTGTGAGGAGAGGTCCAGCTGTATCCCCCCTGAGCAGCGCTGTGACGGCTTCATCGACTGCTCCTCCTTCGCGCCCGACGAGTCCAGCTGCCACGGTGAGGCACGGTCCTCCTCCCCAACACGCCCTTCCCTAACACTTTCACCCAACACGCCCTCCCACTGCTTGGTCACCCAACACGCCCTTCCCCAACACTTTCACCCAACACGCCCTTCCACTGCTTGGTCACCCAACACGCCCTTCCCCAACACAGTCACCAACACGCCCTTCCCCAACACGGTCACCAACACGCCCTTCCCCAGCACGGTCACCCAACACACCCTTCCCCAACACAGTCACCCAACACACCCTTCCCCAACACGGTCACCCAACACACCCTTCCCCAACATGGTCACCCAACACGCCCTTCCCCATCATGGTCACCCAACACGCCCTTCCCCAACACGGTCACCCAACACACCCTTCCCCAACACGGTCACCCAACACGCCCTTCCACTGCACGGTCACCCAACACGGTCACCCAACACACCCTTCCACTGCACGGTCACCCAACACGCCCTTCCCCAACACGGTCACCCAACACATCCTTCCCCAGCATGGTCATTCTACACCTTAATTACACTTACATTACATTACAACAATGATGGCTAGTTCACAAGGTAAATATAGTCAGTAAAGTTATGGCATGTCATAAACTAGAAGCAAGGTATTATTACAAGAATTCACCCAATCAGAACAACTTTTTTTTTGTCATTCTTTATTTATTAATGTCATTTTTTCAATGGCTTTCCTACAGTTTACCCTCTGATTCAGAATGCCCATGTCTGTAGACTCACCTCATAAATGCAGGAGAGAGAGCATACTGTATGTGCCCCCTTACTCCATGAAGTGTATTCTGCCAGCTGTTACCTCTTCCACCAGCCAAGCTGCACAGTCATTGATTTGAACAACAACACTCCCTGAGCAATTTATTAGGAACACCTGTACACCTACTTATTCATGCGATTATCTTATCAGCTAATCGTGTGGCAGCAGTCCAATGCATACAATCATGCAGATACGGGTCAGCAGCTTCAGGTAATGTTCACATCAACCTAATGTTCACATTGAATTCTGGTCTTTGGGATGCCTTGAGTGTTTTAGATGGAAATGCAATACAGGAGACCATTTGCATCCATCTTTGATATTTTGCTCTGAGACATGTAGTTTGAGACAATGGTCATACTGTAGCTTCGCCGCAGATACTTTGCAGTCATTCCAGTCCATTTGCAGAATTTTATTTTGTTCTTTCCTCTCATTCTGAGAGCTCGCTCATGAAATAGTGTCTCGGATGGAGTTCACAGATGCCTGTTTTAGATCCACTCCCACACTCATTTATCGGACAAACTGTATCTGAGAGTCAGAGTCACTTCAGAGGTCACTCTGTTTAACCAGAACTGCACTTTAAAGTCACAATTCCTGTCTCATAGAGAGGAATTCAAACCTCCAACTGTTAGAATTTGAAACCTTCCGCATATAATACATAATGTATACTGTATATATAGGAACTGGAATATCACTGCAGCGTCATACACTAAGTGTGCCATTTATTAGGTAGACCTGTACACCAGCGTGTTAATGAAAATATTGAATCAGCCAATCATGTGGCAGCAACAAAGTTTATAAAAGCACCAGGATGTGGTCAAGAGGTTCAGCTATCAGAATGGGGAAGAAATGTGATCTAAGTGACTTTGACTGAGGAATGATTGCCAGACAGAGTGGTTTGAGTATCTCAGACACTGTGGATCTCCTGGGATTTTCGCACACAACAGTCTCTAGAGTTTGCAGAGAATGGTGCGAAAACAAAAAGCATCAAGTCAGCAGCAGTTCTGCCGGCAAATAACTATGCATTACAACAGTGGTATGTAGAAGAGCATCTCTGAACACACAACACATAAAACCTCTAAGTGGATAGGCTACAGCAGCTAAAAAAAGTCTATTAAATACCTAATAAAGTGCTCACTGAGTGTATATTCATGGTTCAAAAAGAGAAATATGGACTATAATTGTACTAAATAATACAAGTAAAAAACACGTGGCAGGCAATGATGGTTTTTTGTTAATGTCATCACCTCACAGGGTGAAGGAGGCAGCATTCATTAGCCTGTCAGATTAGATGAGAGGGGAAAAGGGTATCCCCTTGTTCCTGAAAGAGGCAGCATTCAGCAGGCAGCATTGGCAGTGCAAGCAAGGCACATTTCTTTCTCTCCCATCCCCGTCCCAAATGAGGGATTAAAAGGCAGTGTGTGTCATTGTGATTACTCCTTTAGAGTGGACAACCTGCCAGGGCAGGATAACTGCTTCTCTACACAGGGGGCTAGACTGCTCTTAAAATCCAATCATGCAGTGCACAGTTACTTCTCTTACAGTTACATGTTAAGAAGACAGCATTTCATTTGAAGGCTTTTTTTTGTTTGTTTGTTTCTTTAAGGATATAAAATACAGAAAAGATAATGTACACAGTTATCAGTTGTTCCCTGATTACTAGCAGCATTTAAATCCCAAACTAAAACATTTTATTTTGTCTGTATTTTCACCCAGAACATAAATAACCACTGTGGAGTCCATTGGGTCCAGCAGACTCGATTAAAATGCAATCAAGTAACTTCAATATTGGTAGCTCTGTGCCACTTCAATTCTTAATCCCTGTTCTAAAGCAGGAAAACAGGCACTCACTGAATGAAGTAATTAGCTCCAGAAGTTCTGCGCATAAAATATCACTCCCACACACAGACCAGAATCCAAAGTGAAAAGCACATTTTCAGCTGAATCTACCTTCCACATGTTGGCCATGACTGGATGCAGATATGTGCCTCAGAGCTGGAAGCTGAAATGATATTCACCATTGCGTTTCAGTTCTAAGCAGGTGGGGGCTAATCCATAGACCCTGAGGGCAGAGGACAGGAGCAGAGATACAACCCCCCCCCCACCCTCACGCTCCAGAGCCCAATTCCCAATTCCCCTGCTCACACTCCCTAGCCTTTCACTTCCAGGACGTCCCCCTGTCAGAGACTGCCTGAGCACTGCATGGGGATGACTGACTGAAAGATTTTATTTATTTTTCAGTTTTTACCTAATTACTTATCTCTCCCCCTCTCTTACACACATACACACACAGACACACGCACACACACACACAAACACACACGCGCGCGCACACACGCACACGCCCCAACATGCGGTATGAGTTCAGTGAAAGCCATTAAAGTAATTACTGCAGATGATAAAATGACCGCCTCCCTGTGTTAAGGCTTGACATTTACTTGTCAATTGTGAAATTGCTTGTCATTCTGAAATTACTTGTCTGCTTGCTTTTCAGAATGTCCTGAGGGATTCTGTATGAATGAAGGCGTGTGCCACGTTGAGGTGTGGGGCCCCTTCTGCCAGTGAGTAACTCTGTGTTCCCTTTCAGGAAAGATGGGTTCATTGTGAATTTAACTTGTCAGCCGTCAGCTATTGCATGTCCTCGTGAGGTTTGGGTTATATAATGTGACTGTTCAGCACATCATAAAGGAAAGAGAAACACAACTATCAGCCCAGTTTTAGTATGAGGAATTAACTGTGTAATAACATCGCCTTCAACCGCTGCTGCTGAAAATCATGCAACACAAGTCACATAAACATTTATGACGGCCCTCATGCTTTATTTGAGTACTACACCATACTGGACCAAAGCCAGGGAGCCAGCCTTACATCGTCATGGATGTGGATGCACACGCACATTCATTACACACATGACATTTCCTGGCAGAGCAATCCCAAAACCCTCAACACTGAAATATGGATGCTTTTCATCCCACAGTAAAGCACAGTCCGAGGGCCTGTGTGTGCAGATAAATGGGAAAGCCCTGTGGATAGCTCCACACCGCACTCTGCAGAGATAGCCGGCCCACTCTCCAGACCCCCCTCTGGGCCCACAGATGGCCTGTGGCCGTTTCATGTGCGGGGTCCAGCCCTCCGCCCACGCTGCTCCCGGAGAGAGTGGAACGTTCCTGATCCATGCCAAACCCAAAACACACATGTCAGCAAACACTCTAATGTCCACTAGCCCACAGGTCAGGGCCGGGCCAGCACCACGCAGGGAGAGGAGGAGGAGTGAGAGCAGGCCCAGAGCTCTCGTAGTTTCCACCAGAGATGTACAGCCCTTTTTCTCCCTGACTGACAGCTGCTGCACCTCGCCAAATCCAAATGCTGTGGAATAAATGTCACTGTTTATTATTTAAGCAAGGTCTGCCAAAGACAGGCCAATACCCTATCATCCACCTCCTCTCTCAATCCAGGATAAGTATTTAAATACGCTGATATGCTTTGAGCAGTTGGAAAGTCTGGTGCCTGGTGGATGTTCCCCTCAAATTGAGCTGTTTTTGTCTTGCCGGGTGCCGGAATTTTCCGCTGGGAAACCCGACCTACGAGCACTCGGAGACGGAGAGCAGTCGCGACCACACCAGGCCTCTCTGTCCACCTGAGAGTGCGGGTAGCGTGTGTCGGTACCTTAGGGCTATGGCTTCAGCCTCCGCGCCTGAACATGGAAATCACGCCGGCGTGCTGCTCTCTCTCCCTCCTGGGAAAAGTCACGCTCCGCGGACCGTGGGAGATTCCGAGCGCTGATCCCGCTCCACTCTCCGGCCCGTTCCCACGGGTGCTCGCGGCTGCCGCGGCTGCCCCCCAGGAGGGCGAAGGAGAAGACCGCACCGGGAACGCCAGACTGCGCTAATCCCCCAATTCCTGCTGGCTTATGTGACCCCGTGCGTGAGGAGTTGAGCGAGCTGTTTGCTCTGCCTCTCTCTTGGCTCACTGCTCCGGGCTGTAAGAGGAGCTGCTGCAAGAGGGACGGGTGATGGTTCTCAGACAAGTCGCTTCGTCTAGTCAACCGCTGCATAAGTATATTTCCTGTGACTGGGGGTGGAAATGTTACTTGCCTAAGACACTCTGGAGTCCCTGTTGATATGGGTGTTTTATGCAAATACACCTGCAGTACATGCATTATTGATGCTGCTGACATTTATGGATGCCAGTGACTGTTACCTAACATAGTGGCTGCTTGGATTACGGGGAAACCATTTTTCAGGGTTTGCAGATAACGCGCCTCTCAGATTTAGCGGCTGTTTGTCTGAGCATCGCGAGCGAACGTTGTCAGGAACAGGGCCGCTAGACTTGTGGCAGTTGTAAAAGAAGGCCGGATGAGTTTTACGCTCGCCCGGCCTGAGAGTGCGGCAAAGCAATCGTCCTGTCCTCCCAGGCGGCGAGATTGATGCAGAGCTGCCTCGCCTAGACTACCCATTCCTGCAATGCCATTTGAATGTCACGTCGAAATGCAAAGCGTATCCCTCAAGGCCAGTGTGGGGAGATTTTTAAAAATGTGCATTTTAACAGTGGGTAGAACACTTGGGTGGTGATATTTCTCTGCTGCTGGCAGAGGAGATGCTTCTGGTAGCCCTGGTGTCCCCTGGAGACTTATGTAACTGGCAACTGTCAATGGAAACTCTATGTGGAGGTCCCAGCTTCAGCCTTGTGCTTCTCTGCCTGTCTCTCAGCAGACTGTCCAGGACAGATTCAACCGATACCTGCCTTGAGCTTTTTCAACAAAGTTTTTTAAAGGAAACAAACTATCATGCCTCCATTTTGGAGACACTTGCAATTCAGTTGTAGATTTGTTGCTGGTGTGAGTACAGATGTTGTTTGAGTCCAGGCCCGTTGGCTCAGATATCCGCTGAACACGAGCGTCATGTTTTGCATTAGAGCTTGTGCGGTTTGGCCCTGGCTTTCCCCTTCACCCTGCGGAAGGCAAACAGAGAATACCCACTTTAATTATCTCCGCTGTCTTGCGGTTCCATGTTGTTTGATGCTTGCAGACATAATGGCGCAGGGACCCAGCGCTAGTCGCATCTTTAATTAACTGCTGCCTGACAAAGGCAGAGTCCTATCTGACAGCGATGTGGCACGTTGATATGCGGTGTCTGCATGGACCCTGTACATCATCTCCAAGTATGGAATGCAGTGATGCATTCTGTGCTGCTGGCTGACACACTGGCTGATACGCTATCTCTATCTCCCTCTCTTCCTCTGTTCTCCATTGTTCTTTTTCATCCCGATCAGCCTGTCAGTCAATCTCGATGCGCCTATGGCACATTTATTTTCTTGTTACGAATCCCCGTTTATCTGGTCGAAATTGATGCTTAAAAGTGTGTCAGCTTGTTTCTGTGATAGCAGGATGAGGCCTGTACATTACAAAGTGCTTGTATATTGTCTGTGTTCTGCTGTATTCAGTATTGACCACATTGTTAATAGTGCCTATAGAATCTTTGCTATACACAAGAATGTTGGCATAGTTGGAATGACTGCTTGCCTGTTTACCTTTATGATTACCATAACCTGGAGAGGATATGTCCGTCCTGGTGTGACAGTGCAGAAAACATGCCAAAGCAGTATGTTTTTGCGTCTCAGGGGATAACAGTCGTCTCTAAACCTTGTCGTTTCTCGTCCCAGCTGTGTTCCGGGCTGGAGAGGCAATCGGTGTCATTTGAGAGAGAAGCCATCGCCCCCTGTCCCTTCCCCAGGACCTGCAGACCCAGGACAGGGTAAGAGACCAGGTCAACCTGCCGTCTATCCCCTCTTTCTGCCTATGGGCTGAGGAGCAGCACACTAACAGCCCCACAGATGGCTGCAGCAAAGCACAGTCCCATTAGTTCAGTTCAGTTACAGTTAACTGAAATTAAATTAATGATCCTCTCTTCAATAAAAAACAAACAAAGAGCATAAAACTTGGGGACCAGTTTCACGGAAACAGATTAAGCTTAGTCCTGGACTAAAATGAGTTTTGTATGGACAATCTCCATTAAATACTGAATTTATTCTGGGACTAGGTATAATCTGTGTCTGTGAACCCCCATGAGGTATTCACAGTCTGATAGATCTTAATTTGTGTAGTGCACTTGCTGATGTGACCACAGTTACCCTTTGGCTGCTTTTTCAGGATTGTGAGTGGTGTCATATCAGCCCCATGCGTGTGACCCGGTGTGCGTGTGTGCTGAACTGTGCATCGTCCGACGCGCTGAGTTACAGCATGTTCAAGGCTGCGTGCTGCGTGCTGCAGGGTGCAGTAATGTGTGTGTTTGACCCTATCAGAGTCCCTGTACACTGGTCTTGGAGCGGGGCTAGTGCTCCTGTTCCTGACCATCGCCGTTGCTGCCTTCGCTCTGTTCAGAAGAAAAGGCTCTTCCTTGTAAGTTGATGAATGTAGGGATGATGATAGTGGCGGGGATGGGTGTGATTATATACGTAGCTCTAATAATAATTTTGATCATTAGATTATTATTTTTAGCAATTGCCCATAGATTTACAGTAAACGGGCACAAATAATGGTTATCATTAGAATGCCATAACATGCTAATGGTTGTCATTTAGCATACCATAATATGCTAATGGCTGTCGTTTAGAATGTGATAACGCGCTAACAGTTGCTGTTTGGAAAGCCGTAACGTGCCTGTGCTTGTTTTCTGGGTTGTGCAGGACGTCTAAGGAAATGGACTGTGCGGTGATGGATAATCCAGTGTTTGACCTCCTCGACTGGAGAGCGGGGGCAAGTGTTCTCTTTCCCCTGCTTTGGGGGTTTAACGGTGCATGACATTTCCTGCTGAAAACACTGCCGTCTGTTCCCCATCTGTAACACGATCACAGTCCCGTGTGTTGGGAGTCACTGATTTCAGTGGCATGAGAGTGAAGTGGATATAGATAAAAGGCTGTATCACAACATGGCTGTGCCTACGGCTTTACAGTCCTCTGCATAGCGTTGCACCATCTCCCGAGAAGTGTTGCAATTACAGTTATCTGACAAAGGAGGCCACGGGACTAATCTTAACTAGCGGAGTGCTTAAATTCAATTGCCGTTCACGTTCAGAGACTCCTTCTCATTTCGCGTTCCTGTTTCCTCTACTCCTTATAAGGATGTAAACATGTAGTGCTAGGTTAGCATTTTTGGGCTTTCAGAGAAATCCATTGAATAATCTGATAAACATAGTCTGTGAAGGGGGATTGGGGCGGGTGGTGGGGAGGGGGGGGTGTGGTGACAGATTTATACAGAATTATAAGCGAGAAGATAGAATGACTGCCATTTCAAGGATGATGTAACAGATGCATTCTGGTTGGGGAACGGGGCCTATATTGGGCAGTAATAATGAGGGTGACAGGGAGCTGGGGCTGTCGCGTTGCCTGTGGGAGTTACTGACCTTCGCGAGGCGAGTGTGTTCATGTGATACGTGGGCTGGAGGTGGAAGAATTTAATGCGTGAGACATTTGTCTGACACGTGTGTGGATTCCGACCCAGGTTTCCCAGTGGAAATGTTTGTCACTCTCTGACAGCAGAATGAATATCCTCTGCTTTCGTCGAGATGCACAGTCAAAGATGGTGCCTGAGATGAGTTAAAGATGATTACGTCACCACTTCCTGTTCGGCTGGGTACATGCACACATGAGTGCACTTGGATTATCCAGTCATAACCAGCAAAACCAAAAAGAGAATTCAATGAATGAAAGGCTCTTTAGTTCTGCCTGCAAAGCATTAGGCCAATTTTTAAATTCACTCAGGACAAAGGGAATTATAGGGTATAAGAGCATAAACATCCCATCCTCACAGAAGGCAATTTTAAATGTTGCATTAGTAATGTCTCCTAATCATGGTAATTGACTTGAGAGTCCAGTGCCTTCAACTATGTTCTCTGGGACAAAAGCATAATCATTCTGCTTTGCATAATGAGATCACACTGCATGCGAAGCTCATGTAGCAGGAGTCTCTTCGGTGAGTCCAGGACCAACCGTGTTTTCCCTTCTCTTGGCTCAGTTCCCTTCCATTGAAAAGATGCCTGGGGCTTCCATCAGTGTGTTCCCCTGGAGGACGGAGACAGAGGTAGGGATCATGCTAATGGGGATTCTGCTGTGGGGTAGGACGTATGTTGCCTTGGGCTGAATATTCAGTTGGCGACAGATACTATTCTGTTTATGTGAAAGTACTACTCATGTTGCTTCTGATATATTGATGCTCATTGCATGTATCAAGCAGCCCTATATCTTCCCTGGTTTCCCTTGTCATGGATATATTACATTCACTAGCCATGGCAGGAGTCATCATAGTAGATGTATACTTTGACTTCCATCAGAACAATGTTATGCTTTCATTAAAAAAATTCATCAACTGGCCTAAGATCTCTTATTCTAATGAACTTTGGGTCGCTACAAATTGCCTTGATGATTAGCAAGTTTTTTATCACACAAACAGCCGAATCCAGCAAAAAAAGATAAAATTGAAACTGCAATGACATTGACATGAAAAGATAATAGAAAGAATGGAAAACAAATGAGAGGCTGCCATGTATTCAGACCAAGCCACCCATTCACATGCACTGTCAGCAGGAACTAATCCTCATTTAATAGCTCTATTCATTTTTGTCTAATCACTCAAACTGTATACAAAAAAAAAACGAACACTTGTGATGATTATTTCTGGTGATTAAATTGCCCTTTACAAAGTGTCAATTGTGATAACAGGTAATACGTGTGCTCCAGCCCTGCTGTGTCATTCTCACCCCAGCTGCCCAGCTCTCTTGTGTCACTCAATGCTATGTGAACACACGGTGAGCAGAGTTTGACGAGGCAGGTCAGACTCCCTTTGGAGATGTCTGCGGGTCGTCATGGAGCTTTCTGTGCTTTGTGTGTGTTCCGCTTCAGGGCCTGGACATGACGAACTCAAAGCTGTCCTTCAGCAACCCGCTGTACCAGTCCCCCACCGGAGAAGGGCCGGACTCCAGGAGCTCTGTAGCTTAGCCACCTGGAAGCCTTGAAATGTCTGACATTAAAACCACAAGACAAATAAATGTTTGTCTTTTTGTAATCAAATAAAATCACTTTATTTTGCATCGCGCTTTTTACAGAGAACTGACACAAGAATGGTTTATCGAGAGCAGAAGGAAAATTGGGCAGTAATTAGGCCTAAACCCAGAAAAAGCAAGCAAGTGAGATAATGGCTCCCCAGTGGGGAGAAACACACTCAAAAATGCATTCTTCAAAGCATGACTGCAATGTAACTGTAATACAAAATGCTAATGCTAACCAGTGTAATTTTGTCAAACGACTTGGAAAATTACTTTCCAAGTCATACTAAGGGAAAAGTGGGGACCCTTCTAGCAAATTATCAGTTTGTGCTAGGCTCATAAAGACTGCAAAATCATGCAGCTCAGTAATAGGCAATGGAAATCTGCGCTCTGCCCACTTTATTAAATTATATGATACTGTGGGAAATATGTGAGAACACATTTAAGAATCTATATTTTATTGGGTTTTAAATATTACTTGCAAATGAGAGTTTTACAGTGGCATTTTCTTTTTCCACAAAGCCACTTTTCTGCACATATGCTACACATTACTGAACTACTAAAACTGAGAAACGCGCTCAAATCTTCCGGAAAATGTGTGATCACAAACAGCCAGAAGTAGTTTTGGCCTCAGTTTAACATCAGCAGTCTTCCTGAAATGACTTGCTTCCATTGCCGTTCAGTCAGAAAGAGTCCATGCAAAGACTATCATGCAAAATAACAATGAGGATCTAATTATGGCCAACAGTGGATGTTATTAAATATATTGTAATGCCACATCTTTCTGCCAAAGTGGCTGTTCTACTTCTGCCACATCCTGTATGTGTTATTGTTTATATTACATTATTATTCATGGTCTGTTGGCCTTTGCTTCACATGGTTCTTATTCAAATTCACTGGGGCAAAAGCATATCTATTATTCATGTACTTTAAAGAAGTTAAAACCAAGGAACACGTGCAGTGAATAAGGTGTGTATGTTTTCTGAATCACTCATACTAGTTTAAATGGGTAATCGTTCAATATTCTGTTGTAAAGCAGCTCTACTCTATTGGGAGCAGTGTGAAATTAGTTTTTAGATTTAGTTTAGTATGAAAACATTTCATTGCCGTCAAGTTTTGTTGTATTTCTCATGTACCAGAGCTAAATAAAGGGCATATTTCAGTTTCCAGTACTTTGGTTAATAAGTGTTCATGTTAATATAAGGTAACGTTTTATCATATGAAACATTTCCCCCACTTCCAGTATGGCTTGTTTTTTTGTGTTAGGCGAAATGGAATAGAAAAGTGTGAATACTACAGATTGTCTTCGTAAGGTGGTGTCCAGAAACCAGCGACTAAAATCCCAAATGCCAAAGCCATGGTGCCATTGCTGGATGCATCCTTCTCTGGCAGAGATGCCAGGTTGCTCTCCATCTCTCCTCTTCATAAACTATCAGAATGAAGCGTGTGCTCAGGAATGACAGGGCAGCTCCTGAACGTCTGCCAGCAGGAGATGCGTATCTATAAGAGCCGGATAAATCACTCTTTAAAGCCGGCCAATATACAGCACATTCATTCTGTTATTCAGGGATGAGTCGCAGGAGAAACCAATATGGTTTATCGGTGGACATATTATTTATTCACCTTATTTGTTGTGTTTTTGCACATCAGGCATTAACGCTGTTTGTGTAAGGGTCCCAGTCAACTGAAATATAAAAATAAAAAAAATCTTTTGATGCTCTGTAGATCTTAGGGCATGACAGACACCATTATTTGAAGATTCCCTTTTTTTGTTTCTTCTTTATTCTATTTCTTTTCTTGACACAATGCTGGTTATTACTGCATCACTTACAGCACTGGCTGAACGATGACAAAAACTGCTGTTTTTTCATAGAGGCAGAGCAGTCAATACATGTGCAATCTTGTCAACTCAAGTTTCTGACATTTCTAAGACCCAAGGAGCCTTTGTCACAGTATGCATGCGATACATATGTGGGACGAACATTTGATTTAAACATACCAGTTGCTTTTACTGAATTCATTTTCTCATATAAAATGCTTCTGCATATCAAAGAGGCAAGCCAATATGGGATTAGGCATATAGTTTCAGTGAATCTCTTGTGAATGTAGTAACTTTGATGCAGTGTCTACTCGTCGTCTTGTGCCAGATCTCATTCATTGTTCACACTGATCAGGACAAAAGGAAGATGGTTTATTGTGCAGAGCTTTCCAGGGCATATTGCAGCTTGCCCACTTCTGTTTGCAGTACCATGAGTACAGGCTGCCCATCTTTCCTTCTCGTATAACCAGACTCCCGATCTCAAATTCTGTTCCTTCTCTATTCAGAGGATGCCAGGTACATTTTTTCACGTTTCCCTTTTCTCCTGCTCCCCTCAAAGAACAGCATGTCTTTCATATTCTCTACATCTCAAAATACAACTGGCAAAATGACTCAATTTGATAAACTTAGGTAATCATAGATACTGTGTATCAACCTTTTCTAAAACAAATGTTAAACTGCAATGAGATACTTATGCTGCACATTTATCATTTTTTGTAGTATATAAAACAAAAATTAACTAAATTATTTTTTTAATTTTGAATAAAATATTTTTTTATTAATTAGAAAATGGTTTTAATAGCCTGAATGTGTTCCTGTGGTTGCCATCTTGAGCATGGCCATCCACACATTTCTTGTTAGTTCCTGGGTGAATCCCTGCAATGCCGCTGCTCTGAGGGCGTGCACCAGGTTGTGGCGGTGTCTGCCCTGACTGTCTCCTCCAGATACACAGGCAGCGGGTCCCGAATGGCGGTACGTCAGCGGTGAGCCCGAAAAGCTGCAGTTCAGCACTCTCCCTCTAACTGCTGTTCTGCCTTTTTGGGCCTTTTTTTGTTCAGAACGGACAAGCGATATTTCAGCCGTAACAAAACAACAAACAGCCAAACGGCCTCTCTCCCATTTCCCCCTGGCCTAGTCATCGTTCCCCCGCTTTTCACGTGACGCTCAGCTGAGAGAGAAAATGTGCAGCCATCACTTTTTTCTGTTTTTTACTTTACTCCTTTCTCTGCTTCTCTTTTTTTTGTCTCCAAAGCCTGCCGTGGAACCTCTGGAAACCTCGTCATTCACAGCACTGAAAGAGAAAGTGCCATTAACTGCTGAAGCCAGGCCAGCTCAGAATGGCAGCACAAAGCCATTGTTCAAAGAATAAAAAGCTATTCAGCCTTTTCATTATAAGTTTTATATATATATATATATATATATATATATATATATATAGGATAAACATATTTTGAATGCCTTTAAAGGATACGCATACACTCAGTGAGCACTTTATTAGGTATATATTGAACATATTTTTTAGACTTATTGGTCTTCTGCTGCTATAGCCTATCCACTTGTGTGTTCAGAGATGCTCATCTGCATTTGCGTTACTGTCACCTTTCTCTCTGCTTTGACCAGTCTGGCCCTTCTCCACTGACCTCTCTCATTAACAAGGCATTTCTGAACTGCTGCTCACTGGATGTTTTTCACACCATTCTCTGCAAACTCTAGAGACTGTTGTACATGAAAATCCAAAGAGATCAACAGGTTCTCAGATCTTCAAACCACCCTGCCTGGCACCAACAAACAGTCAAAGTCACTTTAATCAGATTTCTTCTCCATTCGGACACTTGGTCTGAAAAACAGCTGAACCTCTTGACCATGTCTGCATGCTATTATGCATTTAGTGGCTGCCACATGATTGGCTGATTAAATATATGCATTAACAAACTGGTGTACAGGTCTACCTAATAAAGTGCTCAGTGAGTGTATATAAGTACTTTAAAGTAGGTAAAGTAGATTAAGTTTGGTCTTAGTCAAGGATCTCCATATAAAATGTAATTATAGGACTGGAATTAATCTGTGTCTGTGAAACAAAAAATACCCTCTTTTGTCTCAGCATTATGGAACATTATGCTCTGTTTTGATAATCCATTTTAAAGCCTGTTAATGGATTTTTCTCTTTAAAAAATCTTTTTAAAGTTTGAGCTTGATCTTGTTCTGAAGCCGCTGAAGAAAAATATACATAACTGCGTGAATCCGTTCATTCTCAAGCTTAACACCCCTCTTCCATGTTAATATGAGCCACTATTTTTCTTATTACTTCTGTGGAAATAAGAGGATGTTTTCCTAGCCATAAAGATATGCACAAAAAATATTATACTATTACATTTTAAATGGGTCCATTAAGGATCAATTTTGCATCCATACTGTTTGAGTCCAGTGGTCATGTACTATTATTATTAGAGTAAAATGTACTCTATTAGTACTAAATTAACACTGAATATTTTATTGTTCATTGAGACCCAACCTGTACTGACTCCTTGTCAACATCATATTTGCTGCAAAAGCAAACTGTGTATTGTTGTCACTCTCTGTCTGGACCAATCATAGGGTTCCCTTGCATTCAAACAGCCAGATGCTCCCAGTGGTAAACCAGCTCAATCTGGGGTGTGAATCTTGCCTGTCATCCTCGATAGCTGCTGGAGGCTATCTGGTCCCGACGCTCAAATGATGCAGTTTGTTAGAGAGGTCATGCCCCGTGTATTACAAGTTGAGGAGCCAAGCACAGTCATGTCAACTGTGCCATTTTGTGCATTACATAGACTTAGATCAAACAGCTGGGGATGATATCAGCTTTTTAAAATCTATTTCATTTTAAATTGTGTTCTGTAATACACTGGGAATATTTTTTGAGCTGGCTTTTTAATTGTGTGACACAATGCAGCTGCTTGTTACAGAAAGTTCAATTCCTTGCATATTACTGAGGGACCGTGGACAGGCTGGAACCACTGTCTCTGTGTGCAATGGTTCCCATATGTGTGCATGTGATTATGAGTCATTTAAGACCCGTCGCAGATCAGGAGGCTGATACATCCTGACTTCATAAAGCCAAGAAGTATTCTGCCCATCCACCCCTGTTTGTTGCCCTGAGGGAGCAGTTTTTATCATTTATTTCGATTTGTTTGTTTGTTGTCTTTCCACAATGAACTCAAGAACACATTTAATTGAGTTCCTTAACTGCAATCACTTAATTAAAACCACACTTTTTTTTTCTTTTCTGGGTGACATACAGTTTTTTAGTTCCTTTATCATTTAGTTCTCGTTTAATCTGGCTTCAAGTGGTATCTGTACTTATTTCACTATTGAAGGCATGCTTCACTGATGAGATTCAGTTTCCAGAATTCAGAAAATCATCTATTGTATGCAAATTAATATGTTTTTGTAAAAAATGTTCCTTAATCTATTTTAAATCCCTGTCTGAAATGTCCATCCTATTACTAGAGCGGTCTTTTCTGTTAATTGACAATCATACATGATAGCACGCACCTCAAACACGCAACATCCGCTGACCGTTACACAAGTCCACTCTGAAATCTTTGCAATTCTGAATCAATGCCTCCCTTTCTTTTGTAATAAGCTGTTTCTCAACTTCTTATGATGATATTGCCTGTGTCCGTATTTGACCTAAGCTACAGGATGAGTCAGTGCAATGCACATGAATGCGCTAGTCAGATATGTTCACCAGATATGTCACTTGAGAGCCCAGGCTCCAATGCTAATGGTTTTATCTTTTGAACACAAGCAATTGTAATCCAATTCTCTGTGTTATAAATGTTGATAGAGTTGATCGCTTGGGCATAATTTCTACCACATTCTCAGATCTATTATCTGAACTGCAACATTGGCTTGCAAAGCAGCCCTGCGACGTGTAAGAAGCAATCCTGAACAGCGTACAGAATTCATTAATTCAGTCCTGACTTGACTTACATACAACTTCTTCCATTGTGACTGGCACGCACCAAATGAGCCGATTAAAAATGAATTGAATAAGAATCACCTTCTTAGATGAGCCCATTGTTTACGTATTGTATAAAAGAGCCTTGTGGCTGTGCCTGGTGCATGGATGTGCGCAGTGAATACGGTATGAGTGAGCAGTACCATGGCAGGGAAGATTGGCCCTTTCTTCCGAGGCCCCAGGGCACAGCGTTTCCGGTGGCCCTTATCCGCGGCCCCTGGAGCGCACCGCTGGAACATCTGGAGCAGATGGCGTGGAGCCAGCTGCACCCCTCACTCGGCATGCAACGGGGTGCACAGAAGATGGGGCGCCACTGGGGACAGGCTGATTACTGTCTGCTTTCTGTGGGGGGAGGGAGGGGGGGGTATTCTCTGACATCTGCTTATGTTTTGCTAATATGCACAAACATGATCAATGAGGAAAGTACAGTGCACTACACATACAGTACCTATAATTAAGGCATCGTTTAAAGACCTTAAACTACATATACTCATTATGTACCTTGTGCTTTAATGTACCTTGTGCTTTGCTGCCACTTAGCGCGAACGCCTACTTGGTCTGCCTCCTGTAGATCGGAAAGTAAACAGTGTTTACATATTTGTATGCGTGTTTCCTGAGCAGCCTCCCTCCTCCAGGGACTGCAGATATGTTTTTGAAGCATCCTTTTTTCCAGCTTTGAGACCGTCAGTGCCTTTCTGCTTTGTTTAACGGAGATTTATTCAGCTTTGACAGCGCTGTCCTCTGAATGGGCAGCATTGTGTCCTGGTCTGTTTGATGCACATGTTCTCCGCTGAGTGCTGTTCCACACCTTCACCCAGCCAAAGGTGGCCGATCTGGGCCCTGACCTGCCCTAGCCCTGGGAAAGCAGCAAACAAGAGCATTCATCACAAGAGATGTACAGTTCTTACCCTTCATGAGAAGCGCTCTTTATCTCTGTGTACCTCTGCTCCGGATTAAAACCAAATGTTACTGTATATACCACTGCCCATGGTAATAGTCTGTTATTGATTTTGTTGGATGGGTTTTTCATTGCAAGAAAGCTAAACATAATCGATGCTCAAAACATCTGTTGTTGTTTCATGTCTGCTAAGTCTGTTGAGCTAGTTGGCGGGCTGAGGACTTGTGTTTTGTATTTAATTGAAGTCTGAAGGAGCTGAAAGCATTAAAAGCCTGCAAGCAGAAATGCCAATCACCTTGACAGGATGCGTGAGACACTGAGCTAATCTCTATCACACTGATGAAAACTTAATAGGCAAACTCTCACCAATGGTCTCAGCTTTTTGCTTTACTCTTGTGAAATAAATCATTCCTGACCAGCCTAATAGCATTTACTTTCTAGACGTTTTTAGACTGAAACGTTTTGAAAACTCATGAGTTTCTGAAGTGTTAAACACATACAGTATATAAAATGTCTGACATACGAACATTTTCTAGAAAGAAAGAGTTAAATCTGAATTTACTTATAATGTCATTGGAGAAAATAGTAATGTTAGTTCCTATTTTTTAATTCACCACAACCTTGCATTACCTAAAAGTAACATTTAAAAGTGTTGTGCTTGCTGGATTTCACAGTGTGATTGTATGCATATGGCCCTTTGTGCTTTTCACTGCATAGATGTACAATTTCCATCTCTGGTCTAATGGGCAGAGGATTTACTCCTGTACCTTGGCAAATTTTCCCTCTAGCATTCGGAAAAACCCAACAGTGAGTAGTCGATTGTAAAATGGAAAATTTTGACAGCTCTCTCCTTGTTCTCTTTTGTGGCTAACATCCATTAGCATGTTTTCGACAATGTTGCTCATTCTAAAATTCATTTCATAATCAAAAACCCACTGCTCATAAACATGAAAAACAGAAATGTGTCAGTATATATTTACCAAAAACAACCAGGCGCAAATAGCCTTTAAAAATAATAAGTTTGATGCAATGGAAACTCCCGTCAGACAAAGGTGCTTACCACTGGGTTTTTCTACTTTTTGCAAGTGTCTCAAAAGCCATGAGGTAATGTGGGGGGAAGCAGAAGTTTGTATGTAAGATGGCACAGATAAGGTCCAGTCTGGCGTGGAGCTAATGGAATATGTGACCCATCTCCTGGTGCCAGACTACTCTGGAACGCAGTGGTTATATAGCCAGACTGGAAAGTACTGCCCGTTGCATCACATCTCCTTCCCAAGAAAGAGAAGCGCTTTACAAAAAGGAAGTGAAAATTGTTTTTTAAACAGAAATATTAAAACCACAGTCTGAGTGTCAGCAATATGCAGTGCTTGTGGAGCAAGGTCCTGGCCTTGGGTTTGGATATTGCTGGCAATTGGGCTCTGGGGTTAATCTGAAGGAAATCACATTATACTTCAGGCATAGTGATGAATTCCTTCCTGCTGTTTGGACACATCCTTAGTTCAGTCTGTTTTATTGCTTGGGATCATAGAGAGCATGTAGCAGGCCCTACTGAAGTCCAAACTGAGGAAGTCGTTTTTGATTAGGTGACCACTGATTTAGGATGCTATAGTGATGGAAAAACCACATTGACACCACGTACTGTACAGAATATTGAGTATCAATCTGACCAAGATGGAAGGTAGAAGACCTGAGAGAGGCTACAGTAGTCTGTTCCATTGAGGGTGAATCTAAACACAACCGGATATTTCACCAATATAAGCATGACATATAAGCAGTTGGATAAGATAACTAGAACTTTAAGGTTGGTACTGGCTATTTGGGGAAAGATGAGACAGAAAAGGTTTTCAGAAAAGGAGTTTTAATATTTAGTTTCAACCTTGAATCCTGAACAATTCATCGGCATCCTTAAATTTCACAGGACCTGAGAGTGCATACCTACCTGACTAATGAGGAACTCTGTGACAGCCACTCCATGATAAGGAGCATCTGGACCGAGGGGAGGCTTAGGCCCTTTTGATCAGTAGCATTCAGATTTCCATTCTGTCAGGAACAGATACGGCTTTACAGTAGCACTGCCTTGCAGGTTTCCTCTGACCTGAGTAAATTACAGGAAACATATTGCCAGGTAAATGATTGTTGTTGTTGTACAAAAACTCTGATTTTTTTATTTTTATTTTTTTTATTGCTGGATCACTTATTAGCATTGAAGTTCAGCAGTTTTATCCCTAATATTTTTTTGCCAATAGCAAAGAGACATTGCACTCACACACACACACACCAACCACCATACTGGTGAAACTTAAATAAAATCAGTTTGTTTGTTTCTTATTGATTTTTATTTGATGTGTGGCTGGCGGAAGAAATCTTAAGCTTCGTCCAATGAGGAGCATATAACACACAAATGAATTTCCCACAAGCGCTCAACGGCCTGCATTCCATTCTGCCCTAACTGACCCTGTTACACTGGCTAGTGCTACTGCCTGTGTTCAGTCTGACATTAAACTGCTCTAGCAGGACATTAAAGCAGAGCTTGGGAAAGCCAAAGCCTTTGAAGTTCCCGCATTGGGTTCAGGACATTCTGCTTACCCTTGTCGTGTCTTTGAGAACTTTGCTTTATTATGTTGTCATTTGCCAGACCGTCTTTTGAAGTAGTATCGATTTGCATTTTTACGTGCAGTTAACAGATGCTTTTTCCAGAGTGATGTAAATAAGTGCATACAAAGCCTATATGTTTTAGGTAGTGTCGATGCCAAATCATCGGGGTAGTACTGAATACATAATGTCACATCATAATGTTAGATGACACATTAGGGGCAAGTGGGAGAATGCACACAATATTATTAGGGAGAATTGGGTTGGGGTATAGTTTTAGCATAAGTGAGGTGCAGCTAGTAAACCCAGTTGATATGACAACTTTGTGGCTGGGAAGAGATGTGAAAGCGTAGACTGGTGAAAGCAATTATTCTTATTATCATATTCAAGAAATTTGACCGTACTGTCACACAAGAATATAAAAATATCAGCATTCTTGAAAAGCTTCAGAGTAGGAGAATAGTATTCCCATGGGTATAGTTCTCTCATAAATGCGCACATTGGCAAAGTTCAAATGATGTGATGTGTTACAAAATAAATCAGCATAAAAGATACCCCCCGAGAATGGGTATATGCAGAATGTTCTTTCTGCAGAACATGTTTTTCAAAGCAGAAAATCTCTTTAAAACCTGAACTATACTTCATAACAGGTTTATTAATCCTTACAGGTAAGTGGTAGAAGACACACAACCAGATTTCTCTCAGATAAAACTGGCAAGTAGTTATGTGTTTGTCCTCTGAAAATAAATAAATAAATAAACGAACAAACCAGGGGTCATCACGGTCCTTGCGGGCCGAGAACTGCTAGTTTTCCGTGCTCCCTTTACCTGGCAATGAGGTGTGAAGGCAGTTTGGCCAATCAGGAGTGCTAACTGATCAGTTTATTACCGGGGAGAGGAGAAAACCTTGGCAGAATTGATGATACCTGGATCTGAGCTTGATTTTATAGCAGAGCGATACTGAGAGTGCAAATTCTGCTTGTGGCTACTGCAAGTAATCATTTTATTGGGTAGGCCTCCTCAACCTTAAAAAAAAAAAGTGGCCGAAGAGACTGGATTAACACTTGAAATGCACTTTTGAGCCTGGATCAGCTGATATGACAACAAAGACTTCCTTTTACTTTTTTCCTTGATCAAGGTTTTCCGTTTCCTTCTTTTTTCCATAGCCATGGCATTTTTGAAGTGTGAATCCGACGGAATGTATTTCAATGAATGTCGATGAGACAATTCTCCCCAGGACCAATGCAGGGTTAAGGGCCTTACTCAAGGGCCCAACGGCTGTGCAGATCTTATTGTGGCTACACCAGGATTAGAACCACCGACCTTGCGTGCCCCAGTCATTTACCTTACCTTATTTACCTTAACCACTACGCTCTATCTGGCAGGCGTGGATAGATTAATTCCCAGCTGTCCATCATTCCAGATGTTCAATGATTGGCGAGTGTCGAAGGAGAAACGCTTCAAATAAATCACAGAAGGAAACCAAATAAAATAAAATAAAAACCCAGAGATTTCGGCACCACAGTTACCGAACATAATTAGGCCTTTCAGTCGCCACAGGTTGGCTTCCACCAAACGTTCAAAATATTCAAGGAAACAAGTGCATTTGTGCATTCGAGGCCACGTCTTAGGCCTAAAGTAATGGCGTTGCCTTAAAATGTATTTCAATTCCAAGGGCTCACAGATGCGTGGACACAGATAAATGTCACGAACGTTCGTCCTTTTCCAAAAGATGGCGCTATTTCCGTCCAATGATATTGGCTAATGTAGGCTACACTACATTTTCTTACGTCCGACTCCTCACAAACTTCTGTTCATATTGCTTTTGACCCTTTCGATTTTATAAACCTGCTGGTGAGGGTCTAATTCATTCTAGCAGTCAGGATTCCATAAGTGCTTTGACGCACAAAAAACAATCCTTGAGCTGACATGGAGACAAACATAAGTAGCCTAATCGAGCGATACGTTTTAAAGGGACTTTTAAGTGCTGGTGTAGCATGCAGTATACATAACACTATAAGAGGACAAGTACATTTAATGTAGTCTGTATGTATTTATTTCTTTATTTAATGATTCACTACAGAAGCCTATACGCTCACGGAGAAACGTTTTATAGTATGCACTTGACGTCCGCTGCTCGTTCACTGCCATTTAGCGCTGTACTTACACACAGTGCATTTCCTTGAAGCAGCGAAAACGACAAAAAAGGCCACATATTTCACTAGCTTCAGGTTGATGCAATTGGTGCGAAGACTTCCGGCTGCTGATACATTGTACCAGAACAGCGCGCTGCACGCTCGTAGCATAGAGGGAACCGCGGGGCGGTGAGAGTGTCACTTGAAATCGGTGGAACTCTTCACTTTGCTCACAAGTCGTCAGAAGGACGGAGGCTAGCGAGCGGCACGGACTGGAGTACCTGCATCTCTTAACCGTTTCACACTTTTTGGAGGAATATTTGAAGGTGGACCGTCTTTATTTTAAGAAAAGGATTTTCTCAGTTTGAACCTGACTAATGAAGTGTTGTGCACAACATTGAGCATGCATGTACATTAACAGATAATGCACATTATCAGGTAAAAAAGAAAAACGAAATACGCCTTTTTTTGGATATTATTGTTCGGACTCTATTTAGAGCAGCGAATATAGCACGAGCCACAACTGGAACCTGGCGACGAAGAGGGTACGCTTGCCATTTTCAAGGAGAGCGAATTTAATTTGGATTCAATATACTGCACTAAAATCAGATCTTTGTGGAACGGTGATGAACCTAATCTTCTGAGCTGTGCTGATTTTTCCCCCGTGGGATTGGTGCGGTTCTGGCCGCGCGTATTCACACCACTTTCCCCCGAGGTATTGCGAGCAGGACAAGCCTGGATTAACTGGGCGATATTTACGAAGTGGACTCAGGAAACAAAAAGCCAGGAGGCTATTCGAGGGTTTCGATTAGAACCAACGGAATCTCGATAATCTGTTGAACACCGTGGCTATGGCGTGTGCGAATAAATTTGACCTTATTTTTGGAGTTGTTTTAGTTTTGCAATCTCTTGGAATTGTGTTTCAAGTGACCAGGGGGGAACTGATTCCAGCAAACGGTAAGACTTGCCGATGCATAGATAATTAAATGATAACCACAATGTGTAAAAATGTAATTCAATTTTGCCACTCACTAAACCATTGTTTAGTTTCGGCTCTAGTGACATACAATGTGGCTATTTTGTCCGTAAAACTTTTAATTCCATTATTGTCACACAAAGATGTCTTCAAAAATGTATAGGTACGTGGTCTTTATACATAATAATAAACAATTTCAATAAGGTAAATGTTTTATTTTAAAAGTGTGGTAGTGCATTGTGGAATAATAAGAATTTATGATGACTGAATATTTATATTAATGTTCATATAATAGTCTGCCCAGATCTGTATCGTTGATATGCCGCGTTATCAGTTCATAAATTAAAATGAAATAATTGTGCTTTTTACTGGTTGCAATGGCTAGTTGGTAAGGTAGTAAGGTGAGTGCAATTTCATTTGCTTTTTTTGAGAATTGTTGCTTAGACAGCGTCACTATACAGTATATATTTATAATCGGCGGATTAACATAATTCTGACATGATTGTATGACTTGATACTTTCACACACTGCAAAACGAAACTAGTCTTGTTTTGACATTGGATAGCTACCAGCTGTTCTTGTATTCACTTATGAAAGATTTCCTATCTCCGGAACGTTATGGTCAAGATGTTTGCAAGCTGATCCAAACTGGAAAAATAATAAATAAATAACTATATGTATATGTTGCGCGCGTTCACTTGGCATCGTGTCACAGTAAATCAAATCCTCCGCTGTCCTGACAACCAGCAATCTTACATCTGACAGCGAAGATCTTAACTAGATGTTCGTGTAGAGGCGCATATTTTCGCTCCCCAGTCAACACCTTAAACCTTCTGACCTTATGTGTACCCCACGCCAAAAAGTCAAGCACCTGTTCGCGAAGTACAAACATTTATTAATGTTGTTAAATTCGTAAGTGGCTATAATGAAATAAAGGAATAATGAGTCATGTTTTGGTCTTTGATTTAGGAGATACATTCTGAAGAATGGCACCAAGCTAATCTTGCAGTCTATTGTAATCCAGACAAAATCTGCTTCCTTACTGTATATAGGCTCTGTAATGTTCCTCCTGCATTCTAGTCACATTTGTGTCAGGGACATTTTGAATTCAACAGTAGCAGAAAACAACCTTTGAGATTTGAGCGCAGCCTTGAGAAAGTGCTTTGGGAAATCAAGGCAGCCACTTGAGAACCTGTGGAAGTCCTATTGCTTTGGCCTTGGTGGGCATCCTGGGAGCGGTGCCCCCTCGTTACGCTCGCCCAACAGAGCGTGCCACACGTGCTCAGCATGGAGTCCTGTGCTGCTCTCACAGTGTGTATGTGTGTGTGTGTGTGTGAGTGTGTGTGCGTGTGGGCAAACTATGTAATACACTCCAGTAGCGTTTATAACACCGCCTAAACTGATAGTGACTTGCTTTCCCTTTGATTACTGTGACAAATAAGGGGATTATTTTAATGACAACAGATGTTGATTGCGGTCAGAATAGTTTATGTCGGAATAGTAATAGTGATGGAAATGAATATTTAGAGGTATTGGAACTGAAGCCATTATTATTCTGAGGAAGCTTGGCTTGTAGTTCATTCTGATCGTTTTGAGGATATGTTTAGGTTCCACAGTTTTGTGAAGCCGACTCTCTTGCAACGCTCAACTCTTATGTCATTTCTTTTCCACGGAGGGAACAATCTGTTTCTCTTGTGTGTAGTTCCTGGTTCTCCTGAAGTGAATGTTTGTAATAAGTAGATTTAGATTATGTGCTAGTCAGCATATTTACTCTTGAGTGATCCACATTCTACCCAACACCCATTGGCTCAGAAAGCAGCCATAAATTCTCTACAGGAGACAGCTGTGGACTTGTTGGATTCATAATAAGAGAGAAACCAAAACTGTGCGTAATACTACATCAGTGAAGTGCAGACAGAGAAGCACAGCCTATGGCAACGCTTGTGCCAATTAGTTTGTCTATGCCAGGGATCGATTTGCACACTTTTTCAAACAAACAGAGGGTGTTTCTTTAAACGTATAAGTGTTCCACTAACAAGGCCGCTGCCTGCCAAGTGATGGCTTTATCTGATTTCAGAAGAACACAAAGCAGCGGAGAGATAAAACTGGTGTCTGAAGGAGAACTGCCGTTTATCTCTCTTCCTTTGAATGGTGACCTTCTGCAGTCTATGCCTGACTGGAGCTGACACGGTCATCCATCAGAAATGTAGGGCCTCCAATTAACCACGCAAAGTAATTAAACGTTAAGTATGTATAATTGTAAGTCCACGCATTTATCGATTTTGCAAACTGCAGTGTAGGAGCATCAATGGAACTGTCAAGCTTGCTTCTGGATGAAAATAATGTGCAATGATACAGACAAGCTGGTTTAGATGTGCGCAGGGCAGATCTTCTCCACAGTAAGTGCCACTTCTTCAGCAAAAATTTAAATGTGAAGAAAATAAGACTTTATTTATTCACTTGTTTGTTTTTTTGCAGTGCAATAATTTTGTAATTAGTGTTGGTTTATTTTTCACACTCTCATGCAGCCATTGAAAAATTATGGTTGTATTACCATTTTAACAGCAACTAAAAATAGGTTGGCATATTAACATGTTCTCAAAGAATTGACCGCATTTGCCGAGCCTATATTATCATAAGCATTTATTTTCTTTCTTTTTTTTTCTCAAAAAAAAGTGCCAGGCCAAACAGAGAAATAGGGAGTTGGCCATCATCAAAAAAAATAAAAATAAAAATAAAATTAGTTATATGTATATCAAAAAGCAAAGAATAGTAAAGAAAATAAATTCATAATAAATGAATAAATATTAATAATAGTAAATAACATGAATATTTCAAAAGCTCTGCTCTTGCAGTGGTTCAACGGGTTTGGTACAAATTTTGGCCACTAGTATGCTTGTTTATTTCTGCATAACATGAGTGAGACTCTCTGGCGACATGTGGCTTTGTTTTCTGTTCCTGTCCATTGCAAACTGAGAAAGATTATGTGCTTGTCTCTCTGTGCCACACCCGGCACAGAATTCAGCCAGGTGTAGGCTACATACTGCACTCCTGAATATATGCTGTAACTACTGGAGGTTTGTTTCTTTTTAGCCCTGCCCTTTTTCCTGACCAAGATCTATATAGCTAAGTAGCTAAGTATCTAAATCGATCCAGCTTGTTAGCTAGCTAGGGGCGACATGGCTCAGGCAGTAAGAGCAGTCGTCTGGCAGTCGGAGGGTTGCCGGTTCGATCCCCCGCCCGGGCTGTGTCGAAGTGTCCCTGAGCAAGACGCCTAACCCCCAAATGCTCCTGACGAGCTGGTCGGGGCCTTGCATGGCAGGCAATCGCCGTCAGTGTGTGTGTGTGAGTGTATGTATGAATGGGTGAATGGAGAAGCATCAATTGTACAGCGCTTTGGATAAAGGCGCTATATAAATGCCTGCCATTTAGCTAGCTGTTCTAGCTAGCAACCAATCACAAGACTGCTTGATTGACTCACATTTCATACTGCAGCTGCGGTATAGGACCGTTTCCATAGGAACTTCCTCTGTCACAATGAGGTGTGTGGTAGAGGCCCAGCACACTGGCTACCCTAGGTGACAATGGGCCAGTCAATGAAATTCACAAAATTCATAAGGGTTTATTTTACTGCGGAAGAGAATGAGCAGGATGATTAACTCAGAAGTGCACACAAGGGTTTTCATTTAACCTTCATTTTACCAAGGAATAGTCCCATTGAGATTTACATCTCTTTTACCAGGGAGTCCTGGCCTTCAAAGTGTTGCCTTTGGTTTTTACCAATGTCAGCAGGTTACTTCCCTTATATCTTTGGGTTTCCTTTTATACTATTCCAATGTACTGCTATACTAGAGCTGTGACAAATCTGTGTCATCGTCTCTTTCCCCCTGTCTAATTCACCAGCCAATAGCATCACTTGCAATAAATGTATTAATTATAAATAACGGTGGAATGCATACATTATTAATTTGAAAAATGGCACACTCATGTCTTGGACAGTACTGAAACAACACCATTGGTATTATACTTTGCAATACATGGTATTACTTGTGGATAACAATTATTCACTTATTTAACAATTATTATGCAGCACGTCTGCCATTTTATCTATAGTCAAAAAATATATCGTCTCATAATGAATGTATGACATTCAGACATATGTTCAAAGTGATCTTGCCTAAGGCTGGCACCACTACAGTAAAATATCTACAAAGAATGCAACCACCTCTTCCGTGACTGCAGGAGTGAAGGTAGATCTATAATAATATTGTTCCCACTTCCGGTTAATTGCTGTGGGGTTTATATGGAGCATTGCAGAACTGGCTATGCCTCATTAGTAGCAAAGTACAGAGAAGTTGTGCCAGAGCTAGACTTGTGCTATTCCACAGCCTCTTCTGCAGTTTTTGGTTCTGTAAAAACATTTTTTGGTTTAGACCACATTTATAATATCAGTTATTTTAGAAGTGTGTGTCTGTCTGCTTTTATCTCTCTGCATAACTATGGTGAATTGTCAACATATCCGTTTGCGTGAAAACAACATTTACAGTTCCGTTTTCCTCAGTTCTCCTTTTTCATTTGTTTGTTGAATGTGGTCAATTAGACAAATTAGACAATGTTTGGAATTAGCTAAAGCAATCTGGGCTCATGCACTTTTGTGTTGATAGATTCATAGGTTGGCATCTGGCTATAGTGATGTCAAGGGCATGAGGTCAGGCTGGCACATGTTACAATACCTCACGATCTGTAGTGAGATCACAAAAATAGCCTCAAACTATAAAATATATGAACTTCACTAAATTGTATAATTGACTGGACCTATTCCTCATCCTGGTTTTTAATTTATTCTTTATAGTCAGGTTTTAATTAGTTCTTCATGGTAATTAATTTTTCTCTGCTCGGTGTCATTTATGCTTGAATGTTGATAGTACAATGATAGTTTGATCCATGATATCTGAAGACTGAGAAATGAGAATTGAGTCAGACATGAAAAATTAATCACTTTTTGGCCCAGAAATCCTTACATTTTATGTAAGACTGTTGATATCTGGTCGATTCTCTGCAATGTTTCTGTGCTCCTTTCGTGTAATTCTGTTTTAAAATTGTTTTTGCGACTACAGGAAGTAGAAGCTAAACTTTTCCATGCTCAAAAGCCCCCCCAGAAGTGACATTTTGCTGAGCACACAGTTTCTGTCTTAAAATGACTTTCTACCTGAAATGAGTTGACTTTGTCTTGTTTATGAATGCTCCTGTGAGTTTGCTGCAGTTTTGTTTCACTGTAGTGGATGATACAATATGTGAAGCGTTAAAAAAACCTCAAACAAACCCAGCGAAGCCACAGGCTGAAAAATTTGGAAGCCTCTGTTGTCTCATTTCCCTGAATGTTGGTGGAAAGTCAGAACCTCAGAAATGATGGTTCTGGTTGGACACCACACCACTGGTCATTAGTATTTGTCCAGGGTATTGTATGTAACCAAGCTAAGGAAACTGGGCAGTTGTTTCTTTTTGCTAACACTGTCTTTGCTTGTGTTTACAGTCATGTTTGTTTTCCCGTAGTCGTTTCCCAGAAAGCAGTTTTTGCTGCTCGGGGTGTTTCATTGCATACTGGAGAGCACTTAGTGAAATGTACAGCTCCAGAATGAGTTTGTAAATTAAAAACAGCTTGGAAGTCAGTATGGAAGATTTGCAGAGCTAAATGTATGCATGTGTGACACACACATTGTAATTTTGGTGCTGCTCTGCAAGAAAGATACAAGATATTCAGTTTTTCTGCATTGATACAGTCAGTCTGTGGAGAAAACCAGGGATTCAGCCAGAGGGAGCATTTCTTAAAAATAATCTAGCTTCCGTTTGAAATTGAAGATCTGTCTCGTTCAAAGTGGATTAAGGTGTCATGTCGCCAGTGAGACAGCAGGCTCACGTCAGTAACAAGATGAGTTCATGGAATAATTCAGTTCCCAGAGATGTGCTTTTAAGTGTCACTGCCCATATGGTGATCACTCAGGGGTTCAGTTTTAGGGAGCAGTTTGTAATTGTGCATTTGGGCATGCACTGTGTGTGCCTGCCTTTTGTGTGAAAGTCTGTACATCTATACCGACATGTAGATGAGAGAGAGAGATAGAGAGAGATGGGGGCACAGAAGAGGCTATGGTTCACAAATCAATGTGCAATTCTTCCCACAGGTGAAGACATCCATCAGATGGTTTTCATTCCCAAATGGAACGCCCATATAACAATGACCCAGATTTGAACTTCTGTTCCTGACTAAATATCAGGATGTGCAATATCTAGAGAGAGTGAGATAGGGAGAGTGAGGGAGAGAGAAAGAGTGCAAGTACAAGTTCCTCGGTTTGACCTTCAGCCATAGTTGAGTACTCACACCGTGTTGACTGCTAGCCATGCTGTCAAGCAGTTGAATACCTGCACATAGGTGTGGTATTCCCAGGGGAAATGTGTAGAACAGCTCTGCAGTGTAAGGCTCAGTAGAGTAGTATGTGCTGGCTCAGAGAGAGAGAACAAATCCAACAAATCCCAAATCTCCCAGTGATTCCTGCATTTCTGGAGGTTTGGATCCAGTTTTCCTCGCAGACTGTAGCTGGGTGTATTAATGCTGCATTCAGGAAACTTTCCCACGTCTGAAAAGAAATGCTCGATTTCAGCATTTATTACCATTGTCAGTGCGTTGAACACCCACAACGGTCTGTACACATGGGCGCTTGGGCCTGGCATGGGGAGTGGGACAGCTAGGATTTCACTGACTGGAGCTCCTCTCGACCACAGTTTAGTTCAAAACAGACTGAAAATGTCTGGAATGCCCATAGAGGGGTGCTCATTGAGACTGTGTTATTGAGAGATTCCTTAAACCTAAAGAATGACTCAGAGTAGCTCATTCATTGTGTTTAGTTTTACAATTAAATATATATATTTTCCTCTTACTGCGCTGCATATATTGCGTTTGTAAACACCCAACTATAATTAGGTCTGGGTCTGTAGATTGGTGTAAAGTAATTGGTGATGAATGACTAAAAAAGGCAGATGGCAAAATAAATCCGCTTTGGTTCAGAGCAAGGCAGGCTGTCCTGAGAGGCAACTAACAAGGGCCAGATTCTGCCCTAGATAAGGCAGTATTTTTAGAGTAAGCTGTGCCTCTTTCCTTTGATCCTTTGGGTGATGTGGGACTTTCCTGTCCTCCGGTCGCCTGGGATCCCAGCTCACCCAGGTTGGCACTGTCATTGAGATGGGGGGGGGAAATGAAAGCCATCTGTGTGCTGGAGGCAGGGACCCAGACTTGCATACATTGCGTAAATGTTCACTACGCTGCTAGCAGAGTAACGAGCTGCAGTTCTTACATCTGGACAGAATTAGGACATCCCGTTGGCTCTCCGGCACCGTCCCGAAAAACGTCCATGTCTTCGCCGAGCGGAGTCTCGGACATCAGCGTTGGCGGGGGTGTGCTTGCATGATCACAAACATTTCGTGTTGCTTTAAGATGGTATACTCTCCGCTCTTCTTCTGCTGCTTTGAACACTATCACAATTCACAATGCGCCTTGTGTAAGTAGATAGGTACAGTCTCACAGGTATAGGAATAACACCTGCGATATTAATACATGTGTGAATAGTCTTGGAACCTGAAGCTTGTGAAGGCTTGTGGATTTTGGCAGTTAAAGAGAATGCTATTTTGGCAATATTACATTTAGCGACGGCCATGTCTTTAAACCTGAGACTTGAATTCACTGTTGAGTTTAAAAGACGCGTCTCCCAGGCAGGCAGTGAATTAACCAGGTGGTTCAGTGATCTATAGCTTCGCTGAGGGCCGAGTGCTTGTCCATCATATTGCCATGACTACGGCTGCTTCTGTGCACAGACCTGATAACCCACAATACGTGCGATATAACCACCGTTGGACAGAAGTAGTGAAATATCTTTTTAAGTGTTCTTGGAATGTGTGCACGTGAAGCTCTACAGCTTGTGCCTGTTATTCCTCAGTCTTTGTGTTATTAGCTTGAGGATCATGAGAAATAAAGTCACAGGGTTTTCTGTAGATTCTATATCTATTCTTGGATCTCTTTGGGGAAAAAAAACTGTAACCGGTAGAAAATTAATAAGTTATGGAGTGTGCATAAAATTAATAACTTGGGAGAGAGGACATTTTGCAGAAGACATAAAATGTAATTGCAGGAGCCTCATTTTATCTTTGCCCGTCACACATACTGATCTTAAAAAAAAAAAAGAAAACAGTTAAAAACACTTTGTGGAGTCGAACCCCAGATCTAAATGCATTTTGCGTTGTAACCCCCGATGACCTTCGACCCCACGGACCATCATACATGCTCATTTTGACTTAGCCACATGATCATATTCGGGTAGGTAAAATGAGCGGCGGACATCTTTTCGGCCTGAGCGGTTATAGTGAAAGTTTGCGGGCCAGCCTGAGGGAAGCTCACAGAACACAGATGGCAGGGAATCTTTGGACCTGACAGAGCGCACGGGGCACTTCATTACCATGGGAGAGAATGCACCGCCCTTTTCATCGCATTTAAGAATGAACTCCTGAAAGAGGCTGAAGTGAATGGGAGGGGGGGGGGGGGGGGGGGGGGGGTGAGTGGTGACTCATCCGAACAGACCAGAGAGCAGCGGAGAGACCTCCCCATGTTCTCACACGGTGACATCAGGCGCTGACACTGGTCATGCCGGAGACTTTGCCAAACTGTTTGGCATTCCACTCTGCCAATAACACCGGCACGACCTGTGAGTTGTTAGGAGGGAGGGAGCGAGGGGGGGATTGGGGCTTGCTTGTGGCAGGGAGGGATGAATGAGGAGATAACAATGGGATGGAGAAGAAAGGATATGCGCGGTTAATAAAACGCCGTCACCATAATCTGCTCAGCATGCCGTGCCCCGATCAATGTCTTTTGTTGTCTTTCATTTCGTGTGTGTGTGTGTGTGTGTTCATGATTTGGATCTTATATTCAATGAAAATTTTTACCCAACATGAACATTGCTGGAGTGGTGTCATTTTGTATATCTAAAAAAGAATGTAAAACTTTTTTTTAAAGTATAGTCTATACAGTATAAACCAAATGAATGTTATTTTTTTGCTGTTAAGAGTCTTTTTGGTGAGAAGGCTGTTCTCATTGAGTCTATAAATAAAACTGTCAGCAGTCATCTCAGGGTAGGAACAGAATAGATTGCCATTGATATGTAAGTGTAAGGATATTGAAGAGTTTCCTAATCCTCCTAAATTTCATATAATCTGTAATCTGAGGACAGTAACCAGGGAGAACAATGTTTCAAATTTGAATGGACTTATTTACCCACATTCTGCTGTGGGATCCAACGAGCTTGTTGTGGAAAGAATTAACCCAGAGAGGAAATGACGGCATGAATGCACTAGCGAGCTATAAATTAATGCATAATAGCTGTGTGTGTGCAGATGTTAAATGATGTTTTAATAGGACATGTAGTCCGGTTAACCACAGAGCGTGAGAGTATTTTGTGGATTCTTATATTCCCTGTGAAATACCGCACATCTTGTCATCTCTGGCTGTGAACACAATGAGGTCATTTAGCCTAGCAGGTAAATCGCTACAATAGGCCTCTTCATTGTGAGGACTCTGAGTTTCTCTGAAACTTCAGATCGTTGAGCATTCTGCTGTGGGTGCTGTCCTTCTCCCCTCGCCTGTCCTTAGACATCAGCTGACATGTGACAATCAGCCTTTGATAAAAGACATCACCACCCAAAATGCCCCGTGTGCCTTTTTGCTGCGGCTGACATCTGTATCGCGTAATTTGAATTGGGTGAGTGGGTTGTATTCTTTCTGGAATAGCCAGTGCTCCCCGGGTCAGAATAATTGTCCAAGATCGATTGTAAGCATCAGCAGGGGCCTGCTAAACCAGTATAAATTAATCTGCAGGGCATTATAATTGTAATCCGGCGTAAGAATTCAGTATTTGTTGCACATGTTACCGAATAAATTCCATGGTTTAATGGCCGCTGTTTACTCGTGTACTGCTCAAGAGGCTAACGAGTACAGCGGTAATAAGCCATCGGGGAATACACGAGCTGCCGAACGCGTCTGCAATCTGCCCCTCGCTACCTGATCAGTGTGCCACGGACTGTGCCACATTCCTGCTCTGGCATAGCTGATCCTGACAGGCACACAGGGGTGGAGATATGGGGATCCTGCATAAAGTGTGAAATGCTCGACACCTTTATCCAGCAACCACTATAGGCTACAATGCAGTGGTTGTTTTTTAATGCACGGCAGCTACCTGTGAAACAGGGCAGCGTGTACTTGTTGAAATCAGACTTAATGTATTTAGTGTATAGATGTCTCATCCATTTCAAATGACATGCTGATCAGACGATGCTTATTTTACTGTATCTATTATTCACTATTTATTATTTATGAAATGCAGAGAGGTAAACATAAATAACAAACGAGAAAAATATTTTTCTGCGTTTTCCTGGGGATGGTCCTGGGAGACAGGGATCACTTGTAGCTGAGGTGTTAACATTGTTTGCTGAATTTAAAATATGTAAATTTAATAATATGTGACTAGTCGTATCAGCTAGAACACACAAAATCTGAGAAAGCATGGGCAAGTTCAAGTGAGAAACTATTGTGACAACATTATTAGGTGGGATTTGAAATTGAACTCTCACATGGCCAAATATTTGTTGAACGAATGCATTACCAGTCAGCTAAAGACAAAATCGGCTCTAGGCAAGGGCGACAACGTTCTTCTGAATTTGAGGGTTAAGGAAGTGTTGTCACGGTAACGTTCTACGAGCCTTTGCTTTCCTGCACTTCACTGTGCTTGCTAGCGAACTAGCCGAGCTAGCTTTCCCATTTTCCAGTGAAATATTTGACCTTGCTTCAGTCTCTTTGCCTGGTGTAGTTAAAGTTACAGGATTCATGGCATAATGGGAACTAGATGGTTCTGAGTGGTGTATTTTCATTTTGCAAACTGGATTTCATTATGGAAACTAGAGCACATGCTTCAAACATCAAACATAACTTTTTAGCACTTAGCCAATTATATACATGAGGCCAGTGCTTGCATAACAAAGGTGAGATGTGCCTTAAATCATTTCTTAATTGACTCATTGCCTAACAGTCACTCTGACCTTGAAGGACTGTGTCCTAGGGGGGCTGGAATGGCCCGTGCCTAATTAAAAATATGAAATAAGAGGAGCTCAGGGCAGACATCCTTTGTGGAGGAGAGCGGAGAGAGCTGTGGGTACAGCACCTCTGGACGTGCTGCCAAACATCCTCGCTGCTTATGAGATATCACACTGAGCAACAACGCACAGCGCAACAACACAAGCGCTGGGGGGCTTTGATCAGAGGAGGAACCGGCTGAAGTTTGCTGGCATTTGATCTCGGGTAACGCCAGCGGTACAAGGCGCCCGAGGAGTGAGCAGAGCGCTTGATACAGCTCTCTGCGCTGAAGTGTGTGGAAATGCACATTAACCGCGTCGGGGCCAGTTTCGCATGCGCGGGACGGGCTGGTGGGAAGCAGGGTTCAGTCCGCTGTGTGTCTGCGGGAAGGGGGCGCCCTCCCTGCGCTGCGGGGGGGTGAAGGTGCGGAGGAGCACCACGTTAGCGTGGGGGTGCGGCGGTGGTGGGTTTGTCGGTCACCAGCAGGTCACAGGTGGCGTGGAGACCCCCCTCGGGGTGAGACAGTGTTCCCCTGTCGCCCCCGGTGCAGGGTGGGCGGGGCCTGCCCGGGCGTGCTGAACGACGGACAAAAGGGCTGGGGGCCTGGGCCCCTCCCTCGCCCCGCCCCGCCCTCCCCCACTCCGAGCAGGGCTCCATTCCCCGCGCCCAGCAGGAGGAGAGGAGCTCCTTTGTCACGAAGGAGGCCATCCTGCTCGGAGGTATTTCATCACACTGTTACGGACCGCGCTGTTGAGCTTCCTCCAGCAGTTACTTTCTCCCAAACCACCATGTCTCTTCTGTCTGTTTGAAAAAATGAAATGATCCACTGTAAAATTAAACAAACACAGCTGTCCTGACCTTTCCCGCAAAGCCCTGTTTATTGTGTTTAATAACAAAGCCCTGAAAAGATGAGGGGCTGAGACGGAGATCAGAGGGCCGCCATGTTTCCCGGATTTGCTTTTTGTTATTTCTGTTTAATTGGCACCAATTTGAACTTAATTCAGTCCAACTCTGTGACCTCCAATCATAAACAGGACAGAGGGGAGGAGGTTTATTATGAGTGCTTGAGTGCACTTCTCCCCGAAGCCGTTTTTTTATTGAGCCGTTAGCTACAATTTTTATTAAAAGCTTGATGCATTCGTGTTTGAACAGGGGTATATAAAACAGGCTCACTTTATTGGCCTTTTTGGATTTGAATGTTCTCTCCATCCGATAGGATGTTTAAAAAATGGACAAATTTTCTCAGGTTGGGCTTTGCAATTGTACCATTTAAAAAAGAAAAATGCAAAGCCTTTGTTTACCCTCCACGATGGTATCTTTAACAGCCTGCAAGTCTTAGCAGGACAGCAAGCATTTCTCCTGAGCTCCCAACTCTCAACAATGGGGCTTTGTTTCTTCAGCTGAAAAGCTGCTGTATTCCCACCAAAAACTATGCCTTCAGGTTTTCTTTGGTTTGATACATTTAATGAGGTTTTTATTTGTTTTTGTAATCAAGAGACAATCGTATACAATACCTTATTGACCAACTCCACTAATAGTTTGTATGGTGTTACGTAGTATGGTGTTGTATAGAGTTGTAGTGTTGTGTCTAAGGAGGTTGTCAGAAGGATGTAGAAAAAGAGACATGGGATGAAATGGGATTAAGGTCCCCTCTACTCAATTTATATTGAGTTCAAATAACTTGGAACAGGCAACTACTTGAAGAGAGAGCCAGAAACAATAACTAGAGTCCTGCAATATTCCATTTCCCAAAGCAGTTGCAGTTACACGCCCTGGGCCCTATGTTGTACACACAAAGAGAAAATGGGAAAGGCCAGACAAAAACATCCCACCATCTAATTTCCCATAACCAACAGCCGATTACTGAGGAGTTATTTTTCTCTTTGTTCTCTCTCTCCATCTCTTTCCCTTTCTCTCTCTCTCCATCTCTCCCTCCCTTCCTCTCTCTGTTTGGAATTTGTCCGACCTCATCTAACAAATGATGCCATGGTGTAATCTGATTTCCTTGTAAGTACTGAAAAGCAATATTGACCTGTTGATCCACACCGGGCATGTTTAACTCAAAAGCTAAATCAGCAATAATGTATGAACTAATGAGCCATCTGCTGGGGAAGAGTTCTGGAAGAAAGGAGAGTGTAAGAGCCAAACAAAACTCTCGTCTGTAGCCCAGGAGCCGCCATTTCAACCTCATCAACTGGACCACACTTCCACCCTGCGGAAGCACCACTGATCTGGGAGTGCTCACTTCATTTCCTATTTTTGGCTTTGTTCTGGGACATGGGGTCCATAATGAACACTACCCATGATGCCCTGCTTCTCCTCTTGCCGCTGCTTTAATGGTAGATGTGGTCAGTGATAGCTCACACTTCATTGTCGATTGGGGCTCTGGAGGACTCAGGCTTGACTGTGCTGTTGTTTCAGACGAGCTGTGGCAAGCCACTTTAGAGGCTTAATCACCCAGACCAAATGATGCTGAGCGTTTTGAGAATAAGACATGTATGAGTCAGTCTCTTTTTTGACCTTTTGGGAAGAATCGGAAACTCTCTAAAATGAATAAGTACTACAAATACTAAAGAAATGCAAATAGATAGCAGTGCACTTTCTGAGGAAAGACAAAAATATTGGCTCTCTTGACTTCCTGTTGACAGGTTGCCAGCTTTTTTGTAACCCTTGACAGCACTTTGCTAATATGATGATAATGCAGTGCCAGTCTTTCTGTGGGTGTAACACCATACTAAATCTGGCATATTGTGCTATGCAGTAATTGCAATTAATAGGTTTTTGTTATGTATGGGAATGGCAGGCTTGGGTTCAGGGACTATTCCAATTATATTTTGTGGCAAGACTGTTTACTTATGCAGAACCTTTGGCATTAATCTGGGACTGGTATCTTGGGGGTCCTCAGAGTTTTTGCTCCTCACAGATGTCTGCATTTATTACTGCAGTATAATCTTAATTGAATTTAACCTGCTTGACTGGAGAGCAAATGGAAGATTATTTTTCCCTGAAATGTATGTATCAGTCTGATTGACAGTGCTCATGTACTGTACAGTGCATACCCAACAAACCCAAAATGTTTCAACAATGTTGGGGGGGAACGTTCAGGTTACAGACCAGTTTTATACGAGTGATAACATTATGGTGAGAATGTTCCTCAAACAGTTTAACAACAGTATTGAAAATATGCATCAGTAGCATTTTAAGAACGTTCTTAATCTAAGTATTAAATTACAAGCTTTATTGAGCATTATTAAGTTCCCCATTGAAACTGACATGCATTACCATAGAGTTATATTATTTAATACTTTAATAGCAAATGGAATGAGGTTTGAATCCTGAATATTACTACAATAATAAATGTGACTTTAAAATAATGTTGAAGGAAGCAAGGAGCGTCAACCCTATTCGGAATGTTCTGGGAAGCAGAACATGTTGCGTGGTAATGCACTGGAGCATTCTCCATTACAATAACCTTTGCTGATGTAACCCTGTACTCTTTAAGACTTCTGTCTCTGTCTCAGTGTAGCAGCTTTGATTATGTGGGTGATTGCTCAAGGTGGCAGGTAAAATGGCCGGTTGTAAACCCGCAAAATGTCTTGTAGCATTTCATTCAGCTGAAGGCATTTTGAACAGATCTTCTGAGATGAACAGCGCTGTGTGATGTAGTCTCCTGGGATGCATTACAGCTCTTGGTGCCGATTGTACTCACTTGTGGGAATTTTTTTCTGACGTGTGGCTCTATATCATTCATATTTTGTGGAGCATTTGGCTCAGATAAAAAGTCTGTATTTTTTATTGAAGTTTGTGCTGTGTCAGAATTTAAACTAGGGGAAGAAGAGTTGCTTTGTCTCTTGTGCAGAGGTTCAGTGCAGTATTGGTCCAGTATTCACGAAGTCATCTCCCAGTGGATTGCATATTTATCTCCATGTACATCCTGTAACTAAACTAGGGCTGTGGATGCATAATTATTCAAACTATATTATAATCCAATTTGTCATTTACTGTATATGGCTCGAAAGTATTATTTTCCAATGTCTCCTGATAATATATTTTGAATGCTATTCATTGAATGGTAAAGTCATGAGTAAATGCATGCAAACATGTCACTGAACTATCACTCTGTTGTATCATCCTTCTCTTACATTTAGCAGCACTGAGCTGTCTACTCCCAACCATATATTTCTGTTTGTCTCTGTCCTCTCTCCACCATGTCCATGTATTACAATCCTGTTCTCAAACACAATCTGTGCTACACACTTAATAACTGGCAGGGACAAGCAGTGTTGGGACTAACACTGTAGTGCTGGCCCCAATATCAATATTTAAAAAAGACACAATTGCTGACCTGAAATATTAGCCGACGACTGTATCAACGTGTCAGCAGTTATGTTACTCCGTTGGTATTGAAATTATTGCAGACAGACAACCATAGTGGATTAAGAGTACTGTAAACATTAAAGTTCATCTCATAAATTACCCCCACCACGAGCTCTGTTGCCATTGCTCTCTGTTCTACGTAATTTGCTTGATGCAGTGTTTATTCGGCAGAAGTCATTTCGCTAACACGTTCAGTTGTGCCAATTAAATGGAATCAACAGGATGTAGCAGTGTTTGGTGGGCTTTACTCCACAGGAACACATTAAAACAGGATTCAATTACTGGAGTGATGAATAAATTAATTTTGTCATCACTTATCTGTAATGGCTGTGGGTGGGATCCCAACTAAAGTTGATGTGCCAGTGCAATTGGAGCCCTGTGGATTACCGTGCCCTGCTGTCAATTAAAAAACAAATCTTTCTCTGTCATTCTGCATCAAAAGATGAACACGCTGTCCACCACCTGCTCTCTGTGCGGCCCAGTTTAGACTGCGACAGGACGGGAACATCCTCTGCAGTGTGATGAGAAGTGAGGTTCCCGTATTGATTTAGTGTCATGTTGGGCTTCCAGTGTGCCTCTCATGGGCGAGGACGCTGGCTGGGCTGCCAGTGTGATGTGCATCAGCAGGGCTGAGAGGTGCGGGCTTGTACCTGGCACTTAAGTTGACTTTATTATGTCATTGGCAGTGATCAGACGTGTGTGTGTGTGTGTGTGTGTGTGTGTGTGCGTGTGCGCTTGGGGTATTATGTGACCGCTTTGTGAATAAGCTGGATCTTCACCCAATCTCCCCTCCACTTTTCCCAGTTTTGTGTCCTAGATTATGAATGAACCCAAATGCCCCAGCACCTCACCACCCCTGTTAGTATTTCCCCCGCCCTGTCTTTACATGGGTAAAAAAACAACCCCTTCCGTTTTAATACAGTATTCAATACCATGTTCTAGCGCTGTTATTGTGTCTGTGGGTGAGCCAATGATATGCTTCAGCAGTGTGGAAACCAGAGTACTAGATCAGAATGCTAACCTGGTGCTCTGGGGGACTGCGTGGAGCTGAGGCTCTGGTAGAGCTGGATGGTGCAATAAAAACATTGTACCTGCATGTCGAACCAGGATGTTCGATGTTTGGAATGAGATTCGTAAGGCCCTTATGAAGACTTGATGTCGAAACGTTGGTAATAATATCACAGAGCTTGCAGTGTTCTTTTGTTCTTAAGGGCTGGATGGTGTGTTGGTAGGAGGCTGAGACCAGGTGAAGACACTGGAAGAACAGCAATGGAGGATTTAACTCTGGCCCACCAGAAAATGAACAGCACATATCATTCCAAACCTTCATTTTATCATTGTTGACTCTCACACACGGGAGATTTGCTTTGTGACTCAAGAAGGTATTTCAGGTTTTATTAAGGAATGTGTAAAATTGAATTCTTCCTCTAAAAAGGAAGGAAAAAATCACGGGGTTTAAACCATCACCAGTGGTGTAATTAGGAAAAGAAAATAATTCTCATCAGCCATAACATTCATGAATTGTTTTTGTTATTTTATTTCTCAGTCAGTCCCGCACACTCAATTCCCCACCGCCCGCTTGTTGTGCTAAATTAGAAGCAGCTCTGTGGCAAATGCCAGCAGATCAATCATGACTGCCCCAGAATGGGTCCTGTGAACCAGTTATGGGGAGTATCTCCTTCTGCACAGCATGATACGGGCCTGGCTGATGGAGAGAACCATCTCTCTTTCCCTCTCTTTCTCTCACTCTCGCTCTCTATCTCTCTCTCTCTCTCATCCCAGGTTTCCATTCTCAAATATGTGCTATTCCCACAGAGAGAGCAATGGTGAGCCCTGTCACCCAACTAATGCCCAAACATCTGTGCTCGTTGAAGTAGCCTGTACTCCAACCTTTGACTCATAGGCCTGAATGTGATGAAGGAAGAGAAAAATCAATGCAGCACTGATACCGGCCCGCACATTAATTTAAAGCCCATTACTCAGTGGAACATCCTTTTGAAATTTCCCAACCAGTTATCGCCACAGATTCATGCGCTAGACTAAATGAATAAGACACGGAGGAGGTATTCAGCATGTTCTTTGTGAAGCACAGTAACTACAGATTCAACCAATGATAGTGTGGAAAAATCGAAAGAAAAACAGCCCGACTTTGTGTCGCCATTGGAGCATTTTAACTTAAGCCTTGATAATTCCACTTTACCAGACTCATAGCGTCTACTTCACATTACAATGCAGCCATTGGGTTTTCAGGTGGGCTATGTTATTTATCTGTGCTGCCCTGCTTATTATTTATGAGAAAGGCCATTGTTGTCAGAGTCGAGGAGGGGGTGGAGGGGGGCCTGGTAACTGTGCCGTGCTTCCTCTCCAGGTTTAATATATCGCCGTTCGTGACGCCGCGACCATCCTGCACATTTCCTTGAGACCCACCATCCCGTCTGGATCTGGCCTCTGAGCCGAGATGTGTTGTGATGCCGAGCACTCAATACCGCGGCAGGTCCCCTCTCTGACCTCCGACCCCGTTCCCGCAGTATTAAAAGCCCCCAATACAGCACCCTGACACCGTCACTTTGTCCTCACATTCATCTCTCCGGCCCTGCGTCGGACAGGCGCATTTACCCCGGGGAAGTGCTCGGGGGGACCCAGCAAGGCTCCGCACAATGCCTTTCCCTTCAATCAGCTGCACCAGGTGGCGGAAACCCGACCCACGCATTTCCAAACAGGCCCGCTAATGAACTAGCGCGCAATTAGCAATGCATTAGCTTTAGCTTTATTAGCTTTGTGTGAAAACCGTGTGGTTGATTTTTGCACATTTCGAGGGAAGGGGTTAGGTGCAGCACCGCATGGCAAGCCTTGCAGTAAAACGATTAAGAGGGGTGATGACAGAGATGGATTGAGGAGGTTTCCGCTGCACTGGGCCGGGGAATGGAAGCAGCCTCCTTTACCCTCTCTGCTGCTCTCCTCCACAGCAGTGGTGGAGCGTCTGGTTCTCAGGCTGCTGCGCTGGGGAATATTTAATCGCCGTGGTCAGGGTGCCATGCTTTTAACACTCTGCAGCGGAGGGGCCAAGTTACGCTTATGTCTGCGGTGCAGAATAAACACAGAGCGACGTCCGAGTCCGCCTTCACCACGGCGCTCAGGTCTCGGTACGGGTGATGACTGTGAGGGTGGCGAGTCGGGAGAAATGAGGCCTTCGCAAAAAGACATTATGCTACAGACCTCAGAGCTTCTGTCTCTACCCAAACTGCAAAAAAGGCTTTACATTGGCTCTGTAGTCTGTAATTCCCTTTCTCATGCCCATGGTGTAGTGGTTTCTGGCCATAAATCATGTTATGTTGAAGTGCGTTTAAAATGGATGAAAGTTTTCTGCTATTCGAAAAGTGTTCTGTTATTCTCAAAACCGAATTATTAATTTTAAGTAAAGCGTAATGGAAATGACTTTTTGCTCCTTCGATGGAAAGTCAAGATTTTATGATGCTGTGTGAATAACCCAAGGTCTCTGAAAAGCAAAAACCCAGATGAAGGAAGAACTGTTGAGTGAAAAAAGGGATTTGCAGACACATTTATAAGGCCTTCCTCTGACATATCATTGTATGTTCTGAGAATTCAAGATGATGATGTGGTGTCTACAAATTGCTGAAAATGAATGGTTCTCTTTATTCTGTAAAATATATGCTCAGTGAGCATTTTATTAGGTATTTATTAGACTTATATTTTAGACTGGATTTTTTTTGTTTTTTGCACCATTCTCTGAAATATCTAGAGACTGTGGTTTGTGAGATTTTCAGTTTCTGAGAAACCACCCTGTCTGGCCCCAACAATCATTCCACATCAACAATCAAAGTCACTTAGATCACATTTCTTCCCCATTCTGACATTTGGTCTGAAGAAGAGCTGAACCTCTTGACCACATCTGCACACTTTTATGCATTTAGTTGCGGCCACATGATTGGCTGATTAAATATTTGCATTAACACGCTGGTGTACAGGTCTACCTATTAAAGTGACCACTGAGTGTATTTCAGTGACTGTTTTAGTTGCCATTTCAACTGACTTCCATTCCAAGATCATTGAATACAGACAAAAGCCTTTTGTGCGTATGCACTGATGGCTGTGAACAGTGGCACTTTGCGAGGGACCAATGGTCACAGCGCAGTAGGAGGGTCTTCTCCTCCTCCCCTACCGAGCCTCTGTTCCCTGGCAGATTTGCAGTGGCAGCTCTCCCATGTCTCTGACAGGAGATACATTCCACATGATCAGAGAGCACAATCAAAGTGACAGGGTGGTAATGAAGGGGCCTTGCTACCTGACATTGAAGGCATCCTAGGAGGTGCCCGCGCAAAACAAATTGTCATATGATTGACACTCATAACATGACCCTGACGGTCAATGAATTTGAATTCACTGAAACAACATGAATTAAGTGGAAGTTTGGGTGTTTGGTTTTATTTCGCTTGATATAGTGCACATTTAGCATTACTTTTTTATCCTGCAGAACAGTCAGCCAGACAGCCAGGGTTTGCCTGAGGTTGGAAGGCTTGTTTATGGTATCACGGTGCCTCAAAATGTCAGAGTAAGTCATAAAGGAAAGAAAATTTGTGAAAACATTTCAGCGGTGAGTTTATTGTGTTCATTAGTTCATGAACAATTCCGCCATTATTTTTGCCTCATTCTGCTGGAGTTTAACTCAGTTTGCCACACTAACGCATTATTCTACTGAGTCCAATGACAAGTGTGTGCAGCCAAAGTATGAACTGACTTTTGGCTGTAGACATGCAGGTGTTGAAAGAGAACAGCTGGTCTGAAGAAAACCTGTCCTACCCTGCACATGAACCAGAGAGAAAGAGAGAGATGGGATGACATTTTGAGTGACAGAATAATTTTTAAATAAATAGTTGCGCAGAAAATGAAAATAACTTAACTTCATGTTTACGATGGCTCATTGCCACTTTGACCTTTGCTGCATTACTGAGATGAAGCGATAGACATTCTTTTCTGTTTCTACTGGCTCCTGGCTGTTTTTTTTGTTCATGACATAGTGTAAGCTCTGCTGTAAGGCCTTGTTTTAATAAGGGGTGCAAACCCCCTCTCCCCAAACCTGACATGTATTCTGGGCCATTAAATACATTTCACTGCGCTACGTTTCTATCGCAGGCCTTGCTGTGTGTTCCTTGTTTGCGTTTCTATTGTAGGTAGGTGTTTCTCTTGTTTGCGAGGCGCTGGTTTATGCACTCAGTGTTTAATAGGAGGGGGAGAGAATATGTTTACTAAGCACAGAGTAATTTTATTGCATATCAACAGAGGTCAGATTAGGATTGATGCTTTTATGAGTGCCAGCCTGGAAGGGAAGGAATTTAAATATTTTCTGGATTCTGGAAGGAGAAATTTATAATTAATGTATGCAAAGTGGCACAGAATGCTGACGGTACAAACATGAAAGGCCCAGACACTGAACGTTGCGCATGTCTGACACTTAACATTTGAAGGTCTGCTTTCTCCTTGGCTGCCTATTAGTTGTGATGACAGATGGCATGCAAGTGCAAGACGAGCTAACAACGAGGCTCACGCGACCGCTGCAGCAACAGTTAGACACATCCGCGTCCGATCCAGTAAAGAAAGGACACGCTAGCAGAGCATCTCTGATAGCCAGCGGCTCTAATCTGCCCTGCTACTGACGGGTCAGCGAGGGTAATGCTGCTAACGTTCCCCAGCACTGAAGGGTTTAGTACAAACCGGAGGGCACTCTGTGGTGGAGCTCCCCAGAATGTTTCACAAAAAGGGACGTCACGCGTACATTTTTAGGCATGTATCAGACACTCTTTTCTTTTTCTTTTCTTTTTTTTTTTGCACACAGTCCATTTACTGGATACAGTTGGATATTTATTTTGGCAATCCAGATGAAGTATTTTACTTTGCTCCTCAGTACTTAACCTGTGCAATAGCAATGCGCCACCTGGAAATCAAACCTGCAAACTTTACAACTTACAAGCCCAGGTCCCTATACTAGACTCCCAGCTCAATCATGCCCTGGACTACACCCACATTCTGCCTGACTGTGTCCCAACATCCTGTTTTCAGGCTGCACCCCAGGTCTCATTACACCTGGCTCTCAGGGCCAAAACATGAGCAATCTTTGCTCATATTGTTGTGATTGGTGGAAAGGGTGGTGAGGGGGGGAGCTTGGGGTTGGCATTGGCCGCTCTCTCCTCTGTCACGGGTGTGTCATCATCTGGCCCAGGGCACGCGAAACCTGCTTGTGCCGGCGCTGCCAGCCCATCACAGAGAGCGTGGGCAGTGGCATGGGTACAATCGGAAACCCGATCCGCCCCAGGTTGGGCGAGAGGGGAAAAATAAACCTGGGTCCTGGCACACGCTGGCGGCTTGGCGTTGCGCCACCGGCCAATCTATACCGTCCATCAGCTCCCATATTTATCGTCTCAACCCACGGATCAATATGCGCTCTGTCTGCACACACAGTGGAGTGTGCTGGGACGTAACCTGACCTACTTACAGAGCCAGTGGGGTCATAAAGGAGGGCTTTACCGCCACCATAAAATAATGGATAAACAAAGTCACTGCCTGTACACACTTTTCAGAGGCAGCCATGTGAGAAAAATAAGCTTTCCGCCCAATCAAGGTTAGGTTTTCAGTCCATTTCGACACTGCCTTTCAGATTCGTTCGGACAGTGTTATCAGCTCTGACACAGTTTAGGGCCCAAGCACCAAGGACCCTATTGCTATTGTAAGGATTATTATTATTCTTTCAGGTAAATGTGCATTTTTGAGGTGCTTGGCATGCTTGAAACCTCACAAAATGTGGCACACACATCAGAAGTGATGGTCATCAGGTTCTTCTGTGGCTTACGGACTTCACAGTGCTGTTAGAGTACAATCACATCGGTCCCCCTGCTGTCAGCAGGAAGCGAGGCTTATATAGTAGTAAGTTGCAAAATTAGTTTTTATATGTTTTGAATGGTGTGGTTATGGCAAGGCCTTGAATTTACATCACACCTTGCACAAACAAAGCGGGCAGCATTCCACTGTACATTGTTTGATGTTGATTTTTCCTCATGTGATTGGCACAACTATGCCACCAATGGTGCTGCACCCTTGCAGCTTAGGCCCGCCCATCGCTGTTGCAGCAATGTTTTTATTACTGTAGAGTGGTGACTTATTTCTGATACCAATTCACCATGCTTACTAGACAAGTATATTTTTTCTCTCATTTGCAGAACACCTTTGTTTTCATTAACAGTCTATCCAGAATGTATTTTATTAATTATGTTTGTGATAGCTGTGCTACATTTTATTTTTTTTATTTTTTTATTAGTTGGACTAGACTATATTATTGTAGGAATAAATTTGTCTGCTAGAATCTTGCATCGGGAAATGAAATATGTAAACCACCCAAACCAATTTATGTGTTATGAATTACAGTTGTTAGAAGGGATATGCAAAGCCAGCAACTTCGTGGTGCTAATGAAATCTGTGAATGTGGAAGCGCGGTGAGCTAATGTACACAGAGGTAGGGCAGCCAACCCACCATTCTTTGGCCTTTGGACTTCTGTTTCTGCTAGAGGACGGTCTTTGTCACATAAAGGGAACACCCTTGCTTAAGTACCTTCTTCTACAAGCTCCTTCCTGGCCTCCTGACTCAGCTCATTTTTGTGTTGACCGGTGCCTTTATCTGAGAAGGAGAATACCTGGGCTGGTGTCTGGTGAAGACTGCCTTGGGGATAAACAGGCAGGGATCTCGTGTTCCCCCGTTCTCTGTTCCTGGACTGTAATGGCTTTGTGTTTCCAGCGCTCTGGCTATAAACCACTGCCCTCATGTGTTAACGCTCATCCCCTGGGCCTCTCCTCGGTCTGAAAGGTAAGAAAAAAAAGGTTTAATATTTTCTGCCATCAACTGTTGCTGCCGTGGTATATTATGCCAGAGTTTTCCCCATGGAGCTTTCCATTAGCGTCTCTGACAGATTTCCACTTTTTACTCCTACCTGCTGGTGACAGAGGCGCATGCTGTGACATGCAGCTGGGGCGTTCGCTCTGTTACAGGCTTATGAACAACACACCCATATATTTTTAACTGCCATTTTTACGGGTTGTTTTCATGTCAGCTGTCTGTCAATAAATGTATTTTCAAGTAAGATTTGATTTTCTAAAATGTAACATTGAATGCACCTCTAAAATCTTTAAAAGGGATTTTTTGGAAGACATTAGAACAATTTACGGTGCAGGAAACTGTAAATCCAGCAGGAAGCATGGGTACTTAGCTATACAATAAATTCTTTCACATTATTTCCTCTGGTCACATCCAGATGTATGGTTCTCAACTGTTCTCCATTCCAGGGAACACCGAAAACAGGGCTAACCCTGTTCCCGGAGACCTACCATCATTTAGGTTTTCACTCCAACCCTATCACCACACTCCTCATTCAACAAATACAGTGTTGTGCTGCTAAATAGTAGAATCAGTTGTGCCAAATTAGGGTTTAAATGAAAACCTACAGGGTGGTAGGCCTCCAGGAATAGGGTTGGGCATGACCTAAAACGTTTGAAGGAAGAGAAGAAGGACAGGGTTGCCCATAGACTTGTCCTCTTTAAAGTGTAAACCTCAATACCTACGGTACTGTAGCAGCATTGGCAGCTCTGAGATACAGCCGCTGTTCACCTGGGTGTGATCTATGGCACAGGGCAAGGCTAGCTTTAGTGGCAGCCTGCCAGGACACACGGCACAAATGCGTCACAGCAATTATCCACACCACCAGGGCACTTTGAAGCCCCAAGCCTTGACTCCTTGATGCATGGACATGTTCATGAATGCACTGGTGTACAGTAGATGTGGAGCACTATCCATATCGGCAGATACATTTGTGTAAAACAGATTTTGAATAAATTTACTGCAAATATATTTGACGGTAACCATCCATCTTCTGAATAATGTGAGTGATTGTTCTTGCTTCAACATTGCTCAATTATTCCTTGTAGCTGTGCAAACATACCCCTTTCAAGTCAGACATACAGAATACTTAGTTCTAGTTGGTTGTTAGTTAATGAGTAGCCTACAGCCCTGCCCAGATTCAAATGAGCTCTTTGGAAGTGGCACGAAATCACCTGCATATTACATTTGCTACTGCTCACAGTAGTCTCAGTCCAGTTACTTAATTCTTCCCTGAATGGGTTGTGGGAGGAACCGTACCCAGGTGCGTCTTGTGGCTCCCTCTATTTTTGTGGCCTGTTTCTCCTTGATGGTACTTTCTGTTTGCACAGGCTCTCTGTAATTGACAGCTAGCAGACACTACTCTTTGTCCCAGGCCCTGCTGATTGAGAAAAAAAAGAAAGAAAGTGACCCCTTCCGGGGCTCACAAGATTATCTCAGTCGATTGGATTTGACTTTCAGCGTAAGGCTCCAGCCAGCTGATCTTTTAAAAGTCCGGATACCTTCCCGAGGATAGTAACCTATCTTGGCTGGCCGGAGGGAAAAGGCAGTTTTTTGTTGTTGTCGTCGTTGTTCTTCTTCAGCTTCAGTGCAACACATTTGAAATCTGTTCCCCTGGTAGGCATAAGGCTGTTAAGAGCACCAGATACCTCTTCGAAGTATCCAGGTACTGGATTTGTTATTTCTCGAGTTCTAAATAGAACATATCAGTCTGTGGGTAAATGTCTGTTTTATATTAAACAACAACTCATGGCCATAATTTCAATAGAACACTGTAGAACCTTTATCTTTGTCAGTTGTGTGTGCATTGCACACATACCTGTACAAATTGTGCCTCAGGCGCCCATAGAAAAGACGTATCTAGCCGACTACAATTAGACCATTTATCTTCACATTTTTCTTTAATTTAATCTTTAAACCAAACAACCAGAATAGATATTACATTTTTTAATTGCATGATAATTATTGTTTTATCCCTGAGAATTTTTGATGATTGCATGATTTATTTATGTTGAATGTTGTTATGCTAGCTAAACCATTGTGTTTGTACAGCAAAACAGTAATTTGCTCTGAAACATCTGGTAAATATTTCTTTTCTGGAAATGTTTTATTTATTTATTTTTTTGGTTTCTCATTGCTTGTTTTATCACAACAAGGGTCTGTGTGTTTGTGCGTGAGTGTGTGACTGCCTGTGCCCGTGTTTGTGCATTAGCCCCAGAAAAGCGCAGTTTGATTTCACCGGCCTGGGTGTGCGTGTGTGTGCATTGGAGTGCCGAACACTGGAATGGCACCAAACATTCTTTGAGGATGGTGATAATGACAGGCGAACGGTGCACTTAGCGTGGCCCAGTTTCCGTTATGCGTGGCCACATCTGTACATTTGGCTTTGAAACATGTAAATATTGTATCTGTGCTGGAAGCGGTGTAGGGGTTGTTTTAGCTAGTGTCGCAGTAGCACAACAGCAATAACACTTGGGGACACTGTATTGATGGCCCTTTTCCAAAAGGAACCTTTGCTTTGGTGGATCACTCTGCGGTGATTTGAAATCAGAGGGTAAAACTCACTTCTGACTGTGTTGTTAATTTTCATATTTAAAACAGAAACATACTTTTAGGAGAGTACTCCATTGTGCCTGGTACGGACCATTAACACAGAAACCTGTCTGCGCCCTTAGTTATCCTCATATATAATTCAGAAGATGTCTCTGGCAATGTAGACACCCCCCCCCTCCCCTTCTAAAAAGAATTTTCTAAATTCCTTTTTGATGAATTTGTGGCCAAAGACATCCATCGTTTTTATTGTGCCTTGTAAGCAGGGCCGTATCTGCCATTGAGGACAACAAGGTCATGTCCTTGGGATTTTGTCCGCCATGTCCATTTATAAAGCCTACGTTTTATTTCATGCCTTAGCGAAAACATCAGCTGAAAGGTTTTCCAGAGGTTGAAATTTTGGGTGAGTCACGATTTGTCTTCTGAAGTACATCTTCCCTGGGCTTACAGGGACAGTGATGCGAGTTGTGATAGGAGAAGTTATTGTTGCTATTATCTCGCCCTGGTAATTGAAAAACAGCGTATGCCACTAAGACGTAGCACATTTCCAGTGCTTCATTAGTTTTTGCTATTCTCTTGCATATGGTACAATTAATTTTAGTTTAGTTCAGCACAAAATGATCCAGCAATATGTCAATTAATTTGGCATTTCAATTACAGGAATGTGAGAGAACTAAGTGGGGATTGAGGTTGACAAATCACTAACATAATTGACCAAATGAAGTCGGTTCCTGCTAAGCTGGGTTGTGCGGTAGCATCTTGTCACCTTGGCATTTTAAATGCTGCAGACAAGACTAAATGCTCTGACTATTTTCTATTCAGATATAAATAGGACGAAAATGGCAAGAATGCTTTGTTTACCGAAGAGACGTTCATGAGAACGGTCTGATTAACCTTTTAACTTGTGTGTGAAACATTAATTAATGGGGAATCAGTGTTATGCAATAAACAGGGCAGGTAGTGGCAGAGCACAGGCTGATTTTCCGTTTCCTTGCAAATTGAAGATTTAATATGTGATTGTGGGGCTGTTTCACAGGGACTGTCTTATGTTCTGAAGCTCTATGAAAAAAAATGGAACATCTCAGTCTCATGGTCCCTGTTGAGTTGCTTTGGTTAGTAATTGAACTTTATCAGCATTTGAAATAATTTCCAGCGGTAAGATAGCATGTCAGACTAAATGGTGATATCTTTCCCTCGGTGGTGCCCCAGGTTGGTGTTCCTCAATGCAGCAGAGGCGCAGGGTAAGTCGTTCCCTCTGTGGGCCTCGAAGGCCTGCTCAATTATGAACTCCCTGTGAAGGAAGCTGTTTTCCTTCACAGTTTGTCAACAACTATGTGAGATTCCCAGAATGCTTGGCTTCCTACGCAGTCACCGAAAGTGCTCAGTAAACTTGGGAGGCGAGCGCCAGAGAGCGGCATAGGGTCAACGGCAGGGTCACTCACTGGCACTCCCCTGTGTGGAAACTAATTATTTCTCTTTCTAATTATTCAGAAGATGAGGATTTTGGAGCTTGACTTCAGTATCTCTTACATTTGCTACACTTGGGTGATCATAATATTTTGCCCCTTTCGTTTCTGTTCATTGGTACTAAAAATAAATTAGTCTTAATTTAAGAACAAAAAATAACTGGAAATAATGGCATTGATTTGCTGAAGTTAACAGCCCGTGGCCAGATTTTTCTGATATTAGCTCCGTTTCTTCCTTGTCTTCTTTGCTTTGGTCAAAAGGACTCCTGGTTTTGTTGGATGTGATATGTTTGTAATTAGTGATGAGCTATCAGTAGTTCTTCCTTTTGTTTCTCTTTACTGATATTGTGTTGAAACAAGAATTACTCCATTCTTAGCTGAGTGGATTAATGCCTGGCAGGGTAGTTCATCACCACTATTTCACAGTACATGCACTGGCAACTTCTTGTGTGGCCATTCTCACATCACAAAAACTGATGGAATACACTGCTAAAACAGTGCTCAGTACCATGACATGTATCACTAAAATGTTTTCGTACAACAATGTGGTAGTTGAACAAATGTCCTTTCTTGTATACATACAAAGATCTGAGGTATGATAATATACTCCTACAATTGTACCCCTGGCCAGCAATATATCATCAATTTGTACCCTAAGAGAACATCAGTCTACGCTCAGGGTACATTTGTGAAATTTGATGCGTGAAGAACAGGACCCAAGACCCGGAATAGAGGCTGGCATTAAGGCAGCCTTAAACCTCTCAGACACCAAAGGACCAGTCCAGCTCCAGATTCACATGGAGAGTTCCACTTTCCACTTGTGGCTGACGTGTGCTCACTCTCCGGAAGAGAGAAGGGTTACAGGAGGTTTGTTTGCGAGCATGTTTGTATTCCTCTTGTAATAAGCTTGGCATTATTAGACTCTGCTTTGTGTGCTGTCTGACTTTTGGCCTGTCACTCAAAAGTTTTATGCTCTGCCGACATGTTGCATTTTAATTATGGGATAAGAAATGGCTTTGTTTACATATGGAGTTGAGGGAATCAGCAGAACGGAGCTGGAAACATGGTGGGAGGGCTGATTAATTAACAAGTTGGAGACAGCACTTCCTCTGGACATCGATATCCTCAGAGGAAAAACAACAGGCAGCCCTGCTGAAAAAAACAGCTGGTTGCTGGTTGACCGGTTCGGACCAGCTCCATACTCAACATGGTTTGACCAGCTCAAGCTATGTTTTGAAACAGCTGGTGGCTGGTCATTACAATCTGATCAGAGCTAGATTTTACACCTGGGAATGATGAAAATAAATAATTAAGAAAATTCACCAGCACCAACATTCAGCCCCAGTCGAACAGAAATGGAAAGTCACCACGCGTGATTGTTTACTTTGTGCCGCTATTTGTCTGTGAGACACTGCAGTGTAATTAACATTCGTTCAGTTCAAAGCCTCTCTATTGATCTCAGCGACTTGAAATTGCAGTCGCTGCCCTGAAGGTAGTTCCTTTGTAATCTGCGTTAAGAGGCTGCGGGAATTGTCTGTTGGACGAACGTTGGCGGCAGGAGTGCGTTTCTATCATGTACTCGATGAGAATTACGATTAGATTTGTGCTTTTCAGAACTTCAGCTTCTTCCTCACAAAACCACCGTATCATATCAGTTTTATATAGTGTGTACAAATCACTGAAACCAGCTGACTCAGTGGCAGCTGTCTTTAAGTGGTTGAGTGGTTAGTGACAAGAACACCGCTTAACAAGAATTACGGCGCAGCACCCCTGCATCCCAAGTCTTCACAGTTCTCTGCCTGAAGGCAGCTTTCATCCTTGCCATGTAGCTCCAAGTGTTAACTCATTACATCAGTATGAGTGTTTTTTCTTCATCTGCTAACATACACAGTTTCACTTCTTTTCACAGAATGTCTTGTTTTTCCCGAACCTGACAGTTACAGTCACATCTATCACACAAAAATAATATGGTAATAGCAAGTAACATTTAATTCTGTTAAATGGGACTTCATGACTGAATTCAGCTTTGATTAAACAAAATGAAAAGTGACATTTAACTCTTTCTATCAGAGGAAATATTAATGATATACATTTAAATATAAACAAAATAATTTTAAAAAGTCACTGTATAGAGAAGTGGGTTCATTTTCTCTCCTCTTGCATTTGCAGTTGGTTCTGTTTTAAGTATACACTCACTTGAACCCTTTTTTAGGAACACTTGTACACCTAACACTTGTACATCTTATCAGCCAATCGTGTTGATTTCGACCATGGCATGATTGTCGCTGCCAGGCGGTCTGGTTTGAGTATTTCTGTAACTTCTGATCTCTTGGGATTTTCAGTGTCTAGCATTTGCAGAGAATGGTGCGAAAAGCAAAACACATCTAGTGAATGGCAGTTCTGTGGAAGGAAACCCCTGGTTGATGAGCGAGGTCAGTGGAGAATGGCCATACTGGTTCAAACTGACAAAAAGGCTACGATAACTCAGATAACAACTGTATGATTGTGGTGAGCAGAAAAGCTTCTCAGAATGGATGGAAGTGGATAGGCTACAGCAGCAGAAGACTAGTCTAGACTAAGTCTAAAAAATATGTCTAAAAAATTCTTAATCAAGTTCAGTAGTCGTAGCTTGCACCAAGAGCCCAAGATTAAATGTACTGTAACCTTTTGCTCTAGTTTTAATGTTGGCACTCCTGATTGAAATTCACAGTAACACTCAAATGAGGGCATCAGATAATCTGGTAGGCTGCTTATGCAGAAGGCGGTTTTGCAAGAGTTTACTTTGTTTGGATTCTATTTATCATTTCAATGACTTCCAGCTTAAATCAGAAAGAACATCAGTTCCATGAAAGACATCAATTCAGAGCACACTGATGGATAAAATGTTTGCAAAAGCACTCACAGATCACAGCCAATCAGTGAGAGCATTGGATAATGTCCAAAGAGAATATTTGCTATATTTTAAAAAGCAAAGAAATATGGGCCTAGAATAGGAATAACTCTATAGTGTGCCATTATCTTGCACCAATGAAGGAAAGTAATAATAATAATATTAATAATAATAATAATAATAATAATAATAATAAGATTGATTTATATAACACATCAAAGTGCTTTACATTCAGCATTTAAAGCAATTCCAAAAAATTAATAATAATTAATAATAGGGAGATAACATTCTCGATGAAACCTATGCCAAATTGTGTTGGGGTTATGGGAACACACACACATGCACGCACACACGCACACACACACACACACACACACACACACACACACACACACATCCAGAGAATCCACTCTTCATCACCTACTCAACCTAGCTCTTAGTTCAGGCATTGGTCATGTCTCATTATATTGCATTTCCCTCCTGGCTGGTCTCCCTGCCTCCTCCATCTACAGAGCCCCACCGCTGTCCTTTTCGCATCTCCCTCCACTGGTCTGTCAAAACCTTAGTGCTAGCTAGCCCATCCGGTGGCTAAAGTGACTGCTCTGTTATATCTTCAGAGGATCTTCAGACCCTACACATCGACCAGACCTCCCTGTCTTCCCACCCTGCATGCCTGCTCTTCCAAGTCATATCTCCTATTGTTCTGGCCCCCTAGTGGTGGAATGAGTCAGTGCAGCAGAAACCCTATCTGATGCAGACTGAAGACCCACCACTTCAGTTTTTATCACGGCTCTCCCCTGACCCTCTTTATCTGTGCTCTTTATTCACTTAATTCCTTCCTCTAGCTGTTAATGTTGATAATGATATAACCTATGTATGGCTTTGTCAAGATAGATTATCTCTATAGCGTAATTACACTTTGTTTATAGTGCTAATTGTTGGTTTGCTTGATTAACTCCACACTTATTGATTATTAATGGGCCTTCTGTGCCTTCCTGATGATATCTGCTGTAATTGTGAGACTGATGCTGATGTTCCACACTTCTGTGAGTCTCTCTGGATGAGAGCATCTGCTCAGTGATTGTAATGTAATGTAATGAATTTGTCAAAATGACAGTGCTGTCTGTCCGTCAGAGGACTGGTTTCTGCACAGCTTGGCTTGGATTGTAGGGCTGTTGCGAGGGTGAGAGGTAGTGATGATTCACAGTTGGAGAGGGCCCCTGAAACTTCCAGTAGATTGGGACAATGCTCTCTCATGGGACCCAGAATTTATAGCTACATGCCTGTTGGTATGCAATAGCATATTATTTCTCGGTGTTGCATGTGATGTCATATGGGAGAGAACTTTCTTGAATTGTATTTATTTCTCTCTGCAGATTCAAGAAAGTTCATCACATGGTAGTGATTATGACCCCCCCCTCAGCACCCTACACCCCACAGCTCTCTTTCATGTGTTGGAAAAGGTGAAGAGGAGGTTGGGCCGGGGGGTTGGTTGGGATGACAAGTGGATTTACTGTACTGTACAAAGGGAGATTCCTCCATGCAGGTTAGCTTTAGGGCTGCACAGCTGAGGTGTGCAGTCTCTGCGGTAGCACTTCTGAACAGGACACTTCCTCTTTACAGGGCCCCTGTGCTCCAGCCATTCAAAGGGATCAAACTGCCCGTAACGAAGGCCAAAACAGCGGCGGGAATTGACACAGGGTGACATTTCAATTTTCGGGTCTGTTGAGCAGGCCTTCCCCGGGCATTTGTGCTGGAAGCGTGTTGGGACAGCGGGGAAGGAGACAGGATTGCTTTTTTATATGGAGGTATTCTGAATGAGGAAAATCCTCTGTGTGCCATTACTCGTTTCGTTCAAGCTGAGGTTTGATGAAACACCCACCGTGAAACAGCTTTGCAAAGAAAACTCCTCGGTTTATGAATCATTCGCTGTTATGCAGTATGGTCTGTACAAATGGGAGAACCGTGGCCAAGTTAAACATAAAATTAAGCTGCTCAAAAAGGATTAGGAAGAATCAAATAAAATTTGTTGGCAACAATAACGGCTTATGAAATCGGCTTTGTTTTTGAAGGAGTGTAAATGGATTTTGACAAACAAGTGAGAAAATGAAGCTCAGACAACCTGTACACAATTGTCAGGTAAACAATTGTCTGCATTTTGAGATTTGGGAGAATTGAATCTGGATTAGTCATCTGATATAAGGCAAATCAAGAGCTTTGCATTCTAAAATGATATCTGTTATACCCTTTTTCCAAAAATGTACTTTATTTTAGGGGTGACTTTGGCTCAGGCAGTAAGAGCAGTCGTCTGGCAGTCGGAGAGTTGCTGGTTCGATTCCTCCCTGTGTGTGTCGAAGTGTCCCTGAGCAATACACCTAACCCATAGATGCTTCTGATGAACTGGTCGGTGCCTTGCATGGCAGCCAATCGCCGTTGAGTTGTGTGTGTGTGTGTGTGTGAATGGGTGAATGAGAAGCATCAATTGTACAGCGCTTTGGATAAAGGCCCTATATAAATTCCAACCATTTACCATTTTATTTTTTCTCAATGGTTCACTTGTCACTCAAAATACCATTCTGTACTTATGCTATATTATGCTCTTATTCGTTTTCCCCTTCTCCTCATCTTTCTACCATTTTACCTCGCCTTTAGTTACCCTCTCTTACTTTCTCTCTATTGAGAACATAAGTGTTGTCTAGTCAGTGCTGAGTGAACCACTAACTATATAAGAAAGCCACCATGGTGAAAATTGGATCCTGTGAATCACATGGTGGTTACCGTCATGGTTTGTGACTGTGTGTTTAAGAGGAAAACAACTACTGCTCCTTTTTCAGAGTGTAATTTGTAAGGGAAACCCTATACAATTATGAGTGACCAACACAAGATTGTACTTGTGATGTCTGCTGAAAGAACATTTTGTGAAGCTTTTCAGTGTTAAGGTTATCTTTGCCTTACACCCTTCCAAAACTGCCCCAGAATGTTCCAGCAGGGGCCAGATTGTATTTCATTGACTTCCACGGAATGTCACAGAATACGCATGATCGCCCACTCTCTGCTTCGTACCAATCTTGGAGGACCTACAGTGTATAGTAGCATCAAAGTCCAGATTTTGCGTTTTATTATTATTATTATTCATTTATAGCAGCTGCTCACAGCTTAGCAAATTACATAACATTTACACATCTGTCGTGAAGAATAATCAATAGTTTTCGTGAGTAGCTTCATGAGAAGAAGAGGCTCCATGAGATAATGCCGTGCTTGGTTTTGGCAGTGGTCCAGTGCCCATGGCCTGTGTTAAGCAAGGCCACTGTCTATCTGGAGGGAATACTCCTCAGCATAGCAAGGCTTAGCTTTGCATACGGCTTGCGGGAAACGGACAGCATCATAGAAACCAAACTGCGGTTTCCAGCAATTACATGTAAACCCCAGCATAGTCTCTGAAGCCTTATTTCCTATTACCATGCAGGGCCTTTCAAGCTGTTGTTGCTGAGTCTAGCTTTGAACCTAGGGCACAACATAGCTTTTTAAAATACTGGAACCAGAGCAATGAATAACAGATAAGAGTATTCCGTTTAAAAACATACAAAACAGTACAGGCCCACACATCTCCAGTGCTCAGTTTGACTTTAGTCAGGTGTGTTAATTTCCCCAAGTGCAATGTTGGAATGCAACATTAAGTCTCCATCTAATTAATTCCCCACAGGTTTAATGTCATTATCACGTTGGGCTTGGGACTTTACTTACTAGCACTTTTTTTATTTCTTCTTTGTCTCCTGAAATTTCACTTTTGCAGTTGCTAATTGGGATTTAGATCCAAACATGTTGTGTGGCTGCATTGTTAATTGCTGTTCATTTGTAATGATCATTTTCCTTTACTTGACAAGAACTTGCATGGAAGGCACAATGTGTTTATCAAAGTAATACAAAATATATAGTAATGTGTAAAAAAGAAGTGTTAATTGGTTGATTCCAGGACTTAAGGCTTAAGTTGGACAAATGAGTATTGGAGACAGGTGTAAAACATTAGCCACCCAACTCAATATGCTGTAGCTTCACTGGTGTCTACAGCCGGGTTCATAAATATTCCGGTGGGCTCCTGTAAACTATCCCGTGTGTCTAATGCTATATGAGACCAGGAATTGTTCCAGAACCATCCATTTGCAGTGCTGTCTCATTTAACAGCAGCTGTTTGTGTTGCAGGACCATCATTTCTTAAGGTGACGTTAACTCTGCGCATACGTTCAGTGAAATCCTCACGAAGGGAGCCGTAAAATAAAGATATATATTTCCAGGGAATACATTTTTTTATAGGAAATTGCTGCAGCTGTTTGAAATGACACACGGGAACGATACAAATTCAGTTTAATACATTATCCCTAATCTGCCATTTTATTTATGTGCTGTGAATTCAGATAGAAGCTGTTCTGTCCAAGTTGTATACATCTCCAAAGCAAATAATAGGCCTATGTGTGTGGCTGTCTTATGGAAAGTCATACCGTTGACTTGAACTTACAAAAACAACACTTTTGCTCAATGAAAGCTGTTTTCTTGTGTTCTGGACAATGTGGTTGTGCTCTGTAGGGTGTACCACAAATATCACTGCCAACAAACTGTCCTGAAGCGTCGGCTGCTTTTGAATGCTCAGCTTAGATATGTGACTGAAATTGTAAAGGACAGGTTCTGACAAGAATCTCCAGAGCTTAGCTTTACGTGTGAAATTAGTCTTCATGGCATATTGACTCACCATGAGACAACCTGCACTCTTTTATTGTGAACCCCTGGAAATCCCTAGACTTACTGCTGTTCTGCATTTTAATCTGTATTGTCTAGTGCCATTGCCATTACAAGTGTCTGCCTGTATGTAAACAATGAGAACATAACTGTGAGTATGTGATTGTCGCACACTCTCAGGAAAAACATACAGCTACAGCATATTTACAGAGAGGTGACCCTTTTAGCACCCTTGTAGCAGGGCAATATGAAATATGGTTAATAAGATCCAAAAAATGAATGAAAAACACATACAGTTTGTAGACATACACAAAATAGTCTGTGTTTGTGTATGGAATTCTGCTATTAAAAGTCCCTGTTGCCCCTCCATTAGAGGTAGCTCTGAGACAGTGAATTTCCTCAGATTTCAGCTTTTCAACCATGCATTTCCTGCAGTTAGACACAACATATACCATATGCCATTTTCTTTTCTGGAAAATTGATCAATTAAATCGACTCTTTTCCCACCGGGCTGGTGTGTGTTTGTTTCTACTCCAGTCTCTCATTTTGATGTCTTAATTAGCCCAGTCATTTAACACAGCTTGATATATTTATATATTAACAGGGCATTGCTGCAAAAGGGCATACATGCTCAGTCAATGTACCCTGTATACATAACATTTAATAAATAAAAGAACTAAGTTATATGCAATTATATCTGTGCTTTATGGCCATCTAGTTTCATTTTTGTCCTATCATAGAATGACAAGTGATGAAGAGGAGTTGGTTATATATGTAATCTTGGGATTCTGGTGGCATTATATTGAGCCTTGATCTCTGTTTCCACATTCAAATGCGAATAGCAGGTCAGGCTGACAATGCGCGTCACCTTCAGTAGCCTGCTCGTCTAAATCAAGCCTGCCCCATGGTGTGCACTGTCCCTGGGTTACCAGTATGCTGTTCCCTAAATCCTGCATTTGCATTCTGTTTTCATTCTGTCCTTTCCTCCCCAAGGCACCTTTCTTTAAAGCATACACCATAAGATGGGCGTCTGTGTGTCACCGCTCTGTAATTCTCTCCTCCTCAAGCCCACTTGTCTCCTCTTTCTAGAAACCTAACTTTATATTCTCCCCTGGAGCACTGCCTTTCATTCTCCTTGTTTGTAACCTGAACTGTTTTAATAAGCCTGCTTATTAATGCTGATTCATCTTTAACAACTCATGACATAAGATAAAAGATCCTGCGGAATAGCTTTGCATGTATAATGACGATACCGGTAATGGGAATCATGCTAACGAGGTTGACTTCCGTTTGATTTAATTCAGCTCTTTGCCTGAAAGCACTGCTGAGATGTCACTGGGCAGGTTTTCACCGAGCAGAATTGCTAGAAAGTACGGGTTCCGCTTGTCAGAGCCGCAGACAGCCGTTTCAGAAGGAGCCGAGCCGGAGACGGGGCCGTGGGCAGAGAAGGAGACGAGTCTTTGGGGAACTCTAATGGGTACATGGAGCAGGTTTCTGCAGCTTCATCTCATTGTCCACCAGTGGGCTGCAGATTTCCTGCCCCCCTTGGGAGACGTAATTCTGGCTATGTGAGTGCCTTTGTAGGGCCTGGCTGTGACAGGCCGCATTCATCAGGCCGAGATATGTCAGGGAGAAACTGTCCCACTGACGGTTGTGCAGTGCGTTAAGTGCCTGGTCACTCACACCACTGGGAACCCCTCCCCTCCCCCCTCATTGGTCAGATGCTCTGAGGTTAGTGTTAAGCTGTCTCATCCTGGGATGTGTCTGTGCAAGTCCCAACTCTCCACAGAGCGACTCCCCTCTCACTGAGACGTGCCTCCCACACTGGGCATGTCTGAGATTATTTTTATCTGTACTTAAGTGGAAAAGTGTCCTTCGAGTGGTTCAGGCTATTGGGGATACAGCCAGTTATTGTGTGTGATGGGTCTCAAGATTAAGAGAGCTGTTTCTTAGTGAGAGCACCACACATGCACACACGCACACACACACACACACACACACACAAACTTGCCTAACTTGCTGGCTGAGAGTAAAGACTGTCCCAATCACCTTTTCTTTTACAATGAATCAGTCAATAAAACAATGAATTGCCTATATACAATAACATAGCATAGCTCGAATGCCATAGAGTGCCTATGTGAAGATAAACATCACGGAGAATTGTGAGAAATAGCACAATTATCTGACAGCAAAAATATTAGTGCTGAAAACAACAGGTACTGGGGAATGACTGTGAGCTTAGATACATGTCTAAGTTTGAAAAGGAAGAAAAGAAATGGAAAACAGCTGAGGCTTTCCACTGCCTGTGGCGATGAAGCAGCGTCCTGTGGAAGTCCGGCAGAATGGCGGCGTGCGGGGCCAGAGAGGGCTGCCAGATCCCGGTGTCTCGCTGCATTCCTGACTCCGTTCAGCTTCCTCTGACCGCCGTGACCTGCAGCTGGAGGGCAGGCAGGAGGCTTGCCCCGCCGTTCCTCCAGGGGAGGCCAATTTCGCTTTATTAGACCAGTCCGCCTTGAAAGCACCTGAATGTGACCTTGTCACAGGTGACCTGGACACACACGCGCATGAAAAGTTAAAGGTAATGGCCATTTTCAGAGACTTCACGTTCACATAGGTAGTCTATTAGCAAGGAATTCTTAGTGTACGTACATATCGTCACTGATTTGTAAGTATGTATATTTTCTGTATGGGGACTCGCTGTATTCATATGACCTTATTAATTTCATTGCCATTACCAAATTTACATATCTATTTGCTGGATTTCATTTCCGCCTTTAATTCCAGCTGCCTGTAGCTTAGTGGTTAAGGTACATGACTAGGACCCGCAAGGTTGATGGTTCGATCCCCATTGTAGCCACAATAAGATCTGCACAGCCGTGGGGCCCTTGAGCAAGGCCCTTAACCCCGCATTGCTCCAGGGAAGGATTGTCTCCTGCCTAGTCTAATCAACTGTAAGTCGCTTTGTATAAAAGCATCAGCCTAATGAAATGTGTTTATTTATTTATTTTGCATGCAGGGACAGGATGCTTGGCTGAAATGGCTCCTTGCCCTTCATTCAGATTCACAGACTGAGTGTATCATAAACAGAGGTTTATGATATATAGACATACACAGGAATATATGACTCAGAGAAAGGTTTAAGTACCCAGTCAATCATTAATGAACTTGGACGTGTGTGAGGCTGTATAATTATCACTGTATATCTTTCATTGTAGAGATTGTTAGTTTATAATTCAGTCTGTCATAGCAGTTTTGTTCTCCACTTTCTTTCACTTGCTATTAAAATCCAAACCACTAATTTCAATATATCAAAGATTCAATTCACATGTGTAAGGCAGATTAAATGAAATGCTAACCCTTAAAAACTGATTAAAAGCTTTGTGCTGGAAGAGTCAAAACAGGCTTTGATGAGCGTGCCATCATAGCATGATGTCTAGGGCTTTCTTTTTTAATAGCTCATATCTCTTATCAAGTTGGTATGCAGTATAGCAAAGGATTGTGAAGAAGAGCTTCAATGAGACGCTGTTTTTTCCATTGAAGTCTGGAGGGGTTCTTTTTGCGAAATAACCTTTTGCTGCATAAACTGCCATTCACAAAATAGGAAGCAGGTGCTTAATGTTGCCGAAAGCCTGAGGCATATGTAAGCAATTCATCTTTATTGCAGCCTTGATCATACAGGTAAGAGTCTAATTTGCATTTGACCAATATATCACAGATAAGAGGTAACATCTGCCATTTACAATGCAGCCGCTAATTGTAGAAAAAGGAGACAGCGATACACCATTGATGGCTTTGCCTTCAGTCTCCGCTGTTACTTAGAGAAACTCTAACTTCAAGAAGAGAGGCGTTCTGGCGGGTTATTGCAGTTCACTTGTTTTTGTCTTGTTTTTTTCTGAAAGCCTTTGTTCCTGAAGTGTTGCACACAGGAGCCCTGTCTGGGCTGCACAGGCTTGTTTAACTGCACACACAAAACATCCCGCTGTCCCGGCCTGATACCTTTAGAGCCGGGGAGAGGAATTTGGGGAATGTTTTCACTTTCCTTGGTGAAAAAACGTCTGGGCGCTTTCCGTGTCTTTGTGAAAGCCTGGGTCTGCTGGGCTGGGGGGGGGTGAGCCGTGTTGGGCGGTGCTGCACTAATGTTTACCACCGTCTTTAATGTACGACGATGACCTTGAGAGAGGGGTTAATGTGGCCAGCATGTACCAGTGTGTCCTAAACCCTGCACGCCGTGACCCAGAGAAGCACACTGCGTCATCATCGGGTGATTGTCATTTGTTTTTGTATTTGTACAACACACAGGGATGTGATTTGGAAGTCTGCACTTCTCTGGCCTTGCAGCCAGGGATAATGCCAGGACAGTTGGTTTCTGAGCGACTGTGGCAGGATTTTTGGCCGCAACTCCCGGTGCGTTGATGGAAGCATTTGTAATGGAGGCACGGAAAAGATGGGCCCCGGCCTGACAGACGGATAATGCCGGGAGCGGGAGGCTGCTTTGGAGCGAACGGGTTCCTTCTCCCAGACTGCATCTCTCCGGCGAATGGAAAGGCATTCCTTTCCCAAGACCGGGCCAGCCCTGGAGTGTCCAGTCAGCGCAATAATCCAGATGGAGGAGGGAGGAGACCCAGTCATCCTGCTCCCATATCAGCCTGGAGTCGCCTGAAGAAAGAGTGCATTCACTGATTTCCATTATTATCTGATTTAAAAAAAAAACATATTTTCATGAGCTGAAGGACATAATTCAAATGGGATTTTTTTATTTTTATTAAGTCAGGTACTTTTTAAAGTACATTTTTTTCCCTTTTGAAATCCTGAAAGAAAGGAAGGCTTTAGGCCAGTGTGTGTTGCACAGTGTACTGTATGTAGTATACACAACAGAAAAGCCTCAATCAGCACAAACAAGATGCAACACAAAGAAAGCTGTGCCCCAGCCTGTTGGGATACCAATGTAAAGAGTAAGCACTTCCAGTAATGTCGCTGTGCTTTGCGGCTCCACTAACAGAAGAACAGGGATTGACAGCGTGAATCAGAGAGGAAGAACAAAGGGCGGTTTCATGCAGGTGGTGCCGGCGGGTCATCATCGCCATTCATACTGAACCCCTGTGGGAAAAAAAGCTAACTTTGTGCTCATGGTATTTTGAAATGACTTAGTTTGGGGGATGTATATTTCAGGTCTAACAAAGGGTATTTACATGGTGAGAAAAGAGCTATACTCCCAGTGAATGTATAGGTCTCTTTTGGATTCAGATATACAGTGGCAGTCCTGAGGAGTCGAACAGGACTGCTTTGTCTGCGGACGTAACTAATGAACCTCAGTTTGTGAGGGACTGAGAGAGACTGGGTGCCTGCTTGGTCACAGGAGCTGCTTCAGACACCTAAGAACAAGTCGAGTGAGATCTGCATAACAATTAGAGCGGACTAATACAGTGCGCGTACAAAATAACCTATCACTTAGACTTTCAAATGAGACGGGGCTTCGTTTTAGTGGCGCCAGTGGCCCTCCATTTTAAATCGGTGTGCATATTTTCTATTTTGGGGATTTAGATTTTCGTTTCAAGCAAAGTTGCTGAGATTTCCCCTGAAAATACAAAAATTACCCAGCTCTTAGTAGCAATAGATTCCAGGAAAGCTAAATAGGATTTGTTTCTCAACAGATGCCTCCTGAACTCTGTGAGTCACAACTTGGGGATCCTTTGCAAAGCCCCTGATCGCTCCCTACTGTTTTATCTCTGAGATCATATTCAGAGAACCAGAGTAGTTTTAGGGCATATGAAAGTATTGTATCATATACATCATACATTTATGTCTATTAACAGAAAAAACATAATCATAGTCATCTTTGGAATTGTTTGTCATTGCTCACTCTTGCTGTTTTCATCTAAACAAAATAAAGACATAGACAGTACCTACTGTAAAGAATGTCATTTAAGGGGATATGGCTGTCTATCACCATATAGTCGTGCTTTATCTGTGTCATGGTGCATTTGACATGGACAATGGTGTCTGACAGTCATGACTTGTTGTGATGCCAGCGAAGCAGCTCAGTCAAGCTCTAGACTCTAGAATGTGTGCACTGTGATGTTTGGTCGGGATTGAAGTTCAAATCTGGGTCATTGTTACACGGGTGTTCCATTTGGGATTGCAAACCGTCTGATGGATGCTGCCTTCACCTATGGGTGGAATTACACATTGATTTGTGAACCATAGCCTATTTTGCACCCCCATCCCTCTCTCTCTCTCTCTCTCTCTCTCTCACACTCGCACTCTCTCTCACACTCTCTTTCACTCTCACGCTCTCTCACTCTGTCTTTCTCTATCTCGCACTCTCTCTCTGTCTCTCTATCTCTCTCTCTATCTCCTGTGCTCTCTCTCTCTCTTTCCCTCTATCTCTCTCTAACTCTCTCACTGTCTCGCTCTTTCTCCCTCTATCTCTCTCTTTCTCTCTCTCTCGCTATCTCCTGTGCTCTCTCTCTCTTTCTCTGTATCTCTCTCTTGCTCTCTCTTTCCCTCTATCTCTCTCTAACTCTCACTGTCTCGACCTCTCTATCTCTCTCTTTCTCTCTCTCTCTCTTGTGCTCTCTCTCTCTCTCTCTCTCTCTCTCTCTCTATCCTGTGCTCTCTCTTTCTCTCTGTTTCTCTGATACCGATGGTAAACTCTCCACTGCAGGGCCATTGCTTTTCTGGTCTCGTCTGGGCTGTTTGCTCTTTGGGTGCCTCATTATGAAGCTGTGCTGTCAGACTCCACTTTGCGCAGAATTAGCATCCTGAGCCCCGCCACTTCACTTTCAATGCTTCACTGCTTGCCTATCCTTTTGAAAGATGCCTGTTAGCGGCACAGGCATTTCATAGTGTACTGAATGGCCGGGCTAATAGAGCATTGATTAAAAATCAACCTTTAGGGTCTCGGGACATAATAGGACAAGGCTTGCTCTAAATTATGCCGGGAATTAATTAGCATCCGTGTGGTGGAAATAATACGGACATCTTCCAAACTACGCCTGGGGGATGACTCAGGAAGTTCTTTTGGTCAGAAAGTAATTACAGTCCAGGCCTGGCCCTCTGCCAGGCGTCGGAGGAGACATGGGGCCCTGTCTTCACCCGTGATCGGTCGTATATCGCCCACCGTCCCATTGGGGGTGTAAATGCTGTGACCCAGTTATGTTGGGCAAAGTCACCGGAAACTTGGTGCTGTGGCCGGTGCTATCTTTGCGGAGCAATTTTATCCTTTTTTATTTATGTAGTTTTATTCTGAATGTCACAAAGTCTTGATCCACTCCATTTCCGGGAATGTTTTTCTCATTCCTGTCACCGTGTCAGAGGATTGTGGGAAGGATCAGTGGACAGCATTTGCTTTGTGGTCTGACTTCTGTGTCATTGCTAATATGCTTTCTTTTCATTTTAGCCAAAGTTGGATGTTTTTTTTTTTTGTTTTTTTATATAGCAAAGTAATGAAAATGTCTGCTGAGATAAGGGAGTTCTAAAAGAGCCTGGAGATTAATGCTTAGTGAGAAGAGAGGCCATACTTTTATAAACAAATTTAGAATTGGACAGATGCCTGAAATCAAATTAACAGTTTGTCCTTTGTTCCTGAATTAATTTTAATTTTCACCAAATTAGTGCTGCAGGACTGCAGTGCTGTGGTTGTTAAGGCGAAACTGAACCCAGCATGCACTCTCCAGATTCTTGTGTAGTCTTTCCTAAGCTTGTGCGGTGACATGGCTCAGGCAGTAAGAGCAGTTGTCTGGCAGTCGGAGGGTTGTCGGTTCGATCCCCCGCCCGGGCTGTGTCGAAGTGTCCCTGAGCAAGACACCTAACCCCCGAATGCTCCTGACAAGCTGGTTTTTGCCTTGCATGGCAGCCAATTTCTGTTGGTGTGTGAGTGTATGAATGGGTGAATGAGAAGCATCAATTGTACAGCCCTTTGGATAAAGGTGCTATACAAATGCCAACCATTTGTGAGGCACAGAGGACATGCTCTCCTCACTGTCTTAACCAGCTTTTTATTCTTGTAATAATCCCTCTCAAGTATAAAATATTAGCTTACTTTAAGTTAATGTATGTGAAAATGTCTTTTTCCATTGGCAAATCTTGAGATGAGATTTGCTTGACACATGACATTTTCTTGAAATCTTGAAATGAATCAAACTAAATCTTATTTAGCAAAAAAGTAAAAGTCATACGATTTGAAGCCTCAGTATAAGACTAAAATATGTGTCATTTCTGATCCCAGTGCCTGCTCTGTTTGTCCTCAGGGGGGGCGTACGCACACGTGGGGGGCACGTCTCTCTCGGACGAGAGCAGCCCGGTGGAGGTCCGGCTCTACAGCGGCCGCTGGAGACGGTGGCTGTCTCTGCCCAAATCCATGGACAACAACCGGGCCAGCCAGGAACAGGACCAGGACCCGGACAGCACCGACCCGGACCGCTTCCCTGGGCTGCTGTCAGACGAGGACAGTGACAACAGTTCCCAGATAGAGGTGCGCACCCCAGTCCTCCCTCCCTCACTGGGCAGATAGAGTTGCACACCCCAGTCCTCCCTCACCGGGCAGATAGAGGTGTGCACCCCAGTCCTCCCTCCCTCACTGGGCAGATAGAGGTGTGCACCCCAGTCCCCCCTCACCGGGCAGATGGAGGTGTGCACCCCAGTCCTCCCTCACCGGGCAGATAGAGGTGTGCACCCCAGTCCTCCCTCACCGGGCAGATAGAGGTGCACACCCCAGTCCTCCCTCACCGGGCAGATAGAGGTGTGCACCCCAGTCCTCCCTCACCGGGCAGATAGAGGTGTGCTCCCCAGTCCTCCCTCACCGGGCAGATAGAGGTGTGCACCCCAGTCCTCCCTCACCGGGCAGATAGAGGTGTGCTCCCCAGTCCTCCCTCACCGGGCAGATAGAGGTGTGCACCCCATTCCTCCCTCACCGGGGGGCCCTGCAGGTCACAAGAGGTTAAAGTGAAGCTGACACACTGATGCCTGGATTCACTCTGTCCTGAGTTTCATAAAAAGCTGCTTGGACAGCTTGGATAAGCGTTTTTTTTTTTTTTTTTCAGTTTGGTTGATTTGTTTTGGTAACTCCAAAATTGACCAAAATCTTTATATGTGAAGGTAAAAAAAAAAAAAAATGTTGAGTTTAGGACCATGTTGACTGGATTCAGGCCTGAGAAAAGAAATATTTTGAAATAAGGGGGCAGTGGATTGGCAGTTCTGACCTGGGCTCCAGACACTGTGCCACACAAGGCTTTATATAGCACTTTCAGCCTTGGGCTTTTAAAGCAGCGTTGAGCTTTAGAGAGACAAAGCAGAGCAACTTTAAATGAGATTTATTCATGACAATGCTGCCAAACTATCCTCGAATAATACAAATCAGCTCAAAACATCCCCGTGGTAAGCAGATTATATTGCATAATAATAGAAACAAGGACTTTTAGGCTTTAGACTTTGAAGTATGGATACTTCACACGCCACAGAAGAGGAGCCTTAGGTATTAATTACCAGTTCCTATTACATGGAGAATTTTTGAAATATCCAGATTGAGTTAAAAAGTCTGAATATAAGTAGACGTATAAACTTGGGCAAGACGGGTTTTAGTTTTTATCAGTTTAATTTAAACCGCTAGCTTCTGTTTTATCTCTCTCCATTGTCAGCCATTTCTCCCGTGTCACTTGTAAGATGGCAGCGTTTCATCTTCCTGAGATTCCGGCATGGCAACCCTGTGTAAGGCTGCTTTGATCAACAACTCCTCAGGAATATCACGCAATATTTATAATGAGGTCTCCCATCTGCAGAACTACTCGCTGTAAATACCTGCTCATTTTCCATCCAAAGCCCTACCTCATTGTTAGAAAATGTATTTCAGGCAGGCCTTGCTTATTATCTTCCTCCACAGTCTCCACGTATTGATTTTTATACTCTTAAGAACATGCTGGCAAATTGACACCTTTGACTAAACCCTGATCCCTGGGACTGTAATGACCCTCAATTGAACTGGATGTATTAGAGGGGACATTTTGTTTCAATAATGACAGGGTTCCATCCGCTCAGACAGCCAGAATGCATGTGGACATAAAGCGGTGCAATCAGGATAATCATACCTCTCCTATCAATACGCGCAAGGCTAGACTATTTTTAAAAGCACCTGACATTAAAAAAATAATAATAATTCTCACACCATATGGTAGAGGGGTTAGGACAGAATGGATTTGCAATATGAAGTTAATTTGGCTGCAGTCAGGCACACTTACAGGACATGTGAGATTTTATCATCTCTCTGGGTGTCCATTTTAATCAGTGGATATTCTTACTTTCTTATTTGCTTTTAATTTCCCTTTGATCGGCATAGTTGTGCAAACTCATTTATGGAGTTGAGCAACATTTTGTTTCACGGAAAAACACAAATGGACACACACACACACACACTGTCCTTATGATGACTTTGGGGTTTTTGCTGGTGTTGATGAGCACCTCTCCCCAACGCACAGTGCTGATGTTTGCCTGTTACATCCACAGAACAGTAGTTTCTGGGCGACAGTAGCGTTTCCCAAGGTGAACCCACTGATGAACTCGGAGTCACAGATTTCGCGCTCCGTGCCGGAGGGGCAGTCTCGTGGCTCTGGGGCCTGCCGCGGCTTGCCGAGCAGCCTAGCGCAGCCTAGAGCAGCCTAGCGCAGCCTAGCGCAGCCTAGCGCAGCCTAGCGCAGACCGCCGACACCCGCGCAGTCGCTCGTAAAGACAGGCCCCGGAGTTAACAGCTCCGATGGAACTCTGTGATAAGCCAGCCGTCCTGTGTTTTCGCCTGAACCCAAATATTTAAATATGTAGGAGGAAAAAAAACAACCATTCGGTACATGCCATAAGGCTTATGCTATCAGTTATTTAATTATCGCTGTTGTTCTGTGGTTTTATATATGTAAATGTATATATGTATATGTTATATAAAAATTATCAATATCAGGGTTAAATCTTGAGGTGGCAGTGTTGCTGACGTGTTCTTGTTCTGGTGTATGCATTTGAAAAGTTTTTTTGCTGATGTCATCTTCCAAGCCCAGCTATGTTTCTGATTGGAGGATGGCGCTGTGTAAAGTTCCTTGCTGCATCATCAGACACATAAGCACTTCCTCACTGTTAAGGGAATTTAGGAAGTGCAGGTCACATTTAAATTCAAACTTTCATTCAGCTTGCACACGCTTTTGTCCAAAGTACAAGGTTATTGTGGTACACCAGGTGCAAATATCAAAAGTAAGTAAAAACAGCTCTGTAGAAATGTAGTGCCATGCAGAATTTTCAGACTCAGATGCTCAATTAAATCTTAAGTTTGTGGGTATTTAAAGTTCTGCAAAACATTATGTCCTTCATTGGTGTATGTAGTGCTTTTAACTCTGTATGCAGTGCATTAAATATAAATTATTGTTTTAATATAATGAATGGCCATTCAGACATAAACAGTGCAGTCAACCAATTGCTAGCTACATCTTCATAAATAGCTATTATGCGATTAGCAGAGATAAGCTTATGAAATCATTACTGGTGCCAATAAGCAATTACTGCAATTTGATTCAGATGGGTGATTTATGTGTATTTTTCTCTTACCTAAAATGTAATCCTCCGGCAAACATGCCCAGGCATATAATATATAATATTACTGCATGATGATCTTCTGTTGAATCACTATGCAAATTCAGAGTTAAGTTATTGTAATTTATAAAATTAATCACCAGTATGTTACAACTATATTGGTAATAATGACCATCCATGCTTGAAATGATTGCTTTCCTGTAGTGTTATCACGAGATCATGGCTCATAATTTTATACTTGGAGCTTAATTAAAGATGGGTAATTCGCTGTGACTCATGGGTGCATCTGAATAAATAATATATATTTTTGTGTGTACATGTGTGTGTGTGTGTGCACGTGTGCAGGTGTGTGTGTGTGTGTGTGTGTGTGTGTGTGTGTGTGTGTACCAGATGCATGTGCATGCATGCATGTGTGTATGTGTTTGTGTGTGTACATGTGTGTATATACTGGATGTATGTTTGTGTATGTGTGTGTGCATGCGTGCGTGTGTGTGTGTATACTGGATGCATGTGTGTGTGTGTGTGTGTGTGTGTGTGCATGTGTGTATGTGTTTGTGTGTGTGTATACTGGATGCGTGTGTGTGTGTGTGTGTGTGTGTGTGTGTGTGTGTGTGTGTGTGCATGTGTGTATGTGTTTGTGTGTGTGCGTCTGTGTGTATACTGGATGTATGTGTGTGTATGTGTATTTGTGTATGCGTGTGTGTATATATGCGTGTGTGCATGTGTGTGTGTATACTGGATGTATGTGTGTGAATGTGTGTGTGTGCATGCATGCATGTATGTGTTTGTGTGTGTACTTGTGTGTGTATACTAGATGTATATGTGTCTGTGTGTGTGTGTACTGTATGTGTGGTATTGGCCTTCCCTGTTCAGTGTGGCTACAGGTGGAAAGGATAGAAGATGGCTGGTGTGAGGGTTCGCATGGTTACTGTTGCCAAGGCTGCCATATTTGATGTGTGATCTCTGTGATGAAGTCCTAATGCCAGTGATTGATCTCAGTCCTGGGCAGTGAGCCCCTGTACAGTCACTCATTAAACACACACATTTTATTAAACTGTCCCTTCAGCTCATGCTTAAGCGATCACCACATCTCAATTTGTAGGGTTGAAAGGGGGAGTTATGGCTTTATTTGATCTTGTTTTGACTTTAAACAGAATCAGAATTCTGTGTGCTTCCACTTCATGGAAATCTGGGTAATTGCATGTTACTGCAAACTACTGCTTTTCACTGCTTTTCTATCTAATTAGATTTATTTTCTCACATTAGTTTAGCTGTTTTTCAGACCACCTTCATGTGAACTGTCCCCTGGTCTACAGTATAGTGTCTAACAGAGAATCACTTCCGTTTGTTGAAAATTCAGCCTGTCCAGCTGGGTATGAGCTGGTCAACCAGCATGACCAAGTTGGTCTTAAAGCTGGTCTAGCTGGGTATGAGCTGGTCAACCAGCATGACCAAGCTGGCCACAAAGCTGGTCTTGCTGGGTATGAGCTGCTCAACCAGCATGACTAAGTTGGTCTTAAAGATGGTCTAGCTGGGTATGAGCTGGTCAACCAGCATGACCAAGCTGGCCACAAAGCTGGTCTAGCTGGGTATGAGCTGGTCAACCAGCTAGTGCTGGGAGCTGGTCTGAACTAGTCAACCAGCTACCACCTGTTTCAAAACCTAGTTGAGATGTTTTCTTTTTCAACATGGAAGTATTTGATTGTTTGAAATGCCCTCAGTTTAAAGTGAAGCACACTAAGAAGGCATTTCTCCTTGAGGCTTTGTACAGGGGACATGACGCTGCTCCATAAGGTGGTGTGAGGTTACGTGTCAGTAGGAGCTGCAGACTGTGGCAGAGAGTCAGGGACACCTGTGTGTGAAGGCAGGTGCTGCACAGTCGTCTTTAGTCTGCGTCTGTGCTTGCAGCTCAGATGAGAGATTTCACAAGCACCTCCCAGGCTGCGTGTCTGGGGCTGAGACACACACACACACACACACACACACTCTCAAACACACACACACTGTCAAACACAGACACACGCAAACACACGCACTCTCAAACACACACACACACCCTCTCTCAAACACACTCACACATACTCCCAAACACACACAAATGCACAAACACAGACACACGCAAACACACACACTCTCAAACACACACATACATCCTCTCTCAAACACACACACACTCTCAAACACACACAAATGCACACAGGTACACATACGTGCACACACATGCAAACACACACACACGCAAATACACCCATACACACATTCTCAAACACACAAACACACACACACACACACACACACACACACTCACTCTCAAACACACACACTTGCGCACCCACAGGCACACATGCATGCACACACACACACACCCAAGCACGTACATGCTCACTCGCACATTCTGCCAAGCCCTCTTTGAAAACAGCCATTTCTGTAATGGAAGATGATGTTGTCCTCCCTGGAAATGCAGCGTTTACATAAACAAATTGATTGCTAATCTTGAAATTAGCAAATCTTCATGACAAAGAAAATCTCATTCCGACACCCAAATATCCACACCCACTGCGTGCGAGGAGAGTAACACATGCAAACAGCACACCCAGGACCCTTTGCTCTTAAGCTGGGCCAGCACACTTCAAGTTATACTTCACCAAAAATAGGCAACGAAACACCCCTTACCTTTACTGAGAGATGTATGCTGCTATATGTTATATTATGCTATAGTCAGTATTGTAGCAATTGTTGCCAGTAGCTGGAGAATTGGCTGTACACCCACAGACATCTAGTCATTGCAATCATATATTTTGGCTTCCAATCAGAAGAGGCGAGTCTCAAATTTGGCGGCCCTTGCTGAAGGATTATGGCTGTCCGGGACTGTGGCTGTCTGTTTGAATGAGTTGTCTGGGGGGAGTAAATTCTCACCCATCTGAAACCTTGGGTTTAGAAAACAGGTTGGGTGGGGGTGCTTTATGTAATAGTTCACGCCATGGTTATTGTATTCCTCAAACTCCCAACTGCTCATTACTTAGATGTCAAAACCATTTATCTTTAAAGTATTTTTTGTGGCTTGTACAATTTTGCCATCAGAAATAAATAGACTTCACCTTTCCCAAAGATGCGTGCAGCCGATGTGTTTGGAAGGCAAGGCTCAATGGCCGTGGGATGCGGCTGATATGAGGTGTCACTTAATGCTGCCAAGCCCCGTCAGGCCCAGTGTTGGAGATGGGACATGTTCCTCACTCCCCAGCAGCACTTGTGGGATCAAATTACCATCTGATTTCACATGAGCTCACCAGGGTCCCGGGCGATCGAGCCTGTTCACTTCTGCGTCCTCAGATAAACTCAGAGGCACCAGAACAATTTCATTTTTATTAATTTTATTAATTTACTTTGCAAATGGGCACATTATAAATGCTGTCCTCGGTTTTACAGGAGCCCAAGTAGGCTGTTCCTTTCCGATCAACCAGTATATCCCCAGCCGTAAATGGTGCTTTGTTGCGTTGTTTCACTCAGTAAGCATCTGTACCCAGAATGCAAGGCTTTTCGTGAGCATTTTGAGTTGTGAAGTTGTGATGCAAAGTGCCGATCTAAAAACCTTCAAACAGTTCTAACATTTTATGCCGCGAGAATACAAAACGTGTCAGCAGAGGATATTTGATTTATGAATGGATCATTAAGTACCTTTAGTGAACTCATACATTGCATACTGATGATTTCATATATCATATGCATATTCATATCATCAACTAAATATTTATTGAAGTGCTTCAGGTTAGGTAGGTCCCATAGCAGTTCCATGCCTGCAAGTTGCACCTGCATAGTTTGGATCCCTAACCACTGTGGTGTCTCTCTTTGCCTTTGTTCTTAAACTGATGGGTTTACAGAATGTTCTCATTTCTTACGACGCATCCAGAGAGCCAATTAAACCCCTTTCTTTATTTGTCAGTAAAAAGTTAAAAAATCTGGTATGGTAAAATTTAGGCTACATCCTGTAAGCCATGAGTGCTGGCTACAGCCAGGCTGCGTAACAGATCATGAGTAATGGATCACAGGCATTATAAATGGAGAGAGGATGTGCTGAATACATAATGCCTTCCGTTCTGAGCATTGTCCTTGACACATCCTGATTTATGTGTTTACTTATGATTTCCATTAGGGTGGAAGATGAGTGAAGAATAGATGGCAAGCTTAAACTCATTTAGGTTTTGTTCCAGTGTGTAGGTCTTGATGGAAGAATGGAAGATGAACCCCCAAGGCCCCATTAATTATATGGAGCATCACTTGTCAAGAGTGTGGCATGAGGTTTCGCGACCAGCTTTCAAATGTCTGTGCGTGTTATATCAGACATTTTATTCAATGTTGTGCAGAATGCATTTGAGCTCATTCAGACAATGGCAGGCACAGATATCCCCAGTGACCCCTCTGACGAGTGGCAAGGTATCCAATTCAGGGAATTGTATCTGGTGCTGGAAAGTGCTTTTCGTTGTAAAATTTGTCCTGTGGGGTTCAGTCCACAAAGCAAGCAAGAAAGCAACCCGCAGTACCTGACAAGAAGGAGTACATGGCAGACATCAGAAAAATCACAACATTGAAGTAAAATCAAAGACAACAACCATCTCCCTCACAATAAACCACAGCCTTCTCTCACATCACCATTACGAGTGAGTTCTGTACATCTTGTCCTTTCAGATTCAACTCACTCCACTCACCTGCTCGGGTTTGAGACCATGTTACTGTGCCCTGAGAATTATCATCGAATTCTGTGCTTATTTTAACTTACTTTCTTGCTTTCTCTTAAAAACATTGTGAAATGAATTCTCATTAAATCATGTAGTCCACTGATGCCATGTGCTCATTGCTGGAAAAGAAGGATTTTTTGAACCCGAAAAAGAGAAATACATTATCCACCTTTCCTTTGTGATGACATTTCTGTATTTCTTAACTGGAAAGGGAGGAATGTGACAGTTTTCAGATTCCACAGCCCCTCCCTCAGACGTCTGCCCGTACTCTTCTGGTTGGAATGAGGCCTGTTTACAGAAAGGCTTTGGAGCGATGTCTCTGTCAGGCGGGTGTGAGTGAGTGCGAGAACATTTTCTCCATTTTCACATGCACAAATCCATCAGATCAGGAGAGGGGGCTTTATTTCATAACTCATAACTTAACAGCCGTTTAAACCGTCTTGGAGCAAATATAATTACGTAAATGGCCATCATGAACAGATGGGAAGGTGGCGTGGAAACTGATTCTAAAACTAGAGATGCTGGCAAAAAAGAACTTCCCCAAATCACAGTGTAGACACAATTTTACAAGAAAGTACAAAAGTGCAAAGGTATCTGTGTCAGAACACTGAGAGAAACACAAATTCACTTTAGATGAATTTTTCATGCACTGCAACTGTGCTTAACCATCACTGTTCTACCGTTGGTTTTGTACCTGTCTTTTCTGACTCTGTTCAGAGACCTGTTGGGCAGTGTGGAATGAAGTTTAAAGCAGGGTCATATGCACCTCCTCCTTGCCCCCCTCACCTCACCTCTAGTCCTCTCCCCTCCTCCTTCATTCCTCCTCCATCTGGCACCTGTGTGTGCTGCAGATCCCCGTCCTTAGTCAGCCAAGCCCCTTGCTGTGTCCGAATGTCCAGCTGCTGGACCCCAGCCGTCCTCTTCCCCATGTCCCGCTGCAGCCAAAGCACGTCCAGCTGGCCCTTCTGTCCCCTGCCCAGGGACCGGATTCCAGTTTAGCAACCACATAAACTCCCTGTTACCATATCCAAAAAGTTGAGCTCATTAACTCAGAGGTGGAATAAGGTTAAAATCTTATTTCATCGTTGGTAGCTTGTTTTGTTTGCACCGATGCGGTATACTGAGACACTGTTATCTTTTTTATTGTTCTTGTTAATGATAAAATGTAGATTAAATGCCTAGGGCAATATTGGGTTTATGGTTGCCAGTTAATCTAAAGTAATTAATTTTGCTCACGCTTAACATGATTAATGCCTTTTCATGAAAATTAAGCCTTTTCTGTTGTGTGGTACTCATTAAACGAACATTTTTCATTACATGGAGGGTAACCGCTTACAGCGTTGTATTATGTGTCAGCATCCATAAGTTTGCAAATAAACAAATACTGCATATGTGGACTAAATTATCAAAGGGAGACTCAGTAAACCTTGTTTTATTTTCTCATGGTGTACACTATTGCTATTGTAAAAACTAAAACTGTTGCAGAAGTATAATTCAGGCATGTATGTCTGTATCTGAATAGCAAATATATCTACCAGATCCTCTCTTTGGTCCCAGAGCATCATTGCAATTGTATATTTACAAAGGTGCAGAATCCAATTAGCACCAACCTGATAATCTGAGCTTGTTTGTAGAACTGCTACGCTTTGCCTTAATAAGGTGAGTTGAAATACATTTGTGATGTCTCGTCTTTGGAATCAAATCGTGCACTGAATTTTACAGTTTACAGAGGATTGATGAGTGTAAATTATTATCTATATGCCTAATGTACTTATTTATTGCAATGACATGAAAAGACCCATGAATGCTGCCCCTATTTCTTTACTGCCAATACACATGTAATTAAAATGTCTGCTTCATAAAAAGTTTGTGAAGGGTGAATGTGTGGTTTAATTAGTGCTAAATCTGACAAGTTGAAGCCCTCATTACTTGATTGTATTAATGGAATTTGCTTCAGGCTGCACTGGAGCCATAGGTGAGTCTGTTGAAATAAATCTTCCTCACAACATCACAGGATATTAGACATTAAGCTATGCCTCCTAGTCTTTGTTGTAGAGCTACATAAGGGTTACAGTAGATTATTTTGCTCTGGACAGTAAAGACTATTGATTGATTTGTGAGACTCACTTATAATTGACAGCCGTTTTTGCCTTCACGTGATTTGCATTCATACGGACTAGAAAGAATTTTAGGGTAGATTGATTTTCAAATAATTATTTATAATAATTTTTCGAGTACCCGAGCCAGTAGTTAAACATAGCTGAGGCAACACTTGGCAGATTCTGAGAAAAACAGAACGTTGAAGGAACTAATTGAATTTAGTTGTTGAATGGCTCAAAATCAATGACACAATTCTTCTAAAGGATTTAAGGCAGACGTTTTTTAATCGATGATGCGTCAAGATAAGCTTAGAGAATGGGTCCTCGGGAACAGCAATGGCAGCCAGTGGTGTGAGGAAGGCAGATATATGCTGCGTGAAGAGGGAGCTAGTGCACGTCTGTGCCATACCGCTAATCGATCTGCGATTCTCTGAGTGCTAAGTAAAATATGTGCTGTTTTTAAAGCGGTGTGTCACACCCAACGTTTCCAATGGGGGGTCACGCTCCTGGCTGGGTGAATAAGTGGGCAGATAAATCCACATGTTTTTTCTCCCTAAAGCTAGGTTTTCGGTCTTTCCACTCGATGGGAGTCATTGTCAGCTTGTTCCATCTGTTGTGCAGATGTGCTATTTCAGTGGGAAGATTGGATGAGGCGCGAGTAGTGCGATTTCTAATTCAAAACCGTGGAAGAGATGCCTGTCCTGCAGAGCTTGGAACAGCCACACTGAAAATCTCATTACCCCATCCTTTAAAATGGGGATATGTTGTCAATTACAATTACTCAGCTAATGAGTTAGAGAAGCCATGGTACTGTATCTTAGTGAGTCAATCGATTGGTTGATAAATGATTGTCTACCAGATACCTTTTCAGGTGACATTGGCCCCAGCCCCGGTCAGATCATTTGAAGCCTACGTTCATAAGTCTTAGGATCTGGTATATATGAAGCGAACATGAAGTGTGATGTACAACTCCTACATCATGAATCGATTGATGTCATCCAACCTGGAACCCTCTCAATTCATGAAATGTTGTGTCATTTAAAGCCCGTATGTTTCGACTGATGACATTGAATGCCTGGGCAAATGCCTGAGTCAGGTGAAGGAAGGAGTCTTTGTGTGGGTCAAGTTAGCTGCAGTAGCACTCAGATACATGTTTATTCAGGATCTGTGACCAGTATAAATTCACAGCACATTTTTGACAAAAGCATTGGGTTATGAAATTAAGAAGTCATTTTTTGCAATACTTCAGCTAACAATACTACCTCCATGCTAAAATATATGCACTGTGTGCCAAGCATCCCTGATGATGTCATGGTCTGTCCAATTTAAATTCAAAACACAATACTTCATGCACACTTTTTTCTTTGTTTCCTTTCTTGGGGCAGTCTAATCAGATATAAATCAGCACCATTCAGATCTCCAAAGGAACTCTTTGGATGTGCTATGAATTTCTGTGAAGGCAATGAGGACAATAATATTGTTCCCAGTGGTTGATATCTCACGGATGTGTGACGCGCTGTGATTTAGAGGAAAAGTGTGCGTTACAGCCTAGATTAATTGCAGGTCAGCCTATTGGTTTGGTCCCTGAAATGGATTCTCATTTTATTTCAGCAAACCCAGATTTGATGCTCTAATATCAGCCCTGCAGATTAAAAAAAATATCCAGCAGTCCCGCAGCTGTCTGTCATGCTGTAAAATACAGGCAATATAGGCAGTGAGGAACGGGATTCAATTTGAATAAATCAGCACACCGTGGGTGCAGCTCCATTTACGCTTACTACTTTATGTCTGCACGTAATGACATTCATCCTCAGTTTCATCATAAATCCTCTCTGACCGGGCGCAGGCATCGCTAATTGGAAAGGTTTTCTGTTCTAACGGTTAGTTCGTCTCATTTATGCGCGCGCGCTTTTCGTTTCTGTGAACAGGAAGACACGGATCACAACTACTACACATCGAAACTGTTCGGGCCCAGCGACCCAGCGAGCCGAGACCTGTGGGTCAACATCGACCAGATGGACAAGGAGAAGGTGAAGATCCACGGCATCCTGTCCAACAGCCACCGGCAGGCCGCGGTAAGTCCGAACTCGCTCAAAATATCGCCGCGAGGTCGCGGCTGGCTCTCTGTGAGATGCTGACTTAACTCTTCAGCGTTCTGCGGTGCGGTGCGGTGCGGTGCGGTGCGGCGACATTGGCTCAGATGGTAAGAGCAGTCATCTGGCAGTCGGAGGGTTGCCGGTTCGATTCCGCCCTGGGTGTGTCGAAATGTCCGTGAGCAAGACGCCTAACCCCCAAATGCTCCTGACGAGCTGGTTGGTACCTTGCAGCCGATCGCTGTTGCTGTGTGAAGCATCAATTGTACAGCGCTTTGGATAAAGGTGCTATATAGATGCCAAACATTTACCGTTTAACCATTTCTGCCAGTGCTGTGTGCAAACTTAAACTCAGCCATCTTGTCACTGTATCTCAACCCTGTTCTACATTCCTTTTGCATAACGCCGCAGTGGTTGGGTTTGCTTGAGACGTAATTTGATAGCGATGCAGTGCGCGGATGGGGTTGAGATTGAGTTCAAACTCATGTGCATTTGGCTGACTTTATTGTGAAATGTTATCTGCAAAGGGTATGTTACCGCAGTGCAGTTTGTATTGGCAGAATTCAACTGAATTATCACAGATTGAAACATTGAGGTTTCAAGGTTGGAAGCTTGCGAGGGAGTGAGTGTGAGGTTGGTGAGGATGAGTACCGAATGAAAAAGTATGTGTCTAGTGTTTTTCATGAGACGTGTAGCATGTGAATGTACAGTATTTATACTTCTGTGATATCTCTTTGCACACTGATGCTGTACAGATATCATCAGGTATGTGTTGGTGGTCAGTGATCAGCCAGGATATGACCAGTATTCATACTTTTGTGATATCTCTTTGCACACTGATGCTGTACAGATATCATCAGGTATGTGTTGGTGGTCAGTGATCAGCCAGGATATGACCAGTATTCATACTTCTGTGATATCTCTTTGCACACTGATGCTGTACAGATATCATCAGGTATGTGTTGGTGGTCAGTGATTAGCCAGGATATGACATATGGAGTGTAGGATAAACATAGTCTGTGTAAAACATAGCACTGTGAAAAGGCCTTCCTTGGTTTGTGGTGATGAAAGAAGGCCCTAGCAGTTCTTTCTTAGCAGTAATAAACTTAGCAGTTTATTGACATTAATGAAGTTTTCCTAACTAGAATTTTTTTTAAATGTATTTATCTATCTATTAGTTGCTCTCCAAAGTACACTCAGAAAAAGGGTATGAAAAAGTACAAATGCTTGTCAGTGGGATGGTGCCCTATGAAGTAGGTATATAACATGGTAGCAAGAAATAAATAATTTATTAGTACACACACATATTAGTACCAAAATAGAGCATTTTTGCACTTTCAGGTTAAATTTGAGAAAATTAGTCAAATTTGTTCCCTAAAGAAGAAAAATTTACCTCCATTGTACCTTTAGGTCTGAGAGTATTTCAGGACAAAGGCTATTTGTTAAATCCTCAAGCCATCGGCTCTAATGTAGATTTTCATTTTTCCATAGAATTTTGCAGCGCCTCTTTTTATGTTCCTCTGTATAAAGATGTATAAATCACATAACACATCATTACATTAAATGCTTTACTGCTGAGGTGCTTATCTAGACCTGCAGTGTACCCTTTTCCTGTGGGAGATACAGTAGATATCTCTATCTCAATCCTCGTGTGAGAATAGACAGCCTGGGGAAAGTGTGTAAATGGATGTACTGAGCATTTATGAAGTCTACCTCTTTTTGTATGGGCCGCCACATTTACTTTGGAAATAAATAAGGCCACTGAGAGATTTCCCTGGGGCTGTTTTTTACATGCTTTTGAAACTTTTTTTCCTGGAAGAGAATGTCCAGCCTGAATTATACTATTAATAAAAATAACGAAGAAATCACCTGTTTTATAGATATGATGCTACGGTTCAGTGAATAAACTCTGTAAATCATCTCCGGTTCTTAGCCCGACCAGCTTGATGTATGTTTGTCTGGCAATTACCCAATGTACCCAGTGGCATGCATGCTGTAGTTACCATGGACACAGAGTTTGTTTTTCTTATACGTCCATACTGAAGATTACACCCCATACATTTCCCATATTGTACATTGCACCGGGTTACATTCACTTGATGCCTTCTGGTCACAATATTTATAGCCAGGGGTGCATTGTACTGATAGGGTTGCCTGGTTTTGGACCAGAATGTCTCATTGTCAGAGTATTTTAGGTCCAGTGTGTGGATAATATAAATATCCGGTCTGGGAAACTGATTGAAATTTCACTGCTAGTTTTTGAAGCATAACTGCCGAGACTGTAGCTTGTGACTGTATTCGGGAGGGTAATTAAGGTGAGGTAATGTTCATGGGTGCTCCAGACTGCAGGCCCGTCTCCCGCGAGCGGTCTGTTGATTCGGGATGACGCACTCGGAGCATTCACTCAGACCCACGGTCTGGACGGGGCGATAAAGCCATTCCGGGCCGCGGTATTGGAGGCTTGGGAAAGAGGCCGAACGAGGAGGAGCGCGCCAAAGGGCCGGTGATGGAGGGACGGAGAAGGGCCCGGAGGCACGGCGCGCTTTCTCCCTGCTTTTGTCGGGAAATGATGAATTCAGCCGCACAAAAAACCCCTAGCCTGTGCTTTCACTTTAAAATCGGGGGAATGTTTTCACGGGCACTGGCTGCGTCCGGAGAATCAATACGTTGGAAATAAATGCGCCGCCCGGCTGAATTCAATAGCCATTCAGGCCAGTGAGGGGTTGGCTGTCCGGCTGAATGGAGAGTCGGGCACGGACGATTTGGCAGTGAAAACGAATCTGCCTCCTGGCTCATTCCGCAGACGTGAAGCGAAGGTGTGCGGAGGACAGGGATATTCTGAGGAGCCTGAGTTGCTGTGTGGAAGATTGTTCTGGCGCATATGAGAAAAGAAAAATCATTGAGTGTCAATTTCACTGCAGGGTCACTCCTTTCACAATGTTTTGAAATCCGAAAAAATATACAGTCTCAACAATACCATGTAGGTCAGCTTAAAAAAAACAAAGTTGCTCCCAACCTTAGAATTACTGGGCATATAAATGTGCTATGGTTTGCCACAATATACACAACGAAAAATGGCTTAACTTTCCTTTAAGGAAGAGCGCATTACAGTGCTTGTTTTGCTGTTTCACTGTTTTTTTGAATGATTTTTTATTGGAAGGTCTACATGCTACAGTACCTTACAAAAACTGAAACCTGCAGCTGAGCTGCTCCTGGTGATGGGGGAGTATATCTCCCTCTACACAGCATGAGTAGGGCCTGGCTAACTCTCCCTCTTTCTCTATTGCTCTCTCCCATTCCATCTATCTCTCTCTCTGTCTTTCCTTCTCTCTCTCTCCCTCCCTCCCATGTCCACACTAAAGCTGTCCTATCCAGTTCATTATTTCAGCTGAACAGCCTGCATTATGCCGAATTATCATTTATCAGACCTGCTGCTCAGTGACCTTTGAATAATTCATTGTAAAAAGGACTCCAGCGGTCCAGATGAGCTGTAGACAGTTGATTGAATCAATTAGACTATAAGCAAATGTTGTTGTAGCTCAGTAACCGGAAACATGCATTCATCCAATTTTTCAATATATGCTTTTTTCTTCTTCTTTTTTTGCTGGCAAAGAGTAGACTCTGAAAATCGAGGGGAAATATGTGGAATGAAAACAATTCATTAACTCTACACAATTTGCACAATTGTTGTGGTGTACCTTTGACAATAGTTGATGAATGAGTGTAGCACGGATGTTGCAAGCACATTTTTATCTACTTTAATGTTCTATATATTGAGCCCAAGAATGGAATTACTTCAGGATTTATGAAGTCTTAAGTACTTTGTTTATGCTACTTTAATGCTTGTTTTTACATTCATCCATTGATTATCTTTCTATAGAAATATTTATTGCTTAGCCTACAGTGAAATGTCAAGCTAATGATGACACAGCAAAACGGGGTAGATCACTCTTCTTGCGCTCTACATACAGTACGTAAGAGTAATTACTGAATTGTTTGTGTATCTGTCTCTCAGCCTGTACATAATTAAGCGTGTTAATGTACATTTATTGTGGGAATGAATTGTCTTGCAGAATTAGCAGTGTTGCCTTGTGATTACCTGAAGATGCATCTCTTTAAAGCACCCCTATGCTCTCTGATAATGCTGTGCTTTCTGCCTCACTCAGTATATCTTGTACTTACAGTACAGTGCTTCTGTGCATTTTAATAACTGTGTTTTCCTCTTGCTGTAATGCATTTCGCCCAGAGGACGATTGCTTGTCAGCTTTCATTTAACATGAACTACTGTATATTCAAATATCATGCAAATGTATTTCACATTTTCACATGTGCATTTTCCTGTTTTTGTTGTTATTGTTGACTGATGCAGTTTTTATACACAGCTTTGCAGCAATCAATAACATTTATATATTAGAATAATATATATGAATATGTTAATGTTATCCCTGAATTATGATTCTGAATATTATTATGTTATATTTTTACTCTGCCTACTGTTAAGGCTTCATGTTCTTTGTGGTTCCTTCTGATTTATGCAGCAGGGCAGTATGCAATGCTAAACCCAGTCACAACTGCTTGCTACTTGCTAAGCAGAAGGAGGTTTAATGGTAGCAATACTAAGCATATCATTATTGTGCTGTGCTCAAAGTGGTATGATAGTAAAAATTACATGAATTATCTTTCGTCCTAACACAGAAAGCAGAGGTTCATTCTGACTTTGGCTCTTTTCTCATTCCTTGCAGCGCGTGAATCTGTCCTTTGATTTCCCATTTTACGGCCATTTCCTACGGGAGATCACCGTGGCAACTGGCGGTAAGTGGTGAATTCCATTTGCAGCTGATTTTCAGTTCTAATTGGGCCGATGTGTCGCATTATTTCCATGTATTTATTTCTTCATTTGTTGTGTGTGGCACAGCTTATATATGATGAGATTACAGTGGATGTTCATTATATTGTCGGTAGATGTGGTGTACCGAATTACTTGGTGGCATTGGGTGAATGCAGTGTGGATGGAATCGGTGAAATGTGTCAAAATTTCTCATTGCAGTAAGGTGGGAGCAAGTTTATTTTATCAGTGGACTTCTGTGTGTTGGTGTTTTGATGCTGTACATGGTGCATGTTGTCTGCTAGAGATTGTCAAATCCATCCCATGGTTTAAATTCCATCAAAAGAAATCCGTTTCCCCCTTGCTGATGAAACATTTGAGCTGCAGAGATGTGTATATGGGCCACACTTCGGCTCTTGAGTTCAGGGCTGGAGAATCTCCGGTGGATCTGGTATTAATGAAGAGGGGAGCGCGGGTCACACAGAGAGTTATTTATCCTGCCTTCGGAGCTGGAGAGTTTGAGTCCGCCAAGCCAAACGAGCACGGCTGCTGAGCTCTCGCCTGGCATTGACCGCAGTACAAAACCACTTACAGCATTCAGCATTACTGGGCATGCTTCAGCACTGGGGAAGGAGCGTCAGGCTTACAGCATTCAGCATTACTGGGCATGCTTCAGCACTGGGGAAGGAGCGTCAGGCTTGGGTTTGGACTGGAAAAGGAGACGACGTTGCCAAGTGCGGCAATTTCCCACAGTCTTTCTCCACACGTGAGAGAGAGGAATAAGGTAACTGTATGCAGGAATACCACATGCCCAGATCACGGAGAGCTTGCTTTGCTATTTAGTTCATTATTTGGGAATAGTTTAAAAAAAAAACATTTCCCAGAGTGCCTGGCAGCGATTACAGCAACGAATGTTTTCCCAAGAGGCAGAGGGGCAACCACATAATGATCCAAGGTTATTATCAGATTTTAATTCATAACTTACAGTATGGCCTGCTATCACAATGGTTTCTGCTCTCAATAAAGATTTCCAAAATAAAGTAATTGTGTTCGGCATGCCTTGGGCATATGCTAGTGGTATTGATTCATATTCAATATCAATAAAGTCAGAACTATTTTGAACAAAAACAAGAGGCAGCCACACAAATAGCAGGAATGTTCACGTGGTACCCAGTGCTAGTTTTGGAAATTGTCTCCATTTCAGGGTGACTTTTTAAAAAATAAAAAAAGCCTATGACTCCTGCCATACTCTTAAATTCCAGTTCTGCAAAAGTGTTGCAATTTCTAAAATGGTTAGACCGGAAAGAATAATAGTTGTTTTAGCCTTAAGAATGTATTGGCTCCATTTAGCCAACCACTAAAAAATACCTGTGAAATCAAACTCTCATATTGACATTCAAATTTAAACTTAATTGAGTTGCATCGTTATAGATCAGAATAATTGCTCTCAATGAAACCTTAGAGGATGAAAACTTCTATTAATAATTAATAAACCCACTTGGTAGCTGTTTATAGCCTTAGTGATCTACAGCTGCATGTTAAGTAGGTCATTGATGATGTTCGTTGAGACTTTGATTTCTTACATACGTTATTTATCATCGAGTCAATGGCAATTTAAAGTTAGAAATTGAGCGCTTTATGGGGATAGTAGGACTAGACCTACTTAAAACAGCTGACGGGGGAAACTGAGAATTCTGGGAAATAATGAGTTCCCATGCTCTCAGACCTGGAACATCAATCCTCAGTTCCCTGTGTGCGCCTTAATTAGGTTTCTGGAATGTATGCCATTATATAATTGTGTATGTCTGTCTGTGTGTGTGTCTGTGTGTGTGTGTGTGTGAGTGAATGCAAACTCTCATCCACCCCACACATACACACACACACACACACACACAGACACGCTTCCAATGTTGTTGCAAAGGAATCGATCAGGTCATACTCCACTGATTCACCGCTTCTGCCATTCCCTGAGGCAAAGGGATTGTGAGGAGACCAGCTATCTGTCAACTACAGCAAGTCCTGCATCATGTCTCTCAAATTTTACCTGAAACACCTTGGATTTAGCTTACCCCTACTTCCACATTTTTGTCAGTCTCCCGAATTTGTGTAGTTAAATTGAGTAAATGCACTAACCTGTGGGTTAAGCCAGAAGACCCCTGGAGGAGAGAATATTCCAGACAGATTATTCTGCCGAGTGCAGTCAGGACAGAAGATTCTGTTTGAGGCTGTTGGCACATATTGCTATGGTGAAATGAAATCTAAACACTTTTCGTCACACTGCAATAAGGTACATTAATTGGCATTAACTAATGTTGTTAACATCAACTAATTGAAGTTCAGATGTATTAATTAAGCATTTCATTAGTTAATGTATTTGTTAAATACTAACTAATGTATTAGTTACATGAATATTTATACATTTGCAAACCATACGATGAACGTATAGTTAGGCTAAAAAATGGTTAACTAATTTTTTCATGGCAATATCAATTTGCATTAACTAATGTAGTTGTTAACATGAATTAATGATACAAATACATTGTATTGTACATATTAACTTCTCAGTATATATATATATATATATATATATATATATATATATATCTACAATAGTTAATGCCATTTCATGCAACCTCATTGCAAAGTGTTTCCCACTTTTACTTTTACGTGAATCATTTATCCTACTTTTGACAAGTTGTCTGTGTGTGCATGTGTGGGTTTGTAGAAAGTAAGCAAAAAATAAAATACACAAACATACTGTTGTGTATATGCGTATGTGTGTGTGCGTGAGAGAGAGAAAGAGAGAGAAGACTGAAATTTTCAATCAAAGGACAAAAAAAAGAGGAGCTGTACATGCATGGTTATTTCATCTTGATTTTCTGAGGTCTGAGGTGCAGCACAGATATAGGATCCATCCATACTGACGGCGTTGTTTTTACTGCTGCTACTGCTCTTGTTGTTGTTGTTTTTCACACCCATTCCTCATTGTTTGACCTATTTTCAAAACAGGCCTAGACTCTGATCAAGCATGAAACTTGCATGCATGTAAGGAAAACACTTGCTCCAGGACAATGCGGAGGCCAGGACTCCCTTTAACAGTTTCCTGAAAAGGTAGTATTGGCCGGGGCTGAATGAGATGCCAGCCAATGAGAACCCAGGGGGAGGGGTTTTCAGAGGCATGGGACTGTTTAGAGAGCAACCATGACCAAATATTTGGCACCGCCATCGTATTGTATAAAGTGGTGTATATGCTAAATATTTGGCAGCAATCTTACATTACAGAGGGATAAACAATTGAAGGAATTTGGGCAAATCAAGGATTTGGGAGTGTTTGCGTGTTTCTGGAGCCAGTCTGGAGCCTTTCCCTTTTCATCTCTTTCTGGTATAGGTCTCTGGAATCCACAGTGTAGGCTAAGGCCACTGATGTCACGGAATTGAGGAATTCCGTGCCAACCACAGAAGAGCAAGATTTATGCTCCATTAGTAAACATCGATAGGTGCTAGAAATTCTTTTTTTTTCTTTCTTTTACCATTTTAAAACTGTGTGAAGGCCGCTAAACTGGAACTCTAAGAGTCTAATCATTCCTGAAGGGCTTCTCTCAGTATTAGCGAGACTGATCTGAGAAAAAATGCAAGCGCAGCCAAGCAGAAAATTGCTTGTCGTGTAATGTTTTTGGAGACTAATCAGACTGGAGATCTTAAAATGTCCGACTCTGCGGTGTTGAATGCTTAGGGGTGCACAGGCTCTTCTGAGAAGTGATTTTGGAGGCCCTGTCAGGCGCTCAGTCAGGGAGAGGAACGCTCACCTCCGGCTGCACTGCCGAGTCTTAAAACAAGCCCTCCTGTCAGGTGAACTTTTCTCCGAAATTGAGTCTTCTCCTCCGCCGAAAAACTCTTGAGACTGCGACTGTTGCGACTGCGGGGGTAATCCTCTCGGAATTCTCCGGAGAGCGGGGGGGGGGGGGGGGGGGGCAAAGGTCAGCGCCGGCGTCGCTGGAAGTAAGGATCAAAGAAGCGAAAGCACGGCTGGCCTGCGCCCTGTCCTGATCCCACCCCCACCCCCTCCCCCCAGCCTCCCCACCTGCCCGCGAGGCCATCCAATGTATTTGCATTTCCAGGACCCCGATAAGCCAAAGTCAATGTAATTATGGCTGCTGAATGAGGGTTGCTGTTTCATTAACTACAGCCGTGGCTATCTCCCTCGGTGCTTTCACAGATAAGGGGAAGTAGCGTGGCGGTACGCTGCTCAGGCGGCTGGCTGTCCCTCGGGGGGGTGAGGGGGATATCGGACACCTGCAGTCCGCCGTGAGTGTGCTGCCCTTCCTGAACCCCTGCCCCTTCGCTTCAGCCCCCTGTTTCAGAAAACCTGGAGAAACACCAGCTGGGTGCTTTTCTAAAGCCACAGTACAATATCCCTCCTGCGTAAGGCACAGGCTACGTACTGCATGACATAACAAGACTCTGCCTCTGTTTTTGTGCATCTGCCTTGTTTGTGCTGTATGTGTGGTAATTATATTGCATCATTCAAAATCATTTGTATGTGCAATACCAGTAACATGCATTCCTGGTATATTGATGATGTATTGATATGGTATATGATACTGATGTATTCTTCAAGGGTTCCGATTGTATCTGTGTGGTTACACTAGAACCGTACTGTCCTCTCAGGTCCTCTTCACACTTGTACTTGTGTTTGATCTGCACTTCTGGATAAGTGCATCTGCTAGATGCTTTGTAATCTAATGTAATGTAATGCAAAGTCCAGTGCCGGATTTAAAAATATCTTACATTGCTTAAATGCTTTATGTATTATCATCATTATTGTTATGATTATTATTGAACCAGGTGGGTCAGTTGAGAATAAGTTCTCATTTACAATGGCGAAAGATGGCAGATATAGTCTGGGGTCCTTCTAACTAATACTCCACTCGCTGCTAAACCAGCAGGGTGGTGATAGGCCTGAATTTGACAGCATGGCCATTGAGCTAGCATTGTAAAAGGCACTGAGAGCCGTCTGATGCCTTTAACGCCGTCAGGCGAGCGGTGTGTGTGTGCAGGAGACAGCTGGAGTGACACTGTTCCAACCAGACAGGGACCGTACAGGCTGAATATAGCTCTGTGTTGGGGTGTGTTGGGTGTGAGAGAGAATATAGCAGCCGTTTGTCCCACAGTTAGATGAAGCAGCAGGGTGATGGAATGTGTGTTGAGAAGCCGTGTTTAGTGAAGACATTCCCGCGCAGCGAGCAGTGAGATTAAGCGATAATGACGAGGAGATGATGGACGGCCATTCTCCTGGCTCTTCTGGCTGCCTTTAATCTGGCCTCTAACAGGCTGGTGTCTGCTGTGCACACCTGTGGCTTCCTCCCCCTCCATCATCATCATCATCATCATCAACAACCACTTCTTCTTCCCTGTCAGCGTGCGTCTTACGGTGTCAAACGCACCTCTCTGATTGCACTCTGAGTCCCCTGCATGCAAGCCGCATCGACCCCCACGCCCATAAAATTTCACCTCAGCAAAAGCCAAAAACAGCACTCACACCTTCTGACATTTATGCTTTGGCCTTCTCTCTTTATTTTTAAAAAGTGCCTTTAAATCATGTTAGGCCACTTTTTAAAGTCCACCAAACCTCTGCAGCTTGTTAAAGGCTGTGATTCTACACTGTATTTGTTGTTGGTGTGTGTTTAGGCCCCGGGGATGCTATATAATGCGGTTGTGGTTGCATCGTATTCCAGAATGAGACATGTGGTCTGTTGGTTATATTCCCCTGCTGCAGTTTGTGGCTGTGACCCTAGCAGATCAGATCACTTGGGTCTGGTCTCTTCTGGCCACATGCAGAGCTGCAGTAGGGATGCATTTCTGGAAGCTAAAGAAAAAAAAAACATTCAAGTCGCAGAACTTTGTTTCTGCTGAGTTCTCCTTCAGAAAAATATACTGCTATGAAAAAAGGAAAAGCAGTATTCTACATAATTGCTGTATTTTAAAAATAGATTTCGCTTCATTTTAATGTCACAGTTAAGAAGAATTATCCAGCAATATTTGTAGTTTTAGCTCGACTAAAATTGAAGAAGGAAAGCCTGTCATTCGTTTGCCTTTCTTTTCACACCGAGTGCCACACAAAGAATAATCACTGATTATTTCCAGCCACAGACTTACAGAAAAGATGGGATCCATGCTGCGCACTGCTCATTCCATTATACTGAACTGTATTCCGTGCATGCTACTTTTGCTCAGGTATTACCAAAATTATTATGAATGGAAAGTGTGAACAGGTCATTCATTTTCCCTATAGTAATGTTATCTGTTATACTGCCAGTGCTAATGCATCCCCACGGCATAATTTTTTCTTTCTGATTCTCTCTGATTCTCACAGAATGGCAACCGGACCTACAGTACGGAGAAAGGCTAGCTAGCTAAACATGCTAATCTGAGTTCAATGGTGTGGGCTATCTTTCATCACATACTGCAGCTTGTGAGACAGTTAGCATTATCTAAATATATTCTCACTCCTTATTGCTTAAGAAGATTGCTTACCTAGGGACTGAGCAGAGCTGTACTACAGAACTGATATACAGCTGCTCCTCACACCAGCCTGGCTGTATATACTGCTCTGACTCCACCCATTTCACTGAGGCCCTTCCTTTAGTGGGCTTCACAACCAATGGCCTACACTCAAAATGAAACAGCAATAACATTGGTCATCGTTATAATAGTGGGCACTCCCACCAGGGCTGTGCTTAGTTCTCGGTGACCAGAACAGAAAATCCGTACTTCTACTGTGGCCTCTTTACTGTCTCTATGCAGTGACTTCTAAAACGCATTGCTGACAAGCCCTTTATCAAGGATGCAGTTTGTTTTATGAAAAAGGAAATGTTTAAAAAATGGTAATGAGTTAAAATTGAAGTGTTTTGGCGTGCATTAAAACAAAAGAGCGGAAGGAAGACGCAGTGGACAGGCGTACTGTGTGATAAAACCAGAAGAAAGCAAACAGAAGGTGGGCCCGGAGCCAGGAACTGATAAAGTACTGTCCTGTCATCTCTACAGAGTGCCCATATCACAATATGCACTCATCGCCTGTGCGTGCGGTGAAATCTTAGAGGAGGGGTTTGATTCATTGCAGGACTCCTGCATATGACTCCGAAGTGAGGAATGTGTTTTTGAAACCATCTGTCGTTTTTGGGAAAACGTGGCTTATTATGTGACCTTTTGAAATTGCAAAGTTTGGATCAAAACATTTCAGGTGGCTGTGTTTTTTTTATTTCCTTTTAGTTTTTTCCAAACTTCCTGTCCCTGCTCTGAACTTAGCATACCGCCGATCTGGCCCCAGGGTGTTTCACGTCTCCATAGTGATTAATGGCCCATCTCTGTTAAAGTTGTAGGATTGGAAACACAGACACATAGAGGTCACTGTAGTGGTTCCAAACTTCCATTGTTATCCTCACATAATATATCCAGGTATGATTCTGTGCCCATGTGTGTGCATGTGTACGTGTGTGTGTGTGTGTGCAGAAATGTGCATATTAGTTGGTGTAACCTTGTGTTATTTGTATTAACATTTCATCACTACAGTAGCACAAAAGACAGACAGTCGATGTTGATATTTCACAGGACTCCATTAATAACCAGGCTAACTGGCACATGAAGACTTAATAACATGGTCTGTCTCCATTCTAGTTTGTCGTGATTAAACAGCACTGCGCTCCGCAGATATACATTCAGCTGCGCATTTCAACTGACACATAAATTGTGGGGTAAGCGTGACAGAAAATAATTCCTCTGTAGCTCTGCGGGTGGCACAATGGTGAAGCCTTAGCTTTTTATAACAGCCTTTTCAAGTGTCTACTTCTTCTGCGGCATTGGCTGAGTTGTTTTGGACATCGCACAGTGAAGCCATTGCAGCTGATGACCTATCGCCTGCCCCACACTTCACTGGCTGTCTGGCTCTGGAGCAGCAGGTTTTAATGGCAGTGGCTTATGTCATAGTAGGTTTAACCCCGGATCAGTGACCCTCAGTGCCCTCAGTAATTCCACTAGGGTTTGTTTTTTTGCTTCATGGGAGGATTATTCATGGGTGGATTATTCTTATCCAACCAGAAGAGGTTTCTTGGCCAAAATGCTGTTATCTTTGGCCTCCTGAAACACATTAAAAAACCATCGACCTTCTGAGCCACGCGTTGACAAGTGAAAAGATGCTCACGAGACGCAGTGACGCAGCAGCATAAGTGCAACTGCGCTCATAAAAAAATTGATGGAGTAACCCTCAAGACGTGTTTCATATGAGTATATGTCTCACGCATGGCCATGTACAAGGTAAAATATTTAACTCTTGTGTTGTTACAGAACCATGTTAAATGATCTCCCATTCAGAGCAGAGGCTTGTTTGCAAGGTAAATCATTCTCTGATCCCGTGGTCTCTTAGTGTTATTCAGCCTGACAGAAAACTAATATGAATTAATGAGGGTGTGAATCTCAGGGGATTTGTGCTGCTGGAGGTTCGATTGATGCAGTGTACTTCTCCTGCTCTGGGAGGGGGCAAAGTCTGTTACCTCCCCCAAAAACACGCTCCTCCCCTGACACCCCCACCCGGAGAACGGACTACACCCACGGCACAGCCTCCTGGAATATCAGCTGTAGCTTTCCTCACAATCCTGCACCCCTTAACGAAAAGCAATCCAGTAAACACTACCTTGCAGTTGTTTTTGTTTCGTAAGATGTTTGTGGTAAATGGACTGCATTTATATAGTGCTTTCAGTCGAAGCACTTTCCAATTCATGCCTCTCATTCACCCATTCACATACACACTCACGGTGATTGGCTGCCATGCAAGGCACCAATCAGCTCGTCAGGAGCAATTGGGTTTGGGTGTCTTGCTCAGGAGACTTTCATACACCCAGGAATCGAACCGGCAACCTTCCAACTGCCAGACTTACCTCCTAAGCTAATGTGGCCCCAATTTCAGTGGTGGCCCGGAGCTGTTGTTGGCTGGTGATGAGGGGGGAAAGCTCTTTATACTGCTGTTCTTCTAAAGATACAAGCTTTAAATTCCACTTCTTAGCAAAATGGCAATTAAATGGCATTCCATTATGGAATTTCAGACTCCATTAGTCCTTCGTCATGAAAATAAATGCAAATGTTTGTTTAGAAATGTCATTGTGCCAAACTCTGTTTTTTGCTATTGAGCCATTTGCTTTTAATATTAAATTAAATTTAAACTGAGTCAAGCTAAAGTTCATTGGATCGATGTCAATTACATGCACATGTGCTTCATTAAGAAAAGTGATGATAACATCATGATTGATAATATCCATTAAAGGAAGGGAGAGTTCCTGATGTAGAATCCTGGATTGCGCGACAGCCTTGCTAGCCTTGACCATTTGTCATATTTTGTAGCTCAATCATTTCAAGAATGTACACTCAGTGGCCACTTTATTAGGTAGACCTGTACGCCAGCTTGTTAATGTAAATATCTAATCAGCCAATCATGTGACAGCAACTCAATGCATTAAAGCATTCCGGCATATTCAAGAGGTTCTGTCTTTGTTCAGACCAAACATCAGAATGGGGAAGAAATGTAATCTAAGTTACAATGGCGTGCAAAAATGTGGGCAGCCCTGGTCAAAATGCCTTTTACAATTAATATCTAAATGAACAGAAGCAAACCTGACCTCTAAATGGTACAATGTTAAACAAGACACATTTCTTCATAGTTATATATATACAAAATAATAAAAAATGCAAACTTGTGCAAAAGTTTGGGTACCCTGTCAGTTAGTAACTCGCTAACAAGGTATGCTTTGGATCATTGTCTTGCTGGAATACCCAACCTTTCTTCAACTTCAATGTCTGGACTGACCTTTGAACGTTAGCCTCAAGACGTTCTTGATATTTGGTGGAATCCATTCCTTCTTTCACTCACTCAATATTTCCTGTGCCCCCAGCTGCAACAGTAAAATAAATGTTTTTCAAAAACTGACACTTACGATGACTGTTGTGTTTCTGTTTAGAACAGTTCTGCTAACTTGTGGAAGAACCTATGCACTTTGGATTGCTAAATGACAAAAATGTAATGTAAAAACACAACCACAAAACATAATGGATCCACCTCCATGCTTCATGCTCTGTGTTAAGTTGGCAATGTCTTCTTCTCTACAAAGGCCTTCTAAAAAAAATAAGTAAAATTCTGTATAAAGTAGTCACAGTGTGTATGTATGTATGTATTTCTCTTTTTTTAAATCACTTAATCATTAGCATAATTTGCTTTGGTGTTGTTTGTCAGTTCACAGCAGTAAGTGTTTGGTGTGAGGTTTTAATGAAGGGACAGTAAAAATAAAGTAGGTGGATACAGCCTGTAATTCATGTTGGGGCGGAAGGCAGCCTTTCATTTCAGTCGTATAACTTGCTGTTATTACTTACCTTAATGGCTCTGACAGGTTTCACAGTCTGTGCACATTAAACACGTTTCGAACATAACACGGATGATCTACAGCCATTTATCGTCTCCTGTGTTTGGCGGCAGGTTTTATCTACACCGGAGACGTGGTCCACAGGATGCTGACCGCCACCCAGTACATCGCTCCCCTGATGGCCAACTTTGACCCCAGCGTCTCCAGGAACTCCACCGTCATTTACTTCGACAACGGTAGGTGGCGGTGCTGAAGTGACAGTCTTGCCAACGTCACTTCCCATGAACGACAAAAAAGAGAAAAGATGCAACAGCAAGCATCTCTGCGAAGTGACAGTATTTTTTATTTTATTTATTTAACCCTTGTTTTACCAGGCAGGTCCATTAAAATTGGAATCGTATTCACAACGACGGCCTGGAACTGAAATGTCTTTGCACTGCAGGACTGGTGCTATGAAAGAGGCCATTTTAAGTTTGGTTAGATTGACATGGACACAGTAGACTATGTGCAGAATGAGTAGGCAGCATGCTGTTTGAGACTGCCTATGAACATGCTGTATCTTTGACCTGCACAGCACAAAGAGAGCTGCTAGGCAGTAGGCCCATAATCAATAAACCTCCAGGGCCACATTCATCAATCACTTGTCAGTGAAGCTCTTGATTAGAGGGCACTTGTGTAGTTGTGCACCTGCAAATAAAGCCTGATTTAATATTGCTGTTTGAAGCCCTTCAAGGCGACACACTAATGAGTGTGCACATCCAGTATAGGCACAAATTAGTAGCTTGGTTTAGTCACTGAAGACACCTGCAGACAAAGTGTCAGTCCCTCTGTGACAATGAAACTAATGAATTCGAATACCTTAGTACGACTAATGGGTATGCTCTTGACCTGCTTATCAGTAACTCAAAACAAAAACGCTTATGCAATGTCGACGTTGGGAGAGCATCCCATCTTGCTGCCCACTGCAGGAGAGTGCATTGAGCAAAAGTGATTGCAGCAAATATGAATGTGAATGACCCCTTGAGTGATGTGGAGAACACATACTGTAATTTCAACCATATCTTGCTAATTGTGAGTGCAAGGATTATGCCATACTGTAACTCCCATTTGACATGACTGATTACCATGATCTCACAAATTGTCATGTCCTTAATGATTTATTGTTAGGTGTGACAAATATAGACTACATTCAATTGCATGAATTCAGCAGGTGCTCTTAAGTCGAGCTACTGATAAAACAATGTGCTCTTAAATGTACTATTGCGTGCAGTTGTGATGAAGACTCTGAGTAGTAAGTGGTATTCACATAGCACTATTAACACCCGCTTAAGAGACTCAGAGTGCTTAGAACTTAGAGCAGAGTCTAACGAACATCTGGGTGCACAACAGCTCCTTTGGAGAAGATTTTCCATCACACGGTAGTTAAGCTGGAGAGGCCTGGATTTATGTAGACGGTTAAGTACAAGGGTAATTGTGCAGATTGAGAGATGAAAATTGGAAATTTGGCCAGGACATCAGCGATAAAATGCCACAGGATTTTTCATTACCATAGCGACACCATCTGAAAGAAATGTTTTGAATAATTATTTACATAAATCACTTTGGTTCATCCTTCATAACACGTCTTTATAGTTTTATTTAAATGTTAGCTTAATGATATTTATGGAAGAATATTTCATGCAAAACAAATTTGCGTGAAGGTAACTGGCCTTTGATTGCTGCTCAGTACTTTGACTGTACTCACTGATATTGTGCACTGCAGTTTTATTACCATCTACTTTCAGCTAAATTCACTGGGGATACTGGTTTTTGGGCTTTCTAAAATGCATTAATTTAGTGAAGCGAAAAAATTAGGTCAGCACATTAATGATGATATTTCTAGTCAAGTACTGGAAGTCTGAAATGAATGGAGTTATTTTCTCTGTTGCATTGAAGAAGGTTCATGATTATAATTTAGGTTTGTCTTTGCGTCGGACGTTGACGCCCACACTGCCACAGAAGAGCCATTTCCGAGAGGCGCAGAGGATCCGTTTGGCAGCTTCCAAAATGTCCGAGCGAACGCGGAAATCAATTCCCTTTCCCTGCTTCAGCTCAGTGGCCGTTACGATCAGTCCCCTTTTGACCTCTCAGCCTTTGCTCATCCTTCATATCACTCGATGGACCCATTTTATGACAGGGTACCACCGCTTCAGCTCATCCGCAATCCAGTCCTGGACTCCAAACAGGGAGTTTTATCTTGAAGCAGAGCATTGTACTCACAGTCTCTGAATCTGAAAAGCACTGCACTCTATTTTAGCTCATTGTGTCATTGAGCTGATCTTCCACTGAGTGTGAATGCTTGATTTTAGCCTGACTGGTCATTGTGCTTGTAGAACAGTAAAGTAATACCACAAGCATTACAGTGTTAGCCATTAAAAATCTCTTGACTTGTTTTGAGTTTTGAGGTTTGCTATTGTTGTTTTGGCCAATGGGTTGTTGCTATTGTTGTTTTTGTACACTGGTGACTTTGCTTATTGTGTGATACTTTCTCCTAAAGGTCATTTAACCGATTAAATGAATTGCAACATCCATTCAGGACAAAGGGAATGTCAGAAACATACGCAGGATTGTGGACACGTGAGCTGGACAGCAGAGCTTGCATCAGTCCATGGTGATGCAGTGGGATGTGACTGGATTGTCTCTCTGTTAAACAGGCACTGCAGTGGTACAGTGGGATGTGACTGGATTGCCTCTGTGTTAAACAGGCACTGCAGTGGTACAGTGGGATGTGACTGGATTGCCTCTGTGTTAAACAGGCACTGCAGTGGTACAGTGGGATGTGACTGGATTGCCTCTGTGTTAAACAGGCACTGCAGTGGTACAGTGGGATGTGACTGGATTGCCTCTGTGTTAAACAGGCACTGCAGTGGTACAGTGGGATGTGACTGGATTGCCTCTGTGTTAAACAGGCACTGCAGTGGTACAGTGGGATGTGACTGGATTGTCTCTGTGTTAAACAGGCACTGCTCTGGTGGTGCAGTGGGATGTGACTGGATTGTCTCTGTGTTAAACAGGCACTGCTCTGGTGGTGCAGTGGGATGTGACTGGATTGTCTCTGTGTTAAACAGGCACTGCTCTGGTGGTGCAGTGGGACCATGTCCATCTGCAGGACAGCTACCACCTGGGGAGCTTCACCTTCCAGGCCACACTGCACATCGATGGGAGGATTGTCTTTGCCTACAAAGAGGTACAGTCGGATTTCTCTCTTTCTTTCTCTACGCTCACAGAAATAAAGTGACAGTGGAGGTACATTCTTGTTCTTCTATGATCAAATTTCCCAAATGTAGCCTGAATGTGCAGTAATGTTATCTTTGGGTATGAGTGAGTACAAAGAAATTACAAATTATTTATATATTGCTGGCTTGGGGTACAATTTTATATATACCAACTGAGTACCGTGCCAGTTTTGAGGTTTGTTGTTGGGGCCAATGGGTTGTTGCTATTGTTGTTTTTCTACAATGGTGACAGTTTTCGTATTTAAATTTTTGTACCTTTATTTGTGTATAAGTGTTTGTCCTCTTTCTGTTCTCCTTTCTCACTTTTATACATTACATTACATTATTGACATTTGGCAGACGCTCTTATCCAGAGCGACATACAGTTGATTAGACTAAGCAGGAGACAATCCTCCCCTGGAGCAATGCAGGGTTAAGGGCCTTGCTCAAGGGCCCAACGGCTGTGCAGATCTTATTGTGGCTAGACCGGGGATCGAACCACCGACCTAGTTCAGTGTGCTAATAAAGTGCTCACTGAGTTTTCTTTAGAATGTACTTATTGGGCTCATTAAATCACACTTCTGTAAAGTAGTCAAAGTAGAAAAATGTTTAACAACTTCTGATAAATATAGAAAATGGCCTGAATTTACATGATAGCCAAAACATTATTAATCATATATCCACCATCCATTTATTTCTTTCATACAATTTCTTATCTATTGTTTTTTTTTTCTATGCATGAATTACCTTCTTTCTGCTCCTGCTATTAGCTCCTACAGTGCAGGCATCAGGCTGTAATATTTTCAGTCGTATGTACTCTAGAATACAATTGCACCCTCACTATCAGGGTGATAGTCAAATTGCAACATCCGATATCCCTCTAAAGCTGGCTGTTTTATGACGTGTTGCATTCTGTTTGGTCTTCTACATACCACGCTTCTGTGCCTTAGATCTACATGCTGATTATAGCAATTTCATTGTGGCTTGTATCCGAAGCCTGTTATTCAGGTGAGTCGAAGCCTTTGGCTCAGAAATATAGGATCGGTGGTTCTGCCTGGTTGCCTTTAAAGTGCTTTTTCCCCCTGTATCCAGCACTCTTCTTCTCCAGTGATAATCTCCTCACACGAGCAGTGTGTTGATTTATTCCTCTCTTCTTACAGATTCCCATCCTGGTGACTGATATCAGCTCAGTCAATCACCCTGTCAAAGTGGGCCTTTCCGACGCCTTTGTGGTGGTGCACAGGATTCAGCAGATTCCCAGTAAGTGGCAGCTGGTCACCCACTCCACACACACTGTTTCAGTAGCACGCTGGTCTGTCTCACACCGTCCACCTGTGCTTCCTCTGTAATATAAAGCAAATGGGATTTTTCTTATACTTCTACAGTCAAGGCTTTGCAAATAGCAGAATGTTCCAGAATGTTTGTGTGACCTTTTTTGTGCACATCGGTGCAGTCCTGTGTGAGCAACACCGTGCACAGGGATTTCCGGGATTCTTGGGGTGTGTTGATATTGCGGCAACGCTCTCTGAGACGCATGTACACACACACACATACAGGGTTTCTCGAGATTATTGGGGTGTCTAGATATTAGGGTGTCTAACTCACTCACAACCATCGTCTGACCAACCGAGTTCCTCCTCAGAGTCTTTAACTGGTCCTCCAATCATTAATGCGACAGTCTCCCTGGAACACCAGTCAATGCGAAATTAGGACAAGTAGAACTGGGAGCCAGACTAGATTTCTCTTGGCATGTGGAATCCTGAAAACTGAAAACTGGGAGAAAAAAAAACTGGGGGAAAAAACCGAACTCAAATTTAATTGATCATTACGTACACTTAACACACACTTTTTGCCCAGACACAGGCTTTGAAGATTCCAGACGCTGCACTTTTCTCTTTGTGGGTGTGTGTTTCCTTTTGAAAGTGGATCGCTGAATTGAATGTATTTGGCGTAATTATGCATTGTGACCTCTAAAGTTAACTCTAAATGCTTTCCCCCTCAAGTCTTGTTGAGGAAAGCATCACCAGGTCCTTGTAATACTTTAGGTAGTTGTGCAATCGGTTTTGACAGAGAGGAATAATACTATATTTGGCTGGCAATCTGAAAAAAATGGTAATCAGCCAGTTCACTGTTCAGTTTTAAAGGAGATTAATTTCTGGGATAGGACACAAAGAATTCAGCCAGTGTAAGATTATGATGGCAGCTATTGTGCTATTTAGGGAACATAACAAATATGTTTTTTTAAATAACCTGGATAAACCCCTTGGGGTGAAACATCTCTGCAGATATTTAACACAATTGCTTTAAAATATGTGGAACCCATACAAAATTCCCAAGTTAGTAAATAGATGCCAGATTTGTTACAGCTGTACTGAATTATTGATTCCACTGTAGTACTATTCCCATGGACAAATATCACTGTACTATCGGAGTCTGTTTTAAGTGTGTGGTGAATGTCAGTAGGTTTGTGTCCTTAGGCTTACTGCACACCGTTATGATAGTTAAGGCACAGCGTAATGTTTGAAATGTAAAATGTGTTAAAATGTTTGGAAGTAGCCCACAATGACAACTGTCTCAAGATTTGAACAATTCTCAAGCTTTTTGTCTTGAACTTTCTATTCCAAATGCTCATACACAAAAGATCTACTTACACTCAGTCCTTCAAAATCCCACTCTTATTGTCAGCTGCTTGCAACTGCAGCCCAGTTCTTTAAAAAATACATAAAAAGTATATTTTATGTGTATTTTTGCAAAGTAGAACAGACCAGTTGTACAGCGCCTGACTGGCTGACAGTTGGGTGCTTTTTGGACGCCCTCGTTCTCTTAGAAGACAGACTAATAGGTGTTCTTTGATGATTCACTAACATTTTCTCAGCAGGATGAAACCAAAGTCTCCTGGTTTCAAACACTGAAAAAATAAACATTTTTAGGGAGGTGCGTAGGTGGGGGCGGGCGGGGGCTGAATGGAGTCTGAGCTTTAAAGATGAAAGATCACACACAGGCCTTTACATTTTACACTCCCCCGGGTAAAGTTCTCAAGCTGTGGGCCAGAATACCAGAATAAGCTTTTTAAGAAACTTAAATGTTTGGGGTTTCATTGTTGGCGGGTAACAGTACAGGTTTGATATTCACTCCCAAGTTATTTGTTGAATTTGCTTTGCTCAATTGGGATAACGCTACACGACTTAAAACTGGCCTCCAGAACGAATGGACAAACATTGTCTTGCTGGCTGAATGCAGATGTTTGGACCGCACCTTCAGTCGATTTTCACTCACATCTCCCTCACATTATGTCAGACAGGTTAAACAAAAAGTCACTGAAGCTCCAGAGGCACACATTGATTAGTTTTCTTATTTGCATTTTTAAAGCTCGGTTTCTGATCGTTATTCAGCTGCCTTATGTGACTGAGGAAAACAAGACACGCATGTGCACACGGGAACGTGCACACGCGTACATACACATGTACACAAACCCACACAAGGACATACACATACCTGCATGCACACACATTCACATGCACACAAATCCACACACACTCAGACATGCACACATGCACACGCACACATGCATGCTCGCAAACACTCACACATGCACGTACACTCGCATACACATATATGCATATACACATACAGACAAACAAAAAGCACACATAAGAATACACACACCAGCACGTGTGCACACACATACACACACACACAGTTTTTATCTTGTGTAGGGAAATGGAAAGGATGGTGTGCTATGTAAGAACCTGGATATAACTGTGCTATTTACAGATGGCAGACCTACTGATCCTCATCTCTGCAGTCAAAGGGCAGAATTAGCATCCTGCATGCTTTTGCAGCTGACAGCATAGAGCCTGTCAAATCTGCACCTTCTTACCCAGGAGATGATATAGTGCTCGGCCAAAATGAGTTTCTGCCCGACTGCTCATAAATATCCCCTGAGATGTGTCGTTATTTCCAGACATAATAATCCAAATACAGGCCATCGTAAACTTATGAATTACATTCAGGTCCTTACGCTGGAAATCACTGTGTCATTTTGACCCAAAACATATTTTACAGTGAAAGTAATGCAAAAGTATTTTTACAATACAGCCATTCAAGAAAGAGCACGGTGATTCTGCATAGTCCCTGTACAAAGAATGTGCAAGTACATAAAACAGTGGTAGGTGGGACCTTTGTTTGGTTTGGTCGTCCTGGGAGGTCGCAAGGAGGTCCTGGGTTCGAATCCCCGTCGGCCTCTCTGTGTGGAGTTTGCATGTTCTCCCCGTGTCTGCGTGGGTTTCCTCCGGGTACTCCGGTTTCCTCCCATAGTCCAAAGACATGCAGGTTAGGCTGATTGGAGAGTCTAAATTGCTCGTGGGTATGAGTGTGTGAGTGAATGGTGTATGTGCCCTGCGATGGACTGGCGACCTGTCCAGGGTGTATACCTGCCTTTCGCCCAATGTATGCTGGGATAGGCTCCAGCCCCCCTGTGAGCCTGTTCAGGATAAGCGGGTTAGGATAATGAATGAATGAATTAATGAGATTGGCTTTCTGATTTTGAATCTGATTGGTTTGAGTTTTTGGCTTGCATTTTGTTGTAGGTCAGTTGGTATGCTGGCCTAAACCATGGCCTCTAAACAAGATAATGATTCGTCAGTAGAAGTTAACTGACCATTTGATTAATTGGAAAGCAGAGCCCCGGAAGTTTGCCTTATGATCACACCTTATCTCAGGTTGGTCAAGCTCATTATACCTTAAAGACAAGTGAGGATTACACCAGAGAGGACAGTGTTAGCCTGTATTGTTTTAAGGGGAAGAACTGTTCAAATCATCCATGATGATGGCAGAATTCTTCAAAATTCAACTAATATACAGTGACATTCCAATGGAAGTGGAAGTTGAAATTATTTAGAAATCCACCTGGTACAGTTGTATCCTACATTGCCTCACACAGACAGACAGACAGACATTTGTCTATGAATGCGTTGTGTACATGCCGTCAAGACACACAGAGCTTTAGAAAATGCGGGGGATTCACATCTTGTCTTAAAGTTAACTATGTAAACTTTGTTTTATGCTTAAGTGGAAATAATTTCCCTGCAGCCAAGATAAACCAGGTTTATAATGGAAAGAAGCATTGCTGAAATATGTGTTGATAAGGGCTAGTGTCTCTGGTGTGTGGTTACTACAGGCTATGTACAGAGCAAATACTTCCTACAACAGGGCATTTTTTCAGTACTAAAGGATTGAAATAAAACATTTTAATATCCAGGGTTGCACAGTCGAAGTCCACTAGCAAAGATTTGTTGCTCCCTGCAGACAAGCATGATAATTACCAGCTCACTTCGTTAGCCTATTGAGCCTCTTATTTAAGATGTGTTTAAATGTACTACCAACACCTTCAGGATGCAAAAGCGGCTCATGCATTATTCTTATGATGTTAGCAAATCAAGCTGGCTGTTTTAAAGCCCTTTCTGCATTACGTTTCTTATCAGCAACTATCCAATTACCAGCTTACGCCTGATTCATGGCACCCACCGTCATTTTAACATGCAGACAGTAGGTAATGTCCAGTGTGTGAGTATCCTGGTTAACGCTTGTTTGGCCCAAGCAGCGTAGGCATTGAAGCTGACATTATGTTGAATATTTATGGTGAATCACAGGAGGTCTAATTTATTGGGTGAAGGTGGCTGTTCATTTCCTCTTTGAGGAAGAGTCGCTGAATTAATGTGTGAGGTGATACCGTGATTCTGTGATTGGCATTTTTATTTTCAGAAGTTGGGGGAAGGGGGACATGCACTTTTATTAAAGAACTCATTTATGCAAACTGGATACATCATATCGGATCATTAGCAGCTTCTACAAGGAATGCTGGTTTAATTTCTATTTCACATTTCTTACTAATGAGCAAAAACACTTTCCTTGGGCACAGATATTATAGTGCATAACTAATCAACACCTCAACCTAATATGATATTGTAATTTCAAGTTGATTAATTCAGTATAGTTAAAATAAATACAAGTGTTTTGTTTCTTCATATGGTAATAAATTGGCGAGGTAGGTTGAGGTCATTTTGATGATTACTAAACTTAGTATACTGTGTTAATGATAAAACAAATGTGACTAAAACTATTTTCCTTATACTATACAGTAAACTTTTCATAGTTAATTCAGCACAGTGTGAGTCAAACCGGGATCAGATGTACTCCATTATTAGAGTTCATTTAACACTTGTAGTGCTTATTGGATACGAGCTTGATGACATCATCGGACACAAAGCATATTAATACGTAGTGTGGCAGGAAGTGCTGGTATTCTGAGGGGGAGCGGGGGGCATACATTACCTGAATTTATGAAAAATGTTGCTCTTGGGCCCCAGGCTCCATGTTGATGGGAAATGTAGTTTTACAGGCCATCTGGTTCGATGGCCTGTTCTGAACCAGAGCACATTTATTTTAGAAAGCATGTTTTAAATTAGTCTCTCATTACACTACAGGTTGTTTGACCCCATTATCAAAATTGATGGCATGTTTTAATCTGATTGCACATTGCTTTTGGTAAAGACAGGTGTAACTGCCTGGAGTTATAACTTGTGCCTTGTATCAATGAATTACCGGCTCTGCCTTATGCCGTGTTTCTCTTGCTTTTGGGCCTCTCTCCTGTACAGTCAGACTCATAATGATAACAATCAGGGTTTTGTTCACTGCCTGGGAGAGGGAGGCCAGCATTTCCCCCTGGAGTCCAAAAGTTTGATGGGTGTAGAGTGTCCCGTACCATGAGCAGACCCGGTTAATCCATACCGAGTGCCTAGCCATCCCTTTAAGGTGTAAAACCTACGCCTTTGTATTAAATGGATTTATATTAAAAGGGTTAATAAAGGATCATGTTACATTCTGTTCAATGTTTCCCTCTTATGCTCTACTTTGTACAGCTGTAAACAAGTCTCAAGAGCCTGGGTGTCAGTAAGAACCATCTCAGTCAGAGCACTGATCTGGGATCAGGGTTCCCACAGTCCATATCCTGCTCATGTCCATTATGAGCTAACAGGCAAAAATGGTCCTAGATCATCATTCCTAATCTGAGATGCTTCAGGAAAGTGGGCCCAGGACTGCAGAGCATGCCGCAGTCAAAACGACAGCACGACCAGGCTTCTCCTCTGTTAAAGTACACAGTGTCTCTCAAAGGTAGCTTTGATAATTAGGTCTGTTTCATTTACTGAGTTCTCACAGTCGAGTGCTTTTGCTATTGCTGTGCAATTGCAGGAGCTGCAAGACATATTTACTGAGATCCGGCTCTCGGAGAGCTTCCTGCAGACTATTTTTAGAGCCGTCATTTTCTCCCTGAAACATCGATCAATTCAAACTCCATTTGTTTGCCCTCATCCTTGGCTTATGCGTAAAATGCTGCGGTTCGCCCTGCCACTCTCAATTTCATACAATTTCATTTCATACGGACATTTTTGATTCTTCTTGAAAGTTCCGTCGCAGCCCAGTAATGCAGTGAGATTCCACCCCGGTCTCTGCCTTCAGGCATGCACCTCCCTGTGTGATAATGGCAGATAACCACCATCGTGTTAAATCTCTGCACATGAACAATTAGATGAGTTTGGGAGGTATGTGTGGACCCTGTTCTTGGTTCTGTAATGTCTGTCTCTGCCTGTAGTTCATGGTGCATGTAGCGTGTGTGTGTCTGGTGCAGGTGGTGTCACATTTTAAAACAGGCCAACATTGAGAATGGAGTGTTATCGATTTTCAAAGCAGCAACGATTAGACTTATACGCTCCCATCACAGAACATTCAAATGCACACACACACACACACACACACACACACACGCTTGCACACACACATACACAAATACACACACACACGCACGCACACACATTTAGTGGCCTTCATTGAAGCCCTTGTGGCATCCCATCTGTGTGAGGGTTGAGGCAGCCCGTCCTGGTATGAAGCGGTATTTGGGCCAGTGAACGGGGGATAAGCATCACTAAGTGGTCTGGTGTCATCATCCTGCCCCAGGCCAGGAGAGAGGAGAGAGGGGGCGATCATATCTCTCCGTTAGGTCCCTGACAGGCGGTAATGACCGGACGCTCTCGCCTCATGCGTTATATCAGCCTCTGTTCAGCACCCTCATAAATCCATCGCAATTACAGGAACCAGCCTTCCCCCCCTGCGCTTTTACGTACTGCCTCTGCTTTCTGTCCTGCAGCATGTGTCAGGCCTATCATTACCATTAGCATTAGTGCAGGTTCTGGCTTTTCACTGCTTGATGGGGCATGGTTGGTAAGATTATGGACTGGAATCAGTCAGCCCTAGTCCTTAACTTTGATTTACAAAGAAATGCCAATGGACCTTGCTTCACAAAAACAGCTTATTGAGTGGGCATTGGCTACAGCTGAGCCCACCAAACTTTGCTGTGCAGAAAAAAATGAATTTCAGTTATTTGTCTGGCAATGTTCAAGAGAAATGCGGATTGAGTCCAAATACACTGTATGTGTGGGGGTGTTTTTGTAGATTGATTTGACTGGCATTTTTGCTGTTGGAGGCGTTTGTGGAGGACAGATATTGATGTTGTATTTCAGTCCTGGTTGTTTTCTTATTTAGAATTTTGAGATTTGCTGTCTATATCTACTAGAACAATCACCTTCAGGTGGTTCTGTTCAAATCTGCTCTTCAGTTATTTCTATTTAGCTTTTGGCTGGCTGAGAGCTCACAGGCAGAGGCCAGGCTCATATGGACAGGGCTGAATGCTGGAAGCTCGCTGCCATAGGCACTATTTTATTCAGAGACTACGGGCACGGGGGTGGGAGTGGTGTGTAGAGTTTGTGATTATGGGCCAGTGGGGGGAGGGGGGGGGGGGGGGTTCCAGACAGATGTGACCTGAGGCGATGGTCTATGCCTAGAACTGCCTCTGCATATGAACAGCTTTAAAGTTTCCTGAACAGCAGACCTAGCTGCATGCCAGGTTGAGACCTCGTCTCATGAGAACCCCAGGTTAATACTGTGACGCGTTCCAGTGCCACATCTGCAGAAACAGTAGAGCACCGATGTTCGTCAATGCTGTCATTTTATGTGATCTGAAGTGAAGCTTACAAGTAAATTTGCTGTAGGCACACAAACCATTAAGAAGTGTAAAAGCTAATTCTGCACTTAAATAACATTTGCAGTAATACATACTTACAATTACGGTCTGAACTACTGTCAGAAATACTGTATATTAATATATGTGAATGGCAGACACACAGAGCCGCTTGTGAAAAGGATTTACTTCAAAAATAATGTTGTACATTTATGCTGAAAAGATTAAACTATAACTAACTTGGTACTTGGAGATGTGGTTTGGTTACCAAAGTGCAATTAAAGATTTTGTAACTTTAACGTTTGAAGTCAAAATAATGCAATTGAAAGTATGCTATGTACAGTATAAGCCTAGGAATTACATGTGCACTGTAAGGATACGGCATTCTTTTTGTCAAGCTCCATCTATTTATCTCATTTATGATGATATTATATAAAAAACATATTTTTTCTGTATTGTTTCTATATTGATATGGTTACATGTAATGTAAGAAAGCACTTAAGGCACTCTATATCAGGTATTTCAAAGCAATTTGTGAAACTATCGTGTAAATGTGTTGAACTCCAGAGGTTAGAACAAGAAGTCGAACAGCCCTCTAAATTAGATTTAAAGGCACTCATTTCACTTTATGCTGGAGAGCAGTGCCGAGGTTAGATGCTGTGACTGCAATATTAGCTGGCAGTTTAGAGGAGGATTGAAATATGTGGCCATATTTTTTAAATGCGCCTTCAGGGGAACCAACTGTAAAGCTTTGGGCATTTCAGAATTTCTCTTTTGATTAACCATTAAGGATACCGAATTATCAGTATTAGCAGGCCTAATGTCTGTTATTTAAGAGCGGTCTTTTAGTGGCGACTAACTGATGGAAGGAAAACTGTGTGCAAATGTGCCAGGCCCCATCTCACAGCGGCAGGACTTCTACTGGATGGAAAGAAATAAAAATAAGTGCTCCCCTTCTGTCCTGGATCTGCTGGTCCTTAGCTTTTCTTTAGGGACCACTTGTCCTACTTTCCCTGTGCAGAGAAAGATTCATGATATTATCTCTCTCTCTCTCTCCCTCTCTCTCGCTTTCTCTCTCCCCCTTTCTTTTTTGCTCTCTCTCTCTCTCTCTCTCTTCCCCTTTGCATCACCAGATGTTCGCAGGAGAACAATCTACGAGTACCATCGCGTGGAGCTTCTGAAAACCAAAATCACAAATCTGACGGCGGTGGAGATGATTCCCCTTCCCAGTAAGCCCATATCTCCCAGGATGTTGCCTAGCAACATGGAATGCCACAATTTATTAGCTAAGTGCTGTAATTGGCAGGACACCTGATTGTAATATGGATCACTCACCACGATGGGGCTGTGGTCCTATCGTGAGTAGGCTGGAGTGACACTTCCCTGACAGTCCTCTATGTCAATGTCAGCTTTAATGTGTAGCTGTCTGTTCTATTCAGAGATTTGTGCTAAAGGCGTGGTTTGTGCTTTTAGAGCTTTTGGACTGTGTGTGTGCACGTGTGTGTGTGTGTGTGTGTGTGTGTGGGTGTACCTGTGCATGTGCATACAGTATATGTCTGTGTCTGTGTGTGTGCCTATTGTACAGTGTGCGTGTTTCTGTGTATGTGCCTATGTGTGTACCAAGTTCTTTTTTTCTTTTTCTTCTCAGCGTGCCTCCAGTTCACGAGCTGCGGTCCTTGTATCGCGTCTCAGATTGGCTTCAACTGCAGCTGGTGCCACAAGCTCCAGAGGTAAGAGTGCTTTCCCTCCTCCTCTCTCCCCATTATCCTGCTCTTCAGATAGAGCAGCAGTCCTGAGCACTACCCAGGGGGAGCGCTGTGTCTGATTAGGGCCCTCGCAGTCTCTCAGGGAACCAGCGCGTGTCTCCGGCCAGACCACCGTGACGGACAGCGTTGCGCAGCCCTGCCCCTGCCTCCCCATCCCCACCCCTGTTTTCGCGAGATGGATTTGTGCTGCAGTCAGGGTTTTCTTTTTCCTCGGCGAGAGACGCCTTAGCGCTGTTGTTTAGCTGCCAGTGTTGCTGTGGAAAGATCCGGACTCTCCCTCCCCAGGCTTTCTCTCAGCGGCGCGGAGCTGTTTTAACACCTGGCTTCAGTCGGAGCCGGGCCCGCCCATTGATCCGAGCCCATTCCCGCCGGCCCCCGTCTCCCCCTTCCTGTCAGAGGAGCTGGGGCCGCGCGTTTATTTTCAGGACCACGGAAAACAAACAAAAGAGGGGAAGGAGTTTCTTTGCATGCATGTGAACCACCAGCTCTCTCTCTCCCTTCCTCTTCCTCTCTCTTTCTCTCTTAGTGCCCTTCTCCCACGTCTACCCCCATATCTGTGGTCCGGGGCATTAGTGCTCAGGTTTGTGGTAGGTTTGCTGTGTTATGGGAGGGTTTGGCGTTTGGTGAGGACAAGTCAGATCAGGCTGGAAGGGAGGGGCACTCTTCATCATCTGTCTCCTGTTACCAGCCATTACTGACTGGGCCCTTAGGTCTGTTTTCTTAACACACACACACACAGACACACACTAAGACACAGGTACACACACTCGCAGACATACTGAGACACAGGCATGCACACACACACAGTGGAAACTCTACTTCTTCAGATGCCATTCCTTTTGATATGCAGAAGTGCTTTTAGTCACTGGTGCATGAATTTTTCAACTTCTGTAAAGTAGTTTTGAGCTCATCTTTTATGCTATAAGTGATGGCATGTGAGCTGAGAGCAGTTATTTGTGGACATACTGCGTGTAGAATGCTACTGTGCAGGACTTCTCAGTCGTCACTTGGATTGACAGGTGAGGTGAAACATAAAACTGAGCATGCATTTTGAGCTCTTTATCATTAAGGAGTGCAGTAATTATATTAATGATAATACATTAAAGCCATGTGGTGCCCGGTTAAATGTCCAGTTTCATTGCTGTAAATGTTTATGATGTCTACAGCGCCTCTCAATAACCTGCCCTGAAATTGATATTCTCTAAACAATCCATTAAAATGCATTATGGTTCTGTACAGTTCATAAATTTCAATGTATGCTCCTAAATAACCCTTCTTTCCTGGGTTTGAGGAAGGTGTGGGTGAGTGACTGTGTGTAAATTTCTGTGTCTGTGTGTGAGTGTGTGCATGCGTATGTGCACATGCATGCCCCTGTGTGTTCTACATATAATCTATAATGACATTTACAGTGAATTTCACATGTGACTAAAATATCGAATAACCTTTTCAATATGGCAATATCAGATATAGAAAATGTAATTAATACATTAGTAAATATAGCTTAAATATTTTTTTGAAGCCAGTAAAAAACATATTTGAGGCCGAGAAAAGAACAAGCTATTGTCAGAATGGTCAAGTTTGTGTTCAGTAGTCAGGCGTTCAGGCGTGTTGGCTTGGTCCACTTTGGGGAGTAAGAGAGCAAACACTTTTGTGGGATTGTGGGAAGGCTTTATGATGTATGTGGGGATGATTTAGCTCCTGGACAGAAGGACATTTCTCCTTTATTGTCCTTCTGGAAGAGCAGGTCTTTGGTGGTCCCTCTGCACACCCGGGCTGTGTAAGCTGTAACCACGGTGTGGCATCCGTTCAGCGGGTCGTTCACTCCACTCTCGTGTTCTCTCACGCTCACACATCAACATTATCGATTGTGATCCGCACATCCTTCAGTTTCTTCTGCCCCCGCACATCCCTCAAACAGTGTGCCGTAGGTGACAGATTTTATGCCATTCGGACCCGAGGCAGCCAAAATTATCTTGACTCAGTGTCTTGCCTGAAAGCCTTATCAATGTCCCCTAAATCTGCAGGAAAGACAGTTATGTTTAAGGATCCGGAGCTGAATCCTGACATGATAGTGTGCGGAAATTCATGAAATGCTGTGATCCTAACCGCAATATGACAGAATACTGGGTTGATATAGTCGAAGGCACATGAATTTATTGGACTTTATTCTGCCATTGACATTACTGAGAATGCGATAAAGGGCACTGCCTTGCATCTTGTAGTTGTGACTGCTAGACCGATCTCTGAAGTGCTTCCAGGGGCATGACATGTCTCTTGCCCAGTTACCTCCTGTCCTCCATTACATCCAGACCTGGGTCAAATACGTCATTGTTTTGGATTCAAATGCTTTTCTATGCTTTACTGAGCTTGTTTGTTGTATGGAAACCTTGCACCAGGCAAGATCAATCGAGCACAGAAAAGTATTTTAATCCAAAACAATTATGTATTTAACCCAGGTCTGGTTCAGCACCCTGTTGAGACCCAGGTAACCTGATGCGGTGAATCAACTGCACTAATTGATCCAATGCAGAGTAACAATGAAAACCGGCAGACCCCGTAGGTCTCCAGAACCAGGGTTGGAGACCCCTGGGTTACATCATCTTTTTTGTCATCAGCCCTGCCCCCTGCACCCACTCATTTACACGATTACCGCCAGTAATGTACAAACCACCCTTTTGTTCCACTTGTGTTTTTTGCCCCTGATAAGATCTGTAAGGAGAGTAGGGAGCGGTATTATCAGCAGCTTCTCTGGCACTGCCTGTCAGACTGCAGGGTTTCCCACACAGAAGGTGCAGTGCTGTGGGCCAGAGATACTCACTTCCCACCCAGTCGCCCCTGGAGCTAAAATGGGCCTGGATTACAGTGCCATATTTGGCGCTGATGAAAATGGACGGGCTTCATGCAGTTCCAGATTGTATCTGTGCCCTCCTTTGTCTTTTTCGCTTAATGAATTGTTTTTCTGTTTTGTTTTTTTCACCCCACACAGTTATGCAGTCAAAATGAAATGGAAAGCTTGAAAAAACACATCGATGTATAACATTGAATCCCTCAATCAAATCTTTAAAAGGAGCAGATTGAACAAAATCCAAGCAGATCAGAGGGGTGTAATTATGTTTTAAGTCAGACCAACTGTGTACACTGATGTGGGGGGTTTCACTTTTTATTATTCTTCAGTCTGGGGAAAGGTACTGAAAATGTAATGTAGAAATGTAATTTAAATGTATTATATTGAATGTGACTTTGACTGAAGTGTGCATGACATTTTTTGGCACATCACCAGAAAAGGGCTCCTGTCCTGTATTTCCCTGTACATGCTGAAATCCGCAACCCAAAAATCCCAAACTGTAAGGTATTGATGGGAATCTAGGGGGAATCCAGTGGGATTTCAGAAGCCCTGCATCCTGCACAGAATCTCTTTGGATCGCTGTGGCACACAAGACCTCAGAGTGGGGTGCTGAATAGGAGGGACTACAGTAAGCAGATGAAAACGCGTTCCCGAAATGTTGGAAAAGGCAGGCATGAATCCGTGATGCAGGAATTCTCGGAGGGACAAGCCGGAAACGGAGAGGAGCTAATAATGGACTCCGCTCCACTTTTATCCCCCGCTACCATTACACTGCATTACTGCTTTGGCAGGACGCTGGAATCATTAATTACCCAGCTGACACCACACCGCTTCCCAATATAGAGCCGCATGACTCCCGGAGCTGGAGGAAGCCCGGCGAACACTGCGGCCAGGGTCGGCCTTCCTGCTGCAGGGGGAATTCGTTTACCACCTGTATCATAACCGTGGAGATCAGCCATCGCTTTCACTGACCTCAATAAATCACAGGAGGGAGGGAGGGAGGGAGAGAGAGGGAGAGAGGAAGAGTGAGAGAGGGAGGGATTGGGAGGGAGGGAGAGTGAGGGAGTGAGATAGGGAGAGAGAGGGTGGAAGAGAGTGAGGGAGAGAGAGGGAGGGAGGGAGAGAGAGGGCAGGAGAGAGTGAGGGAGAGAGAGAGGGAGAGAGGAAGAGAGGGAGAGGGAGAAAGGGAGGGAGGGAGAGAGAGCGAGGGGAGAGAGAGAGAGTGAGCGAGGGACAGAGAGGAAGAGTGAGAGGGAGGGAGGGAGGGAAGGAGGGAGGGGACATGAGGAAAAGGGAACAGGCTGATGAGGAATGCAAAGCGTGTTTTTGGAAATGAGACTCCTTGAGTCCCATATGCTCGGAGGAAGGAGCAGTGGTGTGCTGAATAATGACAGGAGGTCCGTCCTGCGGGAGTTATCAAAAACCTCACACTTTTTTGTCAAGTTAAAGGACTGTTTTATTTTACTTACTAAGAGTATCGATTTGAGCAGTGGCTTCTCCATAATAGATGTATAAGAAATGCTGATACTTATACAGTGAGGGTTCGTTTTAAAGTACCCATTGATTAAGCAGAGTAGAATAAATTTCAGTCGAGTCAGCAGTGTGAGGTAGAGGCTGAGATCGAATGCTGTATGCCTTTTAATAATTTTTTTAGAGAAGTAATTCATATTTTCTGTTGTAACCACGGGGGTTATGCATACATGACTGAAATGGGCCCATGGTGAGCCCTCAGGAGAGTCTGACACGTCTGAGAGTGTCTTACGGGTCAGTAGACGCACAGGCACTGATTACGAGCTGTGAAAATGGGGGAATGAGAATTTGCTCTGAAACAAAGCAAGACTTGTTTTAAAGAGAGGGTGAGATATCTCTGAGCCATTTCCTCTGGCAGCTTGACCAGGTAGACCTAAGCCTGTCGTAGACTCTCATATCATGCATAAACCAAGGTCTTTGTGATGAATATTAACTGCAAGTTCAGACAACCTGGTACCTTGGCTGCTTGAAAGCATTGATCCATTCCCTGGCTGAGTCAGCAGTCTTGCGAATCTTTTGAGGGGTCCTCCTGTCGGTGGCTCGGTTGGTAGGAACCTGTGGCAAACGGCAAATCGCCCGCCATTTCCCACACCCCTCTCACATTGCGCAAAACCCTTCTCTGAGTTTTCTAGCTAGAGCTAGAGATAAAAAATTAAAACTTATGCCTGATTATGGTGTGCTAATCAGGTTGCGAGTATTTACAATGCACCTGGGTCTTGGTTCGATCTCTCCTGCTGGAGTGCATAAGGACTCTTGTCTTCTGTCTGTTGCAGGTGCTCCAGTGGCTTCGACCGCCATCGCCAAGACTGGGTGGATAACAGCTGTCCTGATGAGGTGCATAAACGCACTTACACTCCCACGTATCGATTATTTAAAAACCAGAATGTGATAATAAGTCAACTTTTTATTCAATCAATATTTCAGTGTTTTTTTTTCACAGTTTTCATAGATACAGACATATTATTCCTGAACCTAGGGCAGTGTATTCAGTAAAGGGGAGTAAAAACAAACCCTTGTGTTTACTTCAAAATAAAAGTTATGGACTTTTGACTGAATCCAGACCTAAGTCAAAGTTAGGAGTGAAAGGTGATTGAATCTGGGCCTTGGTAATAGCAGCTACTGTGCTGTCATGTGGCAGGGGAGACCATTTGATGACAACTCGGAGTCAAAAAGTGGTAGTGTCCCAGAGTGTCACCTGCTTCTGCTTCTCTGAAAAAAGAGTGTTGTTCTGGGAATCGGAGTCAAAGGAGCCTCCCAGTATGCATGGCTGAGCACTGGCGGTGGCATTAATGAAAGAAAACCAGTGGAATTCAGCTGAGTCATACTTAAGTATAGTTTTCTTGTGTTTTACTGTAATTCCCCTGCTGGGGAGCGGTGTTGTTGTTATGTGCTGATTCATTGCTGGGTTGGCACGGCACCCGCCCATTGGAGAGCCAGATTGAAAGACAGAGCCGCGGCTGGGCTCTGTGTGCTGAAGCTCAGTCAGGTTGCCGTGGCGCTGCCAGGGCTGCCATGATGATGGATGGTCACGTCCGCAGATTCCTGAGCTCTGAACCGGAGGGTGACCCACTTCCTCTGCTCACACTTAGCCTGTGTGAGGAGATGGGAGATTTAGCACCCTCATACCCTCCCGAGACTTGTCCGCTCCCCTCTCACTCTGTCTCTGGGCTGAAATACTGAACTAGGATCTGCATCACCTGTCTTCATAATATGGACCCGATCAATCTAGAAATTAACGCATTTCCAGATGTGAAAGCTAGAGTATTTAGTTGTTATGAAACTCCAGAAACCCTGCTGTGATATTTTTTCACCCCAGTAGCTGTCCCCAGTACAAATATGGATTTACTAAACAAAGCACGTTTTGGGCAAGCACAAAATCCGAGTTTTGCATGTTTTTATCTTGGCCATGCAGACATTTTAAAGCGGCTTTGGAACGTCACAGAGGGAAACAGTCTTAGCTCAGCTGTGTTTGCTTTAGGCCTGACATTCATACGGATTGTTTTTACTCTCCTTATGTTTCATTACGTATTAAAAATAGCAACTGATATTTTTCACATTTCCACGTGCCTATTTTTTTTCATGTAACGGACATAAAAACAGCCAGATTAGAAATACTGTGGGGGCCTGCTGAAGTGGAGGTGTGTAGCTCATTCATCATCAGAAATGCTTACAACAGCAAGTCCGTTTCCCCAGCTGTCAGTGCGGCACGACTTGAGGAGCTGTGGATGCTGAAAAATGAATCACGCTGAAGCCAATACCTGATGATGCAATATCAGTTTACCCATCCTCACCTCTCAAACTTCCAAAAAATAAATCACTGCATAGGGATATTTCAGACACCAACAAGAGAATCCAGTGGCCAACAATCATTTATTCAAATCAATATAAAATGCACTTGGCTCACTATCAAACCGATGGCATAACATATTTGTTGAGAATAGTTATGGAAGCAAGTTATGATTGATCTTTTGTCAGCATGCAAAAACCATAATAATTTGTGTACATGAATATTTTTTTAATTGCATCTAATTCAATTAGTTGGGTAGATGTCCATAACCATATTCTTGTATTGTATTATTTTCATTAGCAAAGTCCAAAAGCCAAGCTAAGCTTTCACTCTTCAACTAATTCAATGAAGAATCATGAGAAAGGTTTATTTATATCACACTTGCTAAAATAACATGTGAATCTGTCATGCAAGTCTGTGTTCTGTAATTAGCAGATAATATAATGTTCTTATATCATTTCAGACAAAGGACAAAAGCTGCGACCTTGTCATCAACACCACGCAGGTCTACTCTCACACAACACCGCCTGCCCCCAGGACCACAGCGAGGAGCAGGCTGACCACAACCTCAACCATGGCCACTTCTACCTCCCACCTCCCCACCAGCATCCCCACAGAAGGTAGGCTCCTAGCCTGCTCTGCTCTGCTCCAGCTCCTGCCAGTTCTGGGTCAACTGTGTTTCAATGAAGCCTATTCATGAACGCTTTGAGGTGTAATATGACTAATATGTGATTAGTGATCATTCCTGACTCCTGATAATTGAGAGCAACACTAGAACACTGGCTTAGTTTTAGTTTAGTTTAGTCTTCTGACTTAACATTTCAGAAATCCTACTCTGCAAAGGAAGAATTATGTAATATTCGCCTCATGATTTGGAAAAATTAGCATGATGTTCCACAGGGAATTCTAAATGAGTGATTTGCATTTTAATTAATTTCCTGAGTTGAAATGAAATTGGCCTGAACCCTTCTCCCCCAAAATGACTCTGGGCTTCAGCTGGGCTTTACCAGGGCCTAAATGAGCCAACAACCATGTTATGTCCGATTACTGAATATCATCTTCTGCCAGAAACAAAAGCATTATTGTTCATCAAGAAAGGGTTGAACCAAATGAGGAAGTGAAGCATTATTGACATCCATTTCCACACTTGTTTTCGTGCTGCTTCTCCATAACATTAAAGCATTGTAGCACTATTCTGTCACCTTATTCATCTGTCTGACAAACCCACTTTAATTATCCCCTGTCCTCAAGGGTTAACTGATTACCTTCATGGATCTGTTCAGTCGTGTTCATTTAAAAGTGCATGTACAGTATTGTGGAATTTTTCTTTGGCCTGCCTCCTGCCAATATGCTGACTTTTGAGAGATGGCGTTGTGTGATTATCTTTTGTGGCTGACAGCTCTCAATCCTGAGAAATTAATCTTTAATGAAAAATTCCAGACAGAAGGCTTTTGTCTTGGCAAGTGAATTGCGGTCTCTCATTTATCCCGGTATCGGGCAACATCAGCGCGCTGATTGAAAGCAGATTTGCGTGGGCCGGCTCAGAGAATAGATTGCCTGCAGATACCTGTGGCTATTCCACTGCCTTCAGTAGCCTTGTGATTGCATGCGGCTGATAAATAGCCCTGCGCCATGCCTCCAGCGCCCACACAAGGCCTGCTGAGCCCAGATTGAAACGGACAAACTGACCTGCATGTGTTCTGCGGCACTTTGTAAAGCCCAGACAATTTTAATGACTTTCACTTGATTGCTGTTTATTGTGCTGCGGAGCCAGAGGACCAGGGTCCTGGAGTGCATAGCCTCCCTCCCCCTGCTTTCTGCCACTCCAATCACAGCATCGGTCTGATCTGCGTTACCAGGCAATGCAAAGGAGTATGAATATTTTGCCTCTGTGCATGTGTTTACACTAATAGCATCCAGTCACTACCCAGTCAAGAGGGCTATTCACATTACATGTGTTGGACAATCATGACGTTAGGGTTTTATTTTTCTGCTGTTGGCTATATCCAGCGGTTTTTCCACAAATGTATTTTTTCCACAAAGCGTTTTTTTCCATAAATAATTACCTAAAGCTTGAATATGGAATGAGAGAGAACTCATGTCAAAGCCAGACACCTGACATATTGTCAAGTGATGCTCTATGCAGAATTAACATACAGTGCTCTCCTGCTGAGTTGTGAGAAATGATTCATCCACTTATCACAGTTTTTTTTTGTTGTCTAATTTTACCTTCTGATATGCACTGCTTCCTTTGCCCTAGAGATAACACTGCCTTGATTTCTCCCATTTATAAATGAAGAAAAGCTTTTGCATTTAACAGTGAGTGATAATACTCCACTCGTTGCAGTAATTGGACGAATAATTGACAACTGACAGATGGTCTATAAGGGCTGCAAGTTAAACAGGGTCCACCGTCGTGCTAATGGATGAACAATAATCTAATGGGACCATTTCTGTGACAGACAAAGTATACCAAAGTATGAGTCATAAATCAATTATGATGTGTATGCTGATGACGTATGCGGCAGTCATTATATGCCATTAATGTGATGTGAACAGGGATGAATGAGGGCGATTATAGCAGTGGGCGCAGACAGAGCTGCTGGCTGATCTGATCTGGCAGAGACGGTATCGCTGTTGACAGCCGTGCTGGGGTCTTGCTGTTGGCGATTGTTGAATCTCATTTCAGCCTGCTGTTTGTTTCTTTACGGGGGCTAAGAGCCTGTAACTTCCTGTCCTGTTGAATCCATCACTTTCTTTCGCAATAAGGAGCCTGTTTATCTGTCCGTCTGCTTTGCGTAATCGCGGCCTTTATCTCAGCGTCTGGTCGCGTCCGTCAGTCGTTCCATTACTCTTCCGGCTCCTCCATTTTGGGCTGCGGAGCTTCTCTTCACCTGTTCACTGCACCACGTTTCGCTGACAGCGCTCCACCCTCCTCTCAGTCATTCTCAAGAAGCGGCGCTCTGCTTTTGTCTGGTAATGAGCTCCAAATTGGGCCATGGAAGTTTAAATGAGGTGGCACAAGGCGGGGACATTCACAGAGGTTTATCGTTATCAGCTCTGTGCTCTTTCAACTAACTGAGTCCATGCGCACTCCTACTCTCCCTACCTGGCGCTGGTCACTTGGAAAGCTGATCTTTTTGAAGCTCTGTTGTGGTTTGGGTTTTGTTCCTGCGACCGGGTCCAGATATCTGGCTACAGTTCAAACGCCCCGTGATTGCCTTCACAGACCTTTCGCTGTGCTATAGGACTTTCCGAAACAGCTTTGTTTTTTGGTGAGATTTTTCTTTTTAATTTATGCTGAGCGCAGCAGCATGGCTTTAGAATGTGTATAATTCTTTATTTAACATTCAGACCCATTGCTTGCCATCTACAAAGCCATCAGTGTCAGTCACCTTGTAAATCGATCATGTTTTTGCTACCTTGTGCTGAGTGTATATTGAAAAGGTGCCAGACATTTTTTTTTTCCAGACTAGAAAAATATGTTGAAAGGTCTGGGCTTAAAGACACTCTGAAGGGGAACTTTACGGTGGTCCTGCCAGCAGGACAACAGTCCAGGGTAGCCTGTCAGGGTAACCGATGCAGTGGTGAAGTGACATTTGCACGTGTCTGTGTAGGGGAACGGGATCAGGGGTCCTGACATGTGATCTGGCTGCCAGATCTCCAGTTTCAGTGGAGGACCTTCTGAGACACTGACTCTGATCCCTGTCCCCAATACCACCCAGCCCCGTGACACACATATTTGTTTATTTACAGAGACAGACACATTCACAAACACACATATTCACATACGGTCTCTCTCACACATGAACTCAAACACACAGCAACATGGCTCAGGCAGTAAGAGCAGTTGTCTGGCAGTCGGAGGGTTGCCGGTTCGGTCCGCCCGGGCTGTGTCGAAGTGTCCCTGAGCAAAACACCTAACCCCCAAATGCTCCTGACGAGCTGGTCGGCACCTTGCATGGCAGCCAGTCGCCGTCGGTGTGTGAGTGTGTGTATGAATGGGTGAATGAGAAGCATCAATTGTACAGCGCTTTGGATAAAGGCACTATATAAATGCCAACCATTTACCATTTTATCATTTACCAAATACATTCAAATGTACAAACACACACATACATGGTCATAAACACTCACTGATAAATACACACCACGCTCTCTCTCTCACACAAACACACAGACACACACTCTAACACGCTCCCACCCAACACACATTGATGTATGGGCACACACATACTTATGCAAGCACACAAAGAGACTGACACACAGAGTCACAAAAATAGACGCCCTGACCCAGACAAACTCTGACGTAGGATCCCTCCCCGGGGCGAAGGAGAATACCAGAGGTCAGGAGGGAGACTCGGTGCCACAGTAATCCAGTGGTGACGGGCACGCTGAGGGGGTACAGCGAGATGGCGTGTGCTATAGACCCGGGGAAACAGACATCTGTCCTTTCATGTGCGGGAGACGGGCCCGCAGTGCCTCGTCTGGTCTGCCCGCTCGCCTGTCTTCATCAGCACGGATAAACCGCCCGCCTTTTTCCGCTGCGTAGAGATTGATTTCTCACTCAGCAAGAGCGTTCGGGTTTTACCCAAAAAAAAAAGAAAAGAAAAAGAATCCGAGTTTCAATTCATTATGAACATACAAAACCAATCCGCCAACAAATTCGGGATTCATTCCCGCACGCCAGGAAGGAAAATGAAATAAATCAGTGCACTGAGGGGTTCAGCGTTCAGACGCTATCTGTTCCTGTGCCTTTGTGTCAGAGCACAGTGACTGCGATAGGAAATATCACACTGGTAACACAATGCGGAAACTATCCATGTCCATTTTCGCTGGTGCTCATTCTGTTCATTCTGTGGGGTTCTTTTATGAAACGTTTTATGAGTTCAGGGAAGCTTCTCAGTGTACAGAATTGCAGTCCCTTGCACTACAATAGGTTCCATCTATGGGCTTTGAATGTCTGGGCATCTCACATAGTGCACCCAGGTGAAGCACTAGCCATAGATGCAGTGATACTCCTTGTGGAATCTAGTCCGAGCCAGTAGCAAACAGTCGGCTGTAGTTTTGTACAGGGATGGAGATTTTGGCCAAAGGTCAAAATCAGGCACAGGCACTAGCTGCATTCTCTGCAATTCATGGATGAATTCAACAACACATGATTTGGTATTCCAAATTAAATGCATAAAGAAGGTAATGACATCTGTGAATTGTCTTCAGAGACTGTTTACACAAGCCATGGTGACTGGCTGAGCGGGTTTCATTTTGTGCATCTTTTCCCCTTCGCTGAAACTGTTCCTGCAGTGAGCTCATAGGTCAGAAATTCACTGTGAGTCTGCCCTTTTATTTAAGAACCCCTTCTAACCATTTTGTATCACTTATAATCATTCACAAGCCCATTACATCATCATTATGTCTTCACAGTGTGAGTATAGAAGACCGAGGTTTGTGTATGTGTTTAAAAAAATGACCCTTCCACTTGCTAGTTTTTACTCCCCGAACTCCTTGTATACTAATCTACTTAAATCCTTTTAGTGCATCACTTACAATAATTAACGGCTCAATAATTTATGGTTTGATGTGCTTAAAATTCTGTGCCAAGCCAAATTAAGTACTGGATGGGTGCCCCTGCTTAAATAATCAATTTGGAAAAATGCATCCCTGCGTGTTTATTGAACATAATCAACTACCCAAACCTGTCGCCAGTCTATTAAAAGATACCATTATCTATTAGATGAGATTCTGAATCTCTTGAAAAGCGCAGGACTGTCTTAGCGTTTGAAACATTATAACACCCAAACTGTCCCTCCCCCACCTCTCCACACTTCCACCTACTCCTCCACTCATTCCTCATGCTCTTTCTTTCCTCCTTTCATCCTACAGATGACACCAAGATCGCTCTGCACCTCAAGGACAACGGAGGTGAGTGGAGTGCGCCTGCTTGACTGTTCATCCTGCCCTGTTACGCTGTATAAGTACACGGTCTGATCTCTGAGACAGTCTGCATGCGAACATCGTCTAAATGCAAAAATGGAGGCGTGAAGTTCGGTCCCTCAGAAGCAGAGTTTGCTGTGCCTCTTGCCAGAGGAGCACGTCTGCGTTTACCGAGCACAAACTGCACGCGCTGCAGTATAGACGGCGGGCGTTGACTTCTGGGTGGGGCGCCCTGGCGTGTCCGTGCGTCCGACGCACCGCTTGCAGAGCTGATTGAAATTGCTAACTGTACAGTGTTGGTATTGGACAGATCAATCATTGTGTCAGGGAGCATGGGCAGGCTGCAGGCTGTTTCCCCGCCAGTGTGGGGTTACGCAGTCACTGAGGCTGCTGTGAAACTGAGGGCTGTCGCTGGCACTTGGGTCCCAGGAGGACTGGGAGGCCGGTTCACTAGCCCTTCAGTCGATGGAGATGGTGATAGAACTGCAGCCACAACACTGCAGCACGGACAGACAGAGACTGTGGGATTCAGTGGATAAGACAGTTAGTATTTACAGTGAGTCATGAAATTGAATTATGGTTCAATGTTCCCTGTCCCTTTACTCTATCATAGTTATAGTAATCCTGCTTGAATGATGAGCCTGGAAGAAAAATGACAAAATCTATTTTTTTGTGTCGTTTAAGTAAGAAAGAAAAACCTTCAACATAAAAACACATATTAGAGGAAACAGGAGCCAAGAAACAAACAAAAAAAGAACAAAGATTATTGATTAAAGATCAAAGATTATGCTCACATTAACCTTATTTAATCAGTTTGACCATTATTCCTTGTAGGGACACATTTTCCTCATCCTGCTGATGCTTTTTGTGCTGTGTGAGCTTAAACTGCTATATGACACCGAATCAATACTGCGGCAAGCCACTCAAAGCCCTCGCTTTCTTTTTGGGAAAGTATGTTGAACTAGAGCTCTCGTTATTTCGCATCGTGTTTATTTCCAAACGCTCAAAGCTGAGAGTGCGCACGGAGCGGAGGAAGGCCTCGAGGGCTGGGCTGAGTAACCAGTCAATTTTCACAAGCAGTATGAGCCCTGAAGAGAGAGGCAGAGGACTCGGCAAGATCTACAGGCAGCGGGTTCAGAACGGGAGCGTTTGAATACCCCTGACTATTCAGAAGCAGCCGAGAAGCCAACCGTCCAATTACTTTTGGTCCCCTAACATGGGGGGACTATGTATGAAATATGTGATTCCTACACACATCACACAATATGGATGTAAATACCCTCGAATTGAAGGGAACAGTCTGTACTTTATCCTCACATTTTTATATCATTGCAAATCCAATGAGCTGGAGTACAGAGCCAAAGGAACAGATATTGTACCAACTGCCAACTGTCCAAATACATACAGACTGTACTGCATGTACTGAGCTTTTCCATGTTCCAAAAACACATCCAACCTTTATGGCACAATCCATAGATGACCAGTGTGTGTGTGCGTGTCCCTCTGGAAAATGTATAGGGGGAAATATGGGAGCGTCCTCTGCGATTGTGAATGAGTCATCTGCTCGTAGGCTACGCTCAATAACGCAGGCCTCAAACGACACTTTCCAGTTAAATTGATGCAGGCCGGTCTCCGGTTGTGCTTTAAATTGCTTTGTGCCCCTTAGATGGATCATTAGTATTGACTGTGTCTACTCTTCTGCTCTTGCTGGGTGGACAAAGCTCAACGGGGGAATGGAAACGTGAGTGTCAGCCTGAAATGGACGGGGGGCTCCCCGTGTCTTAAAAAACGGACGCTAAGAATATAAGGGGGCTGCGGGTAGCTGCTAATGATGGCTAACTGCTGAAGAGGGACACGTACAGATCAGGCTCCCGTTAAAGGGGGTCTGCTGATTGACTCCTTCGAGCCTCTGGAATTAATCCCATTATCATGCCTTTCTGGGACTATGGATGGAATGAGATTTGCAGTGTGAGTGATTGTCCCCATAAACACAGTGAACTGGCTTGGGGAGCTGCACCCAATAATGGACAGGGTGCTTTGCTTGATTCATAGTTGCTCCATCGGTAATTACATGGGCGTAATGCACTGTAAAAGCCATTATTTCTGCATAATCAAAATCACGTGTTTCACTGTACCAGGCCTCTTGACCCACGAGCATCATAGGCGTGTGATCTTTTGCAGTTGTGCAGTCCTTCAGGACTCCAGGGTGCTCCTGAAATTGAGGACCTTAAAAAATTGCCTCACTCAATTGACACTTTTTGTAGGACCAGCACAAGTTGAATTTTTACAAGTTTTACAAGTTGAGCAGTTACTTTTTATAATGCTCATAACATTGTACAGATTTATAGTTTTTATTATCTTTGCATCCCTTCTGCCAGCATGTCTGTCTCCTCACTCGGAACAAAAGAGCATGAAAAGCGATGTTTGATGCGGTAAATTAGGGAGGATGAAATGGTCATGCTGATTCATACGATAGGATTACTTAAGGACATGCCTTTTTAAGCATGCACAATGTATTCCTTCACGGTCACTGTGGACATGAGAGACATTGAAATGAACGCAGAGATGCACGCCATTAAGAGACATTAACCGTCAAGGTGAAAAGACTGCAGCGGCCCCACCTGTAATTCAGTGTGAAAGCAGTCATGCCGGGTGAGGTCAGCCATGGTCTTCCAGCTCATTATGTCCTAAATGGGAAGCACTAATGTCTTTTACAGCCACCCTTATTTTCCTACTTTAACACGGTCATTTATACTATCTGTATGTTGTGATTGATCTATAAAATGGCTTCAAAAACATTTGTATGTGACCTCTCCCATCTCCTGGGACAGTTTTTCTTGGGATATTACTCTAGGTTATTGGCTTTGTCAGCCCCTTGAATGAGAACCTGTTCCTCTCTGCTCCCCTTAAGATCGAGCCATCCAACTTTCTCCTCACACTTCATCCGTTCATGCCTCAGAGAGCCCTCTTCCATTTATAGTGCGTCCTACAGCTGACATTCCTTCAGAAAGTCTCCTCAGCTGCTGAGCTTTCCTAGTTGACTTGCTAAGGAGTGCATATCATTAGATTTAAACTAGCGGGAGGGAGGCTGTGAGCTGCAGATGCCTGTTGCGGAGCGCAGCGTCGCACAGCTGTTTGTCTTAGACTCAGCTGCCGAGTTGGTTATGCAACCGCTTAGTCTTGGCCTCCAGCAGCGACCCGCGCTAACACCGGCGATTAGCAGCCCACCCCGAGCGAGTTTCACTGCTGCGAGCGCAATTCAACTCTTTGCTGGAGAGGGGGAGAAATTGGTCTCCTAAGAAGCAGGAAAGAACGGTCTCTCTACGTCTCTCTTCTGTTGTTGTTATTCTGTCATGCGGGACAACTTATGATCTCCGTCTGGCATTTGTTTTCCTGGTTTAGCGTGGATTAATATCGCTTTATTCTGAGACAGACTGTTTTGCCAAACCCCCTCCCCCGCCACTCTGAGAGAAGAGCAGTCTTGGTGTTTGTCAAGCTTTAAGTTGTTGCAGGTAGTCATTTTAGGAGATCAGACATTCTAAATCTGTTTACCTGCTAAACGCAAGAACTTGACCTCCTCACAAGAGAAAAATATGAGGAAATTCTGGGGAGACATTACCAGACAGGCTTGTCTAAACAGGAGCAATTATACAATGCCTGCTCTTAATGGCTTTAACACAATCCCTTAAGCATAACCCACGGCTGGTATTTCAATCGGGCGCGTTTCATTTTCCCTCCGCTGGCCTTTCGCTCTGTCTGAACGCACAGGGGTGGAAAATGCATTCCATCTGGGACTGCGCTGTGTCTGCTATTGAAAGCAGAACTGAATTATGGACCACTGAAGCTTCTTGAATCTTAAGTGTTCACCAAAATGTATGGCACCCATTCTAAATGCCTCAGAGACGAGACCCGAGAACATAAACAATCCAGTGAATCAATCCGATAAACCTGTTGTGCCACCCGTATCCAATCGAAACACTTAATAATGAGGCGCCGTTTTTTGCCACTGTAGCAGTAAAGCAACATTCCAGGGGCAGCAAATGCTATTTTACATCAAAATGTCCAGTTTTACTTCAGTCTGATTATCGGTCAATAAAGGCATTGAAATACTGCACTGAGGTGTGATCGTATGCCGCTTCACGTTATAGTCCAATGAAAATAAAAATTACGATTACAGGTTCAATAGCACAATTATATCTTTTCAGACTGCTACCGATATTAACTGGTTTCAACTTCACGCTTCCACAGGTCTTGAACATTACTTTTTTTCCTTGTGACATTTGAAAAGTTTGGTCTGTGAGGGCAGAGAAGTGCTAATAGGCTTCAGACTGTGTCTGAAGGGATACTGAGCAGCTGATCAAATGTTGAGGACACTTATTAAGTGTTTAGCATTTTTTCAGTTAACAGTTTCTCATGGTCTAATTTTAGCTTTTAATTAAGTTAAGGATCCCAGTTCTTATGACAACCAAGCATTTGCCTTTTCATAACTCCATAGTTATGAAAGCACCATAAGTTTAATTGAATCATATGAATAAAATGTGAAGAAAAAGTTCCGCTCTTGTGAAGTGAATGTAAATGAGTTAGCAACCGTCATGGATCTACCATTGATTTGTCAGAAGGAGATTTTGTGGTGTTGGTTAGAAATTTGATGTGGTAGTTGCACACTTGACGTTACCTCCATGTCTATTGGATATTGTTGGTGCACTGTTTGTTAAGGTTTGACATTGGTTGTGAGTGATAGGTGACTATCAAACCTGGAGCTTCTGACCACTCCAGGAACAGATAAAGTTGTGCACTGTTTAATACTTGGCAATTTAGACAAATGAATGACACTATATTTCATTATCTGTCTCCTCCTAATTCCAGAAACTGTTTTGTGTATAATCCAAGCAACAACAATGCAGGCAAATGATGTGAATAATAACTGCTGTGACTACCCATCCCCTTATAATTTCCAACTATGATCCATTAAAAATAATAAATAATAATAAAGAACGATGCTGGCAGTAGAACTGTCAGCACTGTGAGCAGATGCAATCTGAGATGTTTAGTGAAGAAAGACAAGGCGAAGTAATTTTCTTGCACAGAACTGCCAGAATTTGCTTCCATTTTTAATTATTGTTTCCGTTAGACTGGAAATATCTTTGACGGAAGGATTTCTTCACATCCCCTCTGTGAGGTGAATTTGACCTGTCAGGAATTCACAAAATAATTATTTACTTTTATCCAACTTTTATCCTGATTCCATTCCTTATTTTTTATCAAAGCATTGCTTCTCTGCCTCAGTCGGCACTGCTGTGCCCTGTTTCTAGATCCTTCTCTGCATTATTTATCCCAGGATCCGACAGGCAGCTTGCTAACGTAAATTGCTCACACTTTCAGGTTCTGTGACCTCTACACAGTAAAATGTTCAGTGTTAAATCAACTCTAACTTACTGCATACAGCATGGTCCCTGGTGGACTCATATGCACCCTGTTGTAGTTGAAACAGCACTGAACATTTTACGAAGTTTAAGCATTACATTACATTACATTTATGGCATTTGGCAGACACTCTTATCCAGAGCGACGTACTGTTGATTAGAATAAGCAGGAGACAATCCTCCGCTGGAGCAATGCAGGGTTAAGGGCCTTGCCCCAGCACCCAACGGCTGTCGAACCACCGTCCTTGCGGGTCCCAGTCATGTACCTTAACCACTACACTACAGGCTGCCCTATGTTCACATGTTCAGTGCCATCCACAGGCAGACCTGTCCATGGTGGCCCTTTTTCCAAGGTCACCCGAAATCTTGCTGCCACTAGCAGCATTTTCATATCTGCTCTTGGGCTTGTGTCAAGAATTCATTTATTCAATTATTATTATTTGATTAAAGGAATAATACGCTGGTGTTTTCCAGTCTGATGCCAGGTTCATTATGAATGCGGCTGAAATGAATTGTCCTGCTCAGCTCCAGTGTTTGATTGCGTGCGCTGCAGCAGCAAACACAGCCAGCAGTGATTTGAATTAGACGGGCCGCAGCCTCCCACAATCGCATGCACACACACCAGGCGGGTTTGATTACAGCTCCAAATGTTCCTGCTTTTGTATGATGGAAATGAATAGGCTCAGAGCCAGCACCACCCTACCACAAGGCCTGCGAGCTGCTAATTAAAGCCCAAACAAAATAAAGCTGCAATACAATAAATTGATTGGAAAGGAATGCACAAGCCGTTCTCACGAGAAAAAAAAAACCCATAACAATTTGTTTTGTGATCACTTCATTAGCTTCTTCTAGGTTCATTTCAGCAGTGTATTTGTTTTTTTTTTTGGTTTTACATGATATCAGCAATTGTCACAAAAGCCATAAGCTCATGATGGGAATAGCCAAGAAAATTGGTGTAGATATTATGGTTATTAGAATAGGCCATTAATTGTGTTGGGGTTTTTCGTTAAATGGCTCCAAAATTTGGTTATATTTTCCAAACTGGCAAGTGTAGAATTAGCTTTGGTAACAGCAGAACACATTTATAATCAGTGTCCATCCACAGCTGTCTCTTTTTCATTCTGGGCCCACAGTATACCAGTACACAGCTGTTCTTCAGGCCTAGGTGGTCTTGCAGAGCACTTTGGTGCATCTGTTTGAAGAGTCCGCTAATGGGCTGAGGTACTCTCTCTGATTAACTGATTGTTGTTGTTGTGTTGTTGTTTCTACAGTTCTCACTACTGTCTTTACTTGTGTTATAACACAAGGCTGATATTTTTGCTAGTTTTGTTTGGCGATAAAAAAATATAAAAAAAACATTTTTAGATATAAATTGATTGATTGATCAGATCAATCAAACAGGTCCTAGTCCTTATCCTTGTTGTACAGTTAGCACTTTAAATTGTACTTCCCTCTCGGGTCTTTCAGCGCGCTTGTCCCTGGCACTTTGCACTTTGTTGTATGTCGCTCTAGATAAGAGCGTCTGCCAAATGCCAATAATGTAATGTCATGTAATCTGGTCTCTTCGATGCGTGGAGCAGTCAGGACGTAAAAGGCCCTGTCCTTCCACACAGGCTGGAACCCCACCTCCTCTTCCAGCAGATGCTAACCTCCTAGATCTAAACCACTCCTGTTCACAGAACATTTAGTAGACTCATTTTATAGTTATAGCTGTAATTACTCTAAATTCCTGCTCTTTATTCATGGAGCTCTCTTTTACTGTAATACTGTATATCCTAAGTATGGGAATTAGCACTGTGTTAAGTGGTTGCGTACTTAATATTTTACCTCAGTCACTTGTGCTTGTGCATGTTTATTAGTGTTACTTGCCATATTGGCTATAGAAGTGAATGCTGCAGTAAAGAATTAGACAGCTGTATGAATGGAGTGTATATAAAAATGCAATCTGTGTTAGAGTGTAAATGTTGAAATACAAATTGTGATGGAAGTGGCTTTTGACAGTTGTGCCTGCCAGACCAATGCGCATTATGCAATGCGATAAAACATTGTCACAGTTTTAATACAGCAAGGACATGGCCCGGGCATCGCTCCGTGCCAGACACAAAGTGTAGGCTTCCCCAGTGATCACAGGGTGGGAAATCCCTGTTGTTCAGATGAAATCGCCCGTGCTCATTTTGGCACGCCGTTACTCCAGAGGCCCAAGAAGAGGTTCCCTGGGAGGACAGCTTCGCCCTACAGTGCACTGGCAGGGCACTCGAACCCCTCCGAAAAAGCCCCAGGGCTTTCTGTCATTCACCAGCGGGGCTCACACTCTCTCTCTCTCTCACTCTCTCCCCTCTCTCTCTCTTACACTCCCTCCCTCTCTCACTCTCTCTCCCCTCTCTCTCTCCCTCCCTCTCTCACTCTCTCTCCCCTCTCTCCCCCTCTCACTCTTTCTCTCTCTCTCCCTCTCTCACTCTCTCTCTCCCCTTCTCACTCTCTCTCTCCCTCTCTCTCTCTCTCCCCCTCTCACTCTCTCTCTCCCTCTCTCTCTCTCTCCCCTCTCTCACTCTCTCTCTCTCTCCCTCTCTCGAGGAAAGGCTGACCGACTGTTCCTGGCCCTTACCAGACCGAGCCGCAATAATTGCACAAGCGCAGACATTTTCCAAATCCCACATATGAGTTTTCTCTCTCTCGCTCTCTCTTAAGCGAGATGTGCTAACCTTGAGCGGAGGCTTATTCCTTGCAGCAGTCAGGCGTAGCAGACATCTTATGAATAGCTAAGCAGGCGCAGAGCGATGTTAATCTCGCTCTTACAGAAAACATGCCACGGCGAGGCCGTCGGTGCAGCGCGACGTCTGTCTTCTCCTCGCCAACCGCCACTTCTCGTTTGCCGTGCGGGCTGTGGATACGCGTACGGAACGCGTGCCCTAATTAATGCCGATTGGCTGATCGCATCACAAGGACGAAGATATCAAAGCGCTTGATTAGGAAATTACGTAAACACCCCGCAAATAATGTGTCTGTCATGATGCAATGCATAACTTGATTTGCCTTTACATTGCAAGGTTGAGGGCTGGCGATTGGGAAAAAGCACAGGGTTCTTTGGTCAAGGGCTGCAGGCTTTGGGGATAGAGTGAATGTGCCATGAGTGACCCCAGGTGTACGGGAGTGGAAGTGCAGAACAAAAACAGCTGAAAAAATATGCTCATTAGAACTGCACAGTTTTTCCATTTTCCAATACAAACATGCCTATCTCTTTGAACTAGAAGCTGTGGGTACAGATAAATCCTTTTGAGCAGCTGAAATATAACACACACTGTGCACCTGAAAATAATATAAAACGGTTCAAAGAGCATTGAACAGTATAACAGATGAATTGCAACAAGCTATCTGTGTTTGTTAGCTGTGGATAAAGACTATACATTAGATTTCTCTGCGACGCTTAGCCTGCCAATCAAAAATAAACACCCACTGAGCGAGTGCCTCATCCCTGGTCTCTGCATTTTAAATCCCTGTCTTTCTTCTCATGTGAAAGGCCATTGGCTGCTGTGTGGCTATGGTTCCCAGCCTGATGTCCAGAAATGAGGGAACAGGGCAGGGCTCTGGTCATGGTTCCCAGCCTGGTGTCCAGTAACGAGGGGACAGGGCGGGGTGGTGTGCCTATGGTTCCCAGTCTGGTGTCCAGTAATGATAGGATGGGGCGGGGCGGTGTGGCTATGGTTCCTCGCCTGGTGAATGGTAATGATGGAACGAGGCAGGGCTCTGGTCATGGTTCCCAGCTGCGTGTCCAGTAATGAGGGGAACAGGGCAGGTTGGTGTGGCTGTGGTTCCTAGCCTGGTGTGCAGTAATGAGGGGAACAGGGCAGGGTGGTATGGCTGTGGTTCCTAGCCTGGTGTGGGGCGACATGGCTCAGGCAGTAAGAGCAGTCGTCTGGCAGTCGGTGGGTTGCTGGTTCGATCCCCCGCCCGGGCTGTGTCGAAGTGTCCCTGAGCAAGATACCCACCCACAAATGCTCCTGACGAGCTGGTCGGCGCCTTGCATGGCAGCCAATCGCCGTTGGTGTGAGTGTGTGTATGAATGGGTGAATGAGAAGCATCAATTGTACAGTGCTTTGGATAAAGGCGCTATATAAATGCCAACCGTTTTACCATTTGGTGTCCGGTAATGAGGGGCGGGGTGGTGTGTTTCAGCCTCGCCAGCCGACAGCTCAGCGGAGATGAAGCAGGGCAGTCTGCACACGGGCCTCATCGTGGGAGTCCTGATGATCATACTCATCATGACCGCCGCCATCCTCGTCACCGTCTACATGTACCACCACCCGACGTCTGCCGCCAGCCTGTTCTTCATCGAGGTGAGCGCCCCCTGCTGCTCGGCCATCAAACCAGGAGATCAGTCCCCCACCGCCTTCCGGTGAATGTGCCGTATCTGTCCATCGGGAAGCTGGCAGGGGGCCACTTCAGAAGTAGTGCTTCTTTCAGTATGGATGTAAGCTTTCAGTTAACATCACAAGATAACTATATCTTTATCTTTTAAACCCCTTACCTAGCTTAGCTCTTTGTGGATAAGGAGGCTTTTGATCATAAGGTTTCTGTGCTAAGAGTCAATTTGCCAGGAGCCTTTTAAGTAAAATAAGTGATGCACTTTGTTTATGTAAGAGCAGATGTACAGTGTACTTGAGTTGCTTGAAATCATTGAAATTCTTGGCATATGGAAAGGCTTTATAGTAAAAGTTATTACTGAATGTATATTGATACAGATTCCATATGGCGATCAAAACCATAACATAGGGAAAAGCCACAGTATCGGTGAAGTTAGGAATCGTGAACGTTTCCAAGCCAAACTTTGTGATGTTGTCAGTAGAAGATGCACACAGGAATAGCAGTAAGAAAATCAAAATGCTTGCCGTGTAATAGCAGGTCTCTATTAGAATGATAGACAGCGAGCATATCTAGCCTGAGGGCTGGGTATTGAGTGAAAGCCATGCGAATGAGTGTGCTTGTTTGTGTTCCTGTCCAACCTGACAGTGACAGGTGCATCTTTAAATTAACTCCAGTTATTCTCCAGAATGGTTGGCATCCTGTGCAGCCCGGTCATTAATTTGGCGTAAATCAATACAGGCATTGGCAATATTACTGCAAAATGTGAAAAAGGTGATGGATGCAATAACATAACAACTTAATCCGTGTTCTCATAAGTAAAGTGGGAACATCACCGTGCAGCCACACTTTTCTTTCCTGCTACTATACAGAGTTGTGATTATTTGCAAATAAATCTGGAGACTGTCACGAAACACAATTAAAAACATATTAGTAACGCTAAAAAAAAACTCAGTTTTATGTAATTTATTGGATAACTGTATTTTTTGTCCTAAAGCATTATTATTCAATCTTTGTTTTGTCCAAAAGCATTATTTGTTCAATCGGTCACTCACTCTGTCCCTGACTCACTCACTCGACTGAAGTACCAGGATTTGGAACATGAAACGGAAGACACAGTCTCCGTAGAGAAGAGAACAGAATTTATATTAAGCTACATTAGAAAGGCACCATTGTGCGAATAATGTTGGAGGGGAATACGGAGATGGAGTGGGATTACCTGGCTCTGCATGCTGGTGGAATTGAAGCAGACAGGAGCAGAATTTCAATGTGTAGATGTCTGTTCTAACTAAAATGTTATAGTATAATCGTTTTGGATATGACCCACTTAAATGGATGGATCCACCACATCCTTTCTGGCCATCTGCTGGGAGTTTATATTAAGATTCTGAATCTCACAGTCTGAAAACAGGCATCCAATCTCTGAAAAGAGATATAAAGGCAGTAATGTTCAGGTGTCAGAACAAGAAATTCTGATTAGAGAAAGGCAAAGTTCTCTGCATCTGAAATGATTTCACACACTTTGAATACCTACTATTTTTTGCAAGTTAAGCTACAAAATATGTTAATGCACTCTCAGAAATAAAGTGACAGTGGAGATACATTTTTGTTCTACAAGAATAAAATTTCCCAAATGTACCAATAAAGCATAGCGATGTTTTTTATATTGCTGGCTTTTTTGTACCTATAGGGTGGCGACAAGAATTAGTAACTTTTTGTAACTTATGTAACGTAGTGTGTTGAACTGTGTCCCTTTTACATTACAGTCTCTTCTGCCTTTTAAGGGGTGATCTCACTGTCAGTATTGCGCAATGAAGGGTTCAGTAATTTTCAGGTTGTCGTGGAATCCACGCTGCATGGTGGTGTGTCACAGTGTGTGTTCTCTTCCGTATACAGTGTAGTCACTGTGTAAGTGGATCCTGTGGAATTTCTCAGAGCAGTGTTCAGACTGCCTGTTTCCCAGGGGCCCCTCTGACCGCACCCTTTCCCCCCCATGTGCTCCAGAGACGTCCCAGCCGGTGGCCGGCCATGAAATTCCGCCGGGGGTCGGGACACCCCGCCTACGCCGAGGTTGAGCCGGTGGGACAGGAGAAGGAGGGCTTCATCGTGTCGGAACAGTGCTGAGGGTCATCTCTCTTTTCCTCTCTACCCCCCTGCTCTCTCTTTCTCTCTCTCTTTCTGCGTCTGTTTCCCATGGACAGAGCACCAGTACTGGCTTACAGGTGTGGAAATATGTTGGGTGACGTTTACTTCTTCTTTTTTGTTATTGGTAAAAAAAAAAAAAAAAAACGTGTGATTTAGCCTCTAACTGCTGAAGAAAAAGATAAAAAGAATGATGGATCCAACCTTCAAGAGGGCGAGAACCTCCTGGACAGTAGTCTTCCTCAGTGAACGTAAAGTCCTCCCCTTCCCCCAGTGTAATACCTTCTGAAAAGCTTTGAGACCCACAGAGGGGTGACTACTGTCGGCGTGACTATGCTAAGAGCATAATTTCAGAGAAGGCTTGTGTCCTGGTCTTCAGAGAACACTTGTACTGTGAACGGCCCACAGCAGAGACCCATGACTCACTTGAAGGCACACACTGTTGTGTAAGGAAGGAGTGACCTGAATAAGCAGTGAAATAGGGCTGTAACGCGCTTGGAAAAAGTGTATCGCTCAACTGCCATCTCTGCTGCTGTGAGGCTTGGGAGGGAGGAGAGAAACAATATATTTTTTAAAAATCACACCTTATGTGACAAAAGATGTTTCAAGTTTCAAATTAAGATATGCGGTTTTCTTCTCATGCATCATTAATGGGGGTTTTGGTCGTGATTTTCTTATTGTTGTTTTGATTTTTTAACAGGGAATTTCTTATTCATCTTTATTGCTTTGCTTATGGTTGCATTGATTGAATTATTGCCACCGGAAATCCAAGACGGCTTTGGTCAGGCTGTGTAACCCAGTGAGAATAATGAACAGGTACGATGGATGGGTCAAAGATAGCCGCTTAAGAGCTGCACAGAAATAATGTAAGAAATGACTGGAGTTTGTACTCGCTCCATTACACTTGTAAATGTTACTGTGTTTCTAAACAAAGCAGTTTAGGCCCCCCTCAGTGCGAACAGTGAGTAGTGTAAGGTGCTTGTTCAGGAATGCTGTTAATCCTGCCCGTGCACTGCTGTGTAGGATCGATATACTTGGGTTCATGGATATGTTCTACACTGCATGATTGAATAGCCTGGATGTTTGGGTTTAATTAGATGTTTCAGTGCTGCCATCCCTCATCCTTTCACTCATTTGACTCCCAAGTTCTTTTTTTTCCTTTTTTTTTTTTGCACAAGTCTTATCGATGCACATTTTTTATGTTTTTTTTATTTGCAGTTCTAAAGTGAATTACAAGACAGGCACTTTGGCTAGTGCCCGTGTGTGTGTGTGTGTGTGTGTGTGTGTGCGTGGATACAAGTAATGTGCAAGTAATTCTGATGGGTTGCTTTGAGTTGCTTTGAGGTGACTAAAGGGTTGGCATAGACTGAAAATATGGTAGGTTCAGCCATGATGGATCAGCAGGATATGTTATTTTGTAGCAGCCTGCCTCGCCAGGGGAGCCATCTTAAAACAGCAAATAGCCAGCTTCCATCATGCACTGAGAGGGCAAAGAGCTGACAGAAAAGCAGTTGTGTGCAGCTTTGAACCTACATGTATATCAAGCCAATACCCACACCTGGTTGATGGTAACATATTGGGAAGGATTTACATGGTTTGTTAGGAATTCTTCAAAGCCAGCATAGCTTGATTTGGGCACTAGAAGAGAATAAAATCCTTTGTGCATACTGATAACATTTGCAGATTCAGGCTGCGACGCAATCGTACCTTTGTAGTTTTAACATAGCATTTCTGCTCCAGTCTTCCGGGTGGTGTTCTTTCTGTTTTCAGTTAAGAAATGAGATTATTCATCATCTTGCCAATAAATAACAGCTTGGTTTGATTAGTAAAATAATATTTCAGCACATAGATGATATTGATAGCTATAGACATATTAAGACAAAATACTCTATTTTCACATACATTTTGTTTACACTGGCATGGATACAGAGGTAAATGAAAAGTTACATCTGTATTTTGCACTTTTTAGTATTTCGCCATATCACAGATTATGAAAAAAAGTCAAGTGTGAATTAGCCCCTGACATTTATTGTGTACGTACTGAGCTATGTACCAATATTCTTCATAATTTAATTGAAATACCGATGACAATGTAAAATAAATAAAATAAATCATGAATTGTTTGTTATTCTTCAGGCTGTATCTTCATGGTGAATTGTGTGTGCCCCTGTGGGGCCCCAGTAACTGGACGAGAGAGCACACACTGTGCTTACAACAACTACCCATAGTGGATACCCCAATAGTAGTTAATATCCAACATAAAATATTGAATTTGTCAAGCAAAAATGCATGCTTTCCATGTGAAATGGACCTTTAAGCACTCAATTACAAAGCCACATTGCGAGATTATGGGTTTTTCTTTTGACCCATTGCATGTGTGTATATAATGACATTTAATGCAGATGCTAATATAGGTTTGGGACTCAGTCATCTGCACATTAAATTGAGGTCCTTCAGGAACCTGCTGGGAGCCTTGAGCATGGAGCCTCACCCTGAACACTGGCACCAAAGACACATCTCCTTTTTCAACTCCAAACCATCACATCGTTTCACATATTTTCACTCATACTCACGCCACTCAGCTATTCATCACATACTCCAGGCTGTATCTTTTTATATGCAAAACATTTACAAAAGTACCAACACTTGAGTTTTGTTTTCATGCGAGCACCTATGCAAACTGCCCCTGTGTTTCCTAGTACTAAAGAGATTTACTTTTATGACGTCCTGTAAAACCAGGGGCGACAAAATGGCATTTACTTTGCATGTCTGGACTTTTCAGAAACTGGATTTCCCCCTCTAGAATTTCCCTAGTTAATATCACATCTGCTCATCAAATACAATTTCCTGAAACTGCAAATGTTAACCACTGTCTAAAATTGCACTAAAGAAACAAAATAAAACATTTTTGGTGAAGCTGTGAGGATGTGAGGTGAACCATGGGTTATTCTGCAGTAATCTTAGCTGTAGGCTGAATAATTACTGTATTTCCTGTCATGAATATCGAAGATCTGATCATGTCATTGTTGTAATCACTTGCATCACTTCACCAGATCAATTGTTTTCACACAAGTGTATCTTAATGTGCTTTTAGATGGGGAAAAAGTAATGTTCTCACAAGTTTATCTTAACGTGCTTTAGATGGGGAAAAGCAATGTTTTACCATTATTAAAAATAGAATGTACTATTGAAGTGGGTAATTATTTTGTGAAATACCAATTTAAGGCAAACAGTGCTGGACTGACAGGGATAATTATGTTTGTACCGTATGGTTGCCTGTACTGCAGCATTAGGAACCGAGTCTCACGCTGTGACCCTGTTTGTTTCAAGCTTCTCTCACTGCTTCTAGGATACGCTGAAAGACCCAAATCAAACAGAACCATTGCTGTCTGTCATTTCTGTAACTACTGTCATTTTGACTACATTTGAAATAATAAAGAATGTTGTTTTAATGCTGTAGCCTTGTCTTGAAACCCAAATCCAAACCTGACAAGTTCTGAAAAAATGTTCATATTCACAAATGCACAAAATGGTGGATTTGAAATTCACTGTGTCAAGCGGAGTTGACTCATTTCAAATGTGAACGCACTGACAGATAACTACAGAGCAGCCTCTCCATATGTAATTACTGTGGTTCACCAAGCACTTACTCTGGGCTGAGTAGTGTTGTACCCACTGGCTTTTCAAACCAAGGTCTGCTCTCAGCTCCCATAAACACACAACTTTACAGAGTGGTTTAGAATCAGGTCAATTCGTTACTTTTTTTTTTTTCATTTGTTTTCACTTTTGTAAAATTCAAGTGAGTAACCCATGCAAAATGTTTGAATGTATTGAGTAAAAGGGCAGTATAAGATTTAACATGAAAATTTAATTTCACCAATAGGAAAATTTGGAGTAAGTCCTCTGGAGTACCTGGGATTTATTTATTTATTTTGGTCATTTTCCTGGAGTAGACATCAGAGCATGTGTCATCACTATTTTGAAGGCGTTTACTGTGATCGGCAGCCACAAGATGTGAGATGTTCCGCAAAAGATAGTGTGCACCCCTGGGGGTCTCACAAAATGTCCAGCTCAATCGGTTTCCTTTTCATAAACTATTTCTGTTTTCCTCCACATTTTCCCCAGAGAAGCAATCTTTTCTCACTTCATTCCAGTGAGCAATCGGCTGTCAATCATCCACAGAGGCATCAACTCCTCGCCGTATTGAACTCTGATAGTTTGCTGTTTATGTTTTCTTTGCTAAGAATTCAAAAGAATACCAAAGTGTCCCAGTAGGACTGTCCCTATCATGTTAGAAGATATGGCATTGATGAATTGTATATTATGCACACTCTCGATAGCCCAAGGTGGTCAGGGTAGTCTAGTGGTGCGTGAATGGAGAATTCTAGGTGATGTAGCTGTCTTTGAATATGGTTTGAAGTACAACTCAAGAAGGTTTCAAAACCTGCCTGCCAATCAGCAGCCTGAATGTGACCAATGAGGAGAGAGGCCAAAACAATGGTCCCCAAGCCTTTAAAAAAACCTTTTATTAACAGGCACTCTAAATGCTAATGCTAAAGATGCAGAGCCCATCTCACACCTCCTCTAAAGCCTCATTTCCATCTGAGTGTGTTCTTCCGCATTTTGTGTAGGATAATGTGTCCCATGTCAACAAATTAAGTTTGTATTTCTTAAATATGGCCTGCATTTAAAATATTGTGCTGCATGGGATGATATACACTCAGTGATCACTTTATTAGGTGGGCCTGTACGCCAGCTTGTTAATGCAAATATTTAATCAGCCAATCATGTGGCAGCAAATAAATGCATAAAAGCATGCAGACGTGGTCAAGAGGTTCAGCTGTTTTTCAGGCCAAATGTCAGAATGGGGAAAAAATATGATCTAAGTTACTTCGACTGTGAAATGATTGTTGGTGCCAGACAGGGCTGGCAAACAAATACACCACATTTGTATTTGTCATATTTTGTATCATCAGATTTTGTACATTTGTGTTGTTGCTTTTAAAATGTTTTGATACTGTATGTGACATTTTCTAGATTGAATGGTTGAAAATAAGCTATGAAATGAAACTGTCACACCGTCAGTGTCAAAGGGTAGGATCATCACCGCTGCTTTTCTTTATCAATTGATCATCTTCCTCTTCCACATTTGAAGCTCAGTTCAAAGAATGTTCTTTCTGCACACCTTTTGCACTTTGAAGATTTGTGCAAGGAGAAAAAGCATGCCATGCCTCAGTGGTTTATTTTATTTCTCCGCATCAAAGTCAGGATCAGAAACGATCCACCACATCGCCTGAGTACAAACACATCAAAGCAGGAACATGGCAGGGACACGCTGTCATGCGGGTCAGAAAGCTGGGCTGGTTTGTCCGACGGTGGCTGGCATCGGCGTGCGTTTGAGAGATTCACTGTAAACGGATTGGGTTGCATAAGCGTGACGACAGTACTCGAGTCATCCAAAATGCAGGACATCTGCACACAGAAATCACTGGCCCCATATGTCACATTTCCATGGTAATGCACTAACATTTCATAATGTCAGCCACTGGTTTCCAAAATAGCAGTCCAGACTTTCAAATGCGTAATCTGCCAAACTATTTTTTTTATTATTGGCTATGCACATAGGCTACTGTAGAAGAAAAGGAAATTGCCGCTTCTCTGTGATATTACTGCCAGCTGTGAAACATTTGGAGAGTTTTTGTGATATTTTAATGCTACATGCTATGAGTCACCATAGGGGCTTTATGTACTGTACAGTAGACTCTCTTCAAACAAAATATTATAACTTCCATTTGTTGTTCAGCCTCTGAAAACAGTCATGACCATACCCTGTCTTGGTTGCTGCTGAGAGTATCCAATGCGAAGCTAACCGAGTCCTGCATCTGCAGGTATCAGGGAACTGATTTAAAATTCACTCCATTAAGCTATCAGGTCTGTCGCACTCGTATGTAAATATCTAAACCTCCCCAAGCGTTCTGGCTCTTCATTAAAGTAACGGGACTGGAGGTCACGTCCTCAGCAACACATGCATCAGTTCCACCAGCCTCTTGACAGACATCGACTGGTTGACAATGCAGATTGGGATCTTGTTATTCAAAGAGAAAGAGGGAATCTCAGATGCACGTCTCACATTATTACAGAATATAATTCACATACAGCCCCTGATTTCCCCAAACACACACAAGTGGAGCGAGCAGCGAAAAAAAGGTGCACAGTTCACTTTGCATATAAATCACCTGAATTTGCATCAATCTCATCCAGTGTTATTGCCAGGAATGAAAGGCGGTTTGATGTCATAATTCAGGGTTTAACTTCTCAATTTGCCTTCTGTCACGTCTATGCTAATGAGTCTGTACCTAATTACGCACTTTACTTTGACACTTATATTCAAAGAGACGGACTGTGCAAAGTATGTAAACTTAATTTAAAATCAGTTTGCTTATCCAATTTCCTTGATATTACAATTGATGGTGCAATTTTGCAGGCCAGTGATTTAATGTTGAACAGCACTGGGATTTGTGCTTATTTAAATTGATCTTGTATAGTATACTAAAGTGTAGATGAGCTAGCTTCATTTTCTGTTCTCCTTCGCAGATCTTACCCTTACCCTTCCTCTAGTGACTGATACTGTTGTACATTATGTGACACTATACACTTAAAGAAAGAAGCAACTATAACTACACTCACCAGAGTTATCTGGGACAATTCTGTGATATGCTTTCGGGCTAACTGCCTCCACATTGGATCAATGTATTGCACTCGTGTAAGAAGTGGAGAGAAAATAGTCCTTTGTACCAGGGGGGGGGTTTTCAATAAACAAATATAAATATTGTGAGATGTGACATCTGACAGGCATATTTTCTAAGGTATTCATAACATAATTTTTGAATGTAGAATTTTAATATTTAGAACAGTATTACAATGTGCAAATGATACATGTACCTGAGTCTGCTCTGAATACCCTTAGATGCATTGATTTGTGATTTGTTCTCAAAAATGTTCTAAATCGCTGCAACATAAAACGCAAGTACCCTTCAAGGGTTCTCGTCAATGCCCAACTATTAATTTACTCTTACAAAATGATAAAGCTTGTGTCAATATCTAATACAATCTTGTTTCATAGGGCTGAGGAAATTTGAACTTTGCTTTGCCACACTTGGAAAGGTGCCTGTTCCTGAGTGTAGCTCAGTGACTGTGCGATATGCTGTGTGTTTTAAATGTGCTTTCTCATCTCCTGCTTTCATCTGAAAGGTTATTATGTGCAGAGCATTGTCTAAAGGGTCAACACAGTCAGTGCAGTAATCACTGTTTGGATGTAAGAGCAGCAGATACTGGCACGGAAGTGCCTGCTCAGTAAGTCAGCAGGCAGCCATAGAGAAACTGTTTTGGCTCAGTGTGGGTGCTCTCGCTTCTGAAATTCCAAAAAATGAAATGTGTGAAAAGACTTAAAATTGCCTCAGCAGCTGATTCACAGACATTTTGAGACCTGCGCTAATCTCAGAGCATCTGTTCCACAAAAACAAAAGGCAAAATGATTTTTGCGAATGGAGATTTTTTTTTTTTTTTACTTGGAGTGAAAGTACTTATATTTTGGCAGCTAGGCTTGGGGCAAGTCCACATTTATGTTCAGGATAGGGGGTAAGGGCAAGTCCTGGAATTGGACCACCACACTTTCTTTCACCATTGGGACAATAACCTTATTTATTTAGGGTTTTTTTCAGTGAAATATAATTAAACACATTTTTTGTATTTCCCTTGTTGAATTGAGTCATTTACTGTGGGTGGCTTTGCCTAAACTTTAAACTCTAAATCCCAGGCCTAAACTTTGGCTTAGCATTAGTATTAGGGTGAGGAAAACAATAAGCATTGTGATACAAAAATGGTTGTGGCAAGACTAGAGTTGTGTTCAGGGGCTAGGGAAATGGATAACACAAGCGCTACTGTTCTATGGCTTCAAGTGCTTTTTTAATTTCATAAAATGGAATTCACTGTAAGATATTAAGATACAGGATGTCTTGTTGTGGTGTTTTTCTAGCAGTGTTAGATTTTTGACATCTTAAATCAACTTTTATTGTATTATTATTATTATTTTGTATCTTGTCCTCTCGGGTGGTGCAGTCAACTTCTATATCCAATGCCACTCATCATCTGAGAAAAGACTGACATTAAATGCAAGTAGAGACGCTAAGTGACGCTGAAAGCATGCGGTGTAGGAGAAGCAAACTGGGAGCCTGCGCTGCTGTCAGATACGAGATGAAGACCAAGTTCCCCAAACCAGTAGTACCTGACTGCTTCTTCACTGCATCCAAAGCCGCTGAGAAGTGAATTTTATGGCAGAGAGGTCACTCGTACTGCAGTAGCATCCGGTCCTGTCTATTTGTGATTTCCATCATTTAATTAAGCCTCTGGAGAACATTGTATGAATACTCTGAAATAAATACAAAAATCTATAATATTTGTTTATAAGGAGTCCTGTCACAAAGGATCTTTTCTAAACTAGCTTCTTCCACTGCCCTATAACACTATCATGGTAAAGTTCAGGATTAATCCTTTACTGTTTTCTACCTCAACCTCAAGAATTAATTGGAAAAATGTTGCCCTAGTGCAAAATCAAGTAATAATAACTTTTTCCTGCTTCAAAAAGCCATAGCCCAGGGGTGAATAAGTGGTTTGCTCATTCTTTATGCACTTATTTATGAATTCATTCATTTTAGGTATTTATTTCAGAGAAAGTGAGCCACCACAGCACAACTAGGCACATGAGCAGTAGGAATGAGGTAAGACAAGGCCTGTGGGCTTCGTTTCCGGGCGACTGAGACCTGAGAAAGTGAGAATCACCACAGGGCAGGGTGAGCACGCAGCAGCGGTGTTTGATAAGCGTGGATGGGCGATGTCAGTCCCAGGGCAAAGGAAGAATTTGGGATGCCGGTGCCATTTCCACTCCATGTAAACAACATTCCATACCATCGGCCATCACGGGACAGGGTCAGGCATCTGGGAGCTGTCTGCAGTCCTGCTGGATGCATGTCACCCACTTTATGTACTGTTCCAGGAAATTCTGTCACCACACAATTTGGCTACTATTCAATCCAAAAATGCTTTTTGATGCACCAGCATGTCAGATATTTACAGGGAATAGTGTCATATTTTCAGGAATTTGAGCTAAGAGAATGCAGTCTATGTTTGCTGTACAAAATGCAAACCTGTCAGATCGACTTTGTGTGGTGAACTGTAAACAAATACCAATTGCCTATCTGCATTGATCTAAGGCTATCCACTCCTCAGTCCTATGTAATATGTAGCTAGCTCCATAGGGAGTCACATGCAGTATATTACAGTATTGGAGAGCCCTGAGCTTCTGGAACATTCCCCTTCAGTCAGTCTGAATTCACACGTACTCCGACCACAGCTTCCAAGATAATGCCACACGTCAGCCACGGCTGACTGCTCATACAATTCAGCACAGCAATTATGGAAAATTATAGTTTGTGACAGTTTCATTCAAAATCGAGACGTATATAGCTACCCCATAAATTACATTTCATAGCAATGAGTTGTATAGCAGCATTTTTATCTGGGGAAAAATAGGTAATACCTAGAAGATATTTTAGATCAATGGTGCAGTGGGTAGCACTGCCGCCTCACAGCAAGGAGGTCCTGGGTTCGAATCCCCGTCGGCCGGGGCCTCTCTGTGCGGAGTTTGCATGTTCTCCCCGTGTCTGCGTGGGTTTCCTCCGGGTACTCCGGTTTCCTCCCACAGTCCAAAGACATGCACGTTAGGCTGATTGGAGAGTCTAAATTGCCCGTAGATATGAGTGTGTGAGTGAATGGTGTGTGTGCCCTGCGATGGACTGGCGACCTGTCCAGGGTGTATTCCTGCCTTTCGCCCAATGTATGCTGGGATAGGCTCCAGCCCCCCTGCGACCCTGATCAGGATAAGTGGGTTCAGATAATGGATGGATGGATGGATATTTTAGATCAATGATCCCAGCTATGCTGATCAAAGTTTTAAATTGCGAACCAGTATAAAATCCTAGAATAAGCAGTCTCTGCAAGTCGGTTTATATACAAACCGCACTGTTCTTTCATATCGGCTAGCAATGGATATGAGCAAGTGCTTTTTGTTCAAATAACAGAATAAATTATGCACTCTTCAAAATGGTATCTGGAACCTGGAATGGCATTTTGTTTTTTAGTTCTGAAATGTTCCATTTTCACTAGATTTTTTGGTCATCTGTACAATTGTTTCGGGTGATATGCACTTTTACCATAACATTTAAATCTTATTTTAAGAATGCTTTTTATTTTCAACAGCAAAATTGATAAAAAACCGAGATGTCTAATGAGGATAGAATTTCAGGGAGAGAATTGGATTGGCGTCATAGGTGTGTTACTGCCATCTAGTGGTAGAACAGAGTTAGCACAGTATTGGTTCTGCTGAAGAAAAACTGCATCCAGGACTCATGTTTAAAAATAGTCATTACTATTCCTTACTGCAATTCAAATAATGAGCCATCAGAACTGCCTGTTTTGCCTTTTGTTTTAGCTGAGCTCACTGTATTCCAGTCAAAAAATAAACTAAACTGAAAGCTATCAAAAGAACAAAAGGGGTATAGTTATTATAGTAGTCTAAATTTCTGGTCTTTGTTTTGAGGGAAAGGACTTTGCGGCAGGATCGTAAGCATCTGTCATTATTCCATAGGTAACGCCAGCCTGGTGGAGCAGTAGAGTGCAGAAGACAGGCTGACGGGAGGAGTGATGAAACAGATATACTAAGAGGGCTATTTTGTAAACGATTCTGTCCAGCTTGCCTCACTGGGAGCTGATACTCATACTAAAAGATGAAAAGGCACTTAGTCAAAGACAGTAAAGCCACCATGATTTGCACCTTTAGTGTCTGCTTATTGGCAGAATGGAAGTCCAACTTTTACTTCCTCAAGAAAAAAAAAAAAGACTGGAAGGCAAAAACGTATTGAGAAACTGTTAGACATTGTGCATTGTCAGATTTTTTTCAATACAAGATAAGACAAACTAATAATACACAGGTCATTACAGCGCACTGCAATTTTCTGAGAAAGATTAAATTCATCTTTCAAGGGAAATTGGCTGCGATATAGAACAATATGGAAACTCACTCTTCTGAGGTCTTCTATCGCTTCAGTTGTGCAATTTCACTTTAAATTGCAGTTTAAGTTATGAAAAACTTTAAGAAGATGGTGAAGAATTTAAAGGACCCCAGAGTGAACAATGAAGTTTACAAGAACTGTTCCTTCTACGATTCATATTTTCATGTTCAAATGAAATGACTATATTCTCATTCAAGGTTCATGCGGGAGAAGAGTTTAATACAAATTGTATTATTGCAATCAAGGGGTCAATTTACCCAATGAATAACTCATTAAAGCACTCATTAAAATTGTAATTTTTTAATCATCAGAAAAAAAGCTTGCACTAATAAAAATCTGTGCTAAACATGTAGCACTACAGACCCACCAGGAAGAGGCCAGCTAGTCATATATAACAGGTTTTTCACAGTCTCACAGCTTCTGATCAACTGTACATTTCCATTGAGAAATGTCTCTGGCTGTGCTATTTTTATATATAATACAAAGTAGTATTAATTGGTTCTCATTTATTTGACAATACAAAACATACATTTCCATTAAAATGCATTAGAAAAATAAAAGTACAGCCATAGGCAATATAGAAATATAAGTTTATACAAACACACCGAAGGATTCAGCAATGCATTACAATTATTCAAAACAAAAATATTATGTGTAGCAAGCTTTAGGTACCAACCACCCAATTCACTAAACCTTCTTTTAATGCAATACTTCAATAAACAATAACTTCACTAAACTCCATAACATAATTTAAAACCAGAAGGCACATTTTCACACATAAAACAGTCAAAAACACCCAGAAATATCACACAGTATGCTAAAGTAACATAATCCTACATTCATATCATTGAATAGTTATTGTCAGCATAAATTAAACTCCAGAACTCACATCACTCTTAAAAAGTAGAGTACAAACACAGCTTGTGATGACCCCAGTAAATATAGCAAGCTTTCACTCACTTTAACAATTGGTAATCCTGGGCGATGCCTGAATTCCTAGCAATATACACAGTACTACACTTAATTTCTTACAGTTCTTACGGTTTACAGAACTGTAAGTGGACCTCTGGTAACATGTTATCCTTTAAAGAAGTACTTTTTTATGGTTGATTATTTCTGTAGCACAGGTCTACACATATACTTTTGCTAATGAGCATGTTACTAGTTTGATTTTGAAAACACACAGCATGGCATGTGGCTTCGTGTCACAGGTAGCATCAATGAACACACTCAAAGCCATAGGTATCAATTACAAGCCTTTCCAGTCTGTCCTTATGGGAGGTTTGGGTTACACTGACTATCTCAATTATTCATTTTCATTTAGAATCAGCAGACAAACCCAGGTTATCAGTTGTTTGGGAAAGAGTGTGAAATGAAGTCCTCTTGCTTTAATCTCATGTATAATGGAGAGGGAGGACACACACCCAAAAATGGAGTCAGGTGCAGACTAACAGCGAGCAATCGTAAAAAGAGAAATATAGTCACACACTCCATTTGCTCCCCAAGCAATTTATTACACAAACCAACGTTTCGACGCACAGTGTCTTCTTCAGGGTGCATCACATGACATCGGTTTTCGCAATAAATTACTTGGAAATTTATTCTAATAGAGTCCACGACTCTATTATGCGTCTACGTCTTATATATAAAATGGCAATTCATAAGCAAACAATCAGCTTCTTTCAGAAACAGAGAATCACTCAAAAACACAGGGACGGTGCACTTAGACATTCAGTATTTCGTAAAAAGAAGTCACAAAGTTAATAATTGCACAGTGACACTCATTTTGTTGAAATCTGATCTGACGTAGAGCCTGCTTTCATTTTTGGTCACCGTTTTTGATATGCTGTCTTAACGCTGTCACCCCAGTTTTAGAAGGTATATCAAACAAGCCTTTGTTTGGCATACCTCTAGCTAATGTCCACTCTAGAATGCTGCAATGGAACATACTAGAGTGGACATCAGCTCAATGGAGCCCAGTACCTCAGTGCTGTCAGATGGGTTTATGGCCCATCGGTGCACCACACCCTTTCCTTTCATTTAATTCAATGATTGTTAAGCAGCATTCTTCGTTTGGTATAGTACATAAGCAAAATTCAAAAGGACACCCTTTTCACAAAACATAGGACATAAAGCAAGTTTTACGCACCCCAGACCAAAACAAATCATCACGGTGTCAATAACAGCCAATAAAAACTTCAAAAAGGGGAGGCATGAGAGAGCAATATAAGTAATAAGTAATAAGTACATCATGTGATTAGTGTGGAGTTCTTTTAGTTTACATGTCCTGACTCTTGGTTTAGCTCTTTTCCAGCAATCCCAATTACAGATTAACTTTGGACAATTCCTCCTCGAGTGTCTTCACATATACTGGTGTATCATTCATAAATAAGGTTATAGGCTAAAGGATGCATGACATGCTCTTGTGTTTGATAAGAAAGTACCTTCTGGAAGTATCTACAATCACTGCTGCTGGTGGAGTGTAAAGGCAGTACACTGCAAAAAAACAAGCATTTTAGTCTTATATTATTTAGACACAAATTCTTATATCTAAAATACAAAATATTGCGAATGAGGTGAGACAGTTTGACAAAATTTTGTATTTATCAAGGAAAAAGACTTCAAACAAGCTAATATTTTCTACTTGAGAGAAAAGTAGATTTTAACGCTCATTATAAGACTAAAACACTTCTTAAGAAGACCTTTTTGCAGTGTAAATGCTGTCAGTGTGAGGAGTCCCAGCCTATCTCTGGTGTCCATAAGGGCAGTTACACTGGCGTGGCACCCTGGAAAGCTGCTGAAGATGGGTAGACTAAGACACTTAAAACACTTGAAAGGAGGTACTTTCGGTCTGCCTCCTTTCAATGTCAGCAATAAAGGCTCCAGCATGTCCGGTGAGGTAGGCATGGCAGACTGGAGTGCTTTAATGCGACAACACGGTACAAAGTGCCGCACTGTTAGAAGACTTACAGTAGATCTTCCTCCAACTGCCTTCATACCTACTTAATTATAGAATAAAACTAAAACAATGGCATGGCAAGATCACAAACGGCTGAAATGACAACGAGTAATAAATATAAAGTTCCATTTCATTTTTGGGGGGGGTGTTGGGGAGATTGTACAGCACGATCTCCGTAATCAGTTCTGTGGCTCATCAAACCTGCTCCATCAGCTGCTCCACCTTGTGCCTCTGGACAGAACAACAGCACCCCATTACACATCACTCTTCCATTCTGCAAGGTCTTCATTAGCACTGATAAGACAATAATACCAGCAGACTGTTATTATGCACCTGGTATACTAAACTGGTGAGTAGTGACTGATTTAGCAAAATATATATATCATATACGGGGCGACATGGCTCAGGCAGTAAGAGCAGTCATCTGGCAGTCGGAGGGTTGCCGGTTCGATCCCCCGCCCGGGCTGTGTCGAAGTGTCCCTGAGCAAGATACCCACCCACAAATGCTCCTGACGAGCTGGTCGGTGCCTTACATGGCAGCCAATCGCCGTTGGTGTGAGAGTGTGCAGTTGTACAGCGCTTTGGATAAAGGCGCTATATAAATGCCAACCAACCACTTATATCACTTGCGGGTATGATAGCAGTGTGCTGATATTATTTTCTTATTTGTGTTACACTTTTTTTGCATAACGCCTGCAATTGCGGATGTGCACAGCTTTATTACCTGGACCCAAAACTTAATGTTAGGAGAAAGCAACAAACATACGGTCTAATCATAGCTATCTGTCCCATCAGGCAGAAATCAGATACTACTCAAATTGTAGATTAGATGGGTTGTGTCTTGACTGTAGTTAAAATGAAATGGTATGGATTTGAGCATTCAGCCAGAACACTCATTGACTTTTACTGGAGCCACATATGTTATCCATCTAATAAATACAACATTAACCAAAAGTAGGCGCAATGTGACTTTGACTGAATGCAATGGTAAAACTGTTTCTCAAAAGAGCAGGAACACTATTTCATTGGCAGTAATTTAAAAGTTGTAGGGCATTTATAAGAGCAGATTATTAAAACAATATCTCCAATCCTGTGAAAAATGATCAATATTTCACTTTACTATTATAATTGTCTCTGTGTCTTACTGGGGTTTATGCTGTTTTCCACAAAATCAAAAAGAATGTGAAAGTAAAAGTCAGGGAAAGGTTTTGGGCTGACATACCAAGCAGGCCTTATGAGATAAATGGTAAATACAGGCCCTATCACAAGAATTAGCCAGAGACTGTACCTGGAAGACGTCACGGTCAAGGTCACTGCGTCTGGTTTGTTCCAGCCTGGCTGTTCTTCCGGTCACCTGACTCTACACACAACAGAAGGGGAAGAGATGATTAGACAACACATGCACACATACGCAGACACTGCCTGTAAACATACACAAACCAAGCTCACAGTCATACGCAGCACACACTATTATATACACTATTATATAAGGCTAGCACATAAACAGAACATAAATACACTCAGCCTGCATCCACATACATGGGCTGTGTGCACAGTCACACAGTAATAACACACAGACAGCATACATGGCCAGCAGCATTTCAGACAGCAGACAGACAGTGAACATGATTACCATGCATACAAAGTACAGCATGCGTGGTCAAACCATCAGCTGACAACACCACCCCGGCCAGTAAAAAGAAGACCAGGACTTACGTCTCGGCGGATCCGCCTCCATGTTTTTAAATAAGCCCAGCTTGCTGTTCTGCTTGGGCCTGGCTCCAAGGTCACGCTCCACCACTTTCTGGTTGAGTTCTGGTTTCTTCTCCACCGTGCCTGGGACGTAGAGGCCGCCCTCCTCCGCCACCATCTCCTCGACCTTCTCCAGGAGGCGGGGCACCTGTGGGTGCTCCCCGAAGATGTTGTTGTTGATGACGCAGAAGCGGTTCTTGCAGCGTTCCACCACCCACTGCAGGTCGCGGCCCTCCCGACGGATGTGCCTCTCGATGGGAATGGTCCTCAGCACCTCGGCCCAGGTGAACACCACCAGGGTGTGGCTCCACACGTTCTCCCCGAACAACGCCAGGTGCTCCTCCACCCGTGCCCGGTCCACCTCCGTGAACATGCCCACGGGGACCACCAGCAGGAAGGCGTGGGGCCCCGGGGGACACATGGAGGCCCCCCGCACAATTTCCTGCTGGTACACCGCCGGCGTGTCCTGGGACGAGAACCAGCCCGGCGTGTCCACCACCACCACCGGGCGCCCCGACACCTCGGTCTCCCTCTTCACGCAGAACTCTGCCGCCCGCTCCAGCCGGAAATCCTCCCGACCGAGGATGGTGTTCCCCGTGAGGCTCTTCCCGGGCCACCTCCAGCCCAGGACCACCAGCCTCAGCTCCCGGGCGGCTGCCTCGGCCCTCTTCTTCTCCTCCTCCTCCGGGTCAGGCTGCTCGTCACCTGTGGGCAAACAGCAGGACCTTTGTGCCACTTTGTTTTCCTTTTGTTTCTTAGATAGGAAGTCTAATTGAGTATGGGAAATGTACTACAAATGGCAATAGGTAAAAAAATACAGCCTACAATGTAGAACACAAGCTTATTCTGAAAGCAGTTTTGACCAGGCCAATTATCTTAAAATGTCTTAAAATAAAGACATGGCCTTAGCAGTTTGTGTATTTTAGATGTCCCTTGTTTAAAATGGCACTCATACAATATGTGTGCATTCGTGTAGCAATAGAAATTAATTGAAGTACACTTTCTATTTAAATAAAAGAGAAATAAAAGTATATTACTGAAGAGGTGTAGGGTTAATTAAAGTGAGCATTGCTAAATGTGCAAGCCCACAGTATGCAATACTAAAGACTCAGTCAGTGTATTAGTCATAGTCACATTGATTTCCGGTCACTTGAAACTTTATAAGGAAATGGATACAAGAAAAGGGAAGGAAAACGCAAAACATCACACGTTTATCATAAGACAATGGAGTAATGTGCCAGCATTAACTTTTGCAATTTTATTTCAAAACTGTCCGACTACGCAGTGGGGTCAGTATAGATTAAATGTCTGGTCGTAAGAATAAACAGTGAGCTAAATAGGAATAGGGTGCTGTACCAACGCTAAGTAACGTTAGCTAACGTTACCTGGCTACGTGCGTCTTGGTGTCACTCCTTCCCAAAACCTGTATGTCCCATTGACGCTCTAATCTATTGTATGTCCACTAGCATTCGTTCAACGTAGATGTCAAAGTGAAGTTGGTTGCTTAGCTGATAAGCTATCGAAATAGCTATATCAAACAATTAAGTTAATTTAGATACATGGCAAACTAACAAGCAAGCTCGCATCTTAACATTAAAGCTAGCTCGCTAACGTTAGCTATCCAACGATCGATTGCACAGTGAAACGTGTCATTTCGAGGAACTTTAACGTTGACATACAGTTCGCTGGCACTATAAACACATTTCTCATTCTATCAAAGTATGAAAGTAGATTTTGGTAGTCAAAAGTTAATAAACAGATCAAAGCCATACATAAGGAAGAGAACGAACTCACCAACAGCAAGATCGGGTATCTCCGATGCCATGTTTCCACTTTATTTGACTTTATTTGCCCCCCTTCTAAACCTAACAGAAGGATTTCCTGGTTGGTTGGCAGGGCGGGAGGCGCGCACGCATGCGCACATAAAAGTGACTGATTAATTACCTTAACTGGCCATCAAGCAAGTCGACCGAAAGGGGACTCTGTCGAGTCGACATGCACTCGAAGAAACTGAGTAGAAAGCACTTTGAGAATAGGACTTACGTGGTTGGTGAAATCAGAAAGCTATCAACAATTAGCAATGGCACTCTAACATGTACGAAAGTGTCTGTTCATACAGATAGTTCAAACTTTGACTCCAAGACCAATGAGGATTTTGAAATATCAGACGTTCCTTACATCCCAGTCCCGCCTTTGGCTTGACCCGATTGCATATTTGCAGCATGACCAGCATTACGCCAAGTGCAATTATTTGAATTAAGTTACCAGAGCTTTCGGTTTTGTTTTGATTAATAGATTTCACTCTTAAAACACGAAATCTCTTGTAAAAAGTGATAGATAGAATATAGCATATAATCCCTGAAAAATATAAATTAATGGTGAATCTTTAACCTTTCAATGTACATAATCACATTTTACTTCACACAGATTACATGATATACTATACATACAAAACTTAATCACATGAATCTTTGATTTAATGAATTTATTATAAACAGTACCATATTTACAGAAATCCTTACAAGAAAAACATTTGTAAGCTACTAGGCAGTTTTCTTCATTTATCTGTACTTACATGTGCAATGGTAAGTCTTCTTCTTCATTATCATGATTTTATTAAAAAGTAGCCTTATACAAGGTAACAAAATAAGTTACCTTGTAGCTAATCAGTTTTCTCCTGAGAGAGGGTGGAACAAACATGCAGTTTGCAGATTTGCACCTTATTCAACAGTACAACAGCAACATCCAGCACAGCACTAGACCTTCTACTTTCAGGTAAAATAGACAATGGTGCTCAAATCACTGCACCACATTTTTATCAATTTCATTTTTTTTTACCCTGAAAAATGCTAGCTCTGTTACAAAGCATGAGTTGATGTGCTCCAGGTTATTACACTATATACACATAACAGAAATAAACACAATAATAAAAAAAAGTTACTACTCTGCATGCCCAGGATAAAAAAATAACAATAAATCATAATCATTCAAGAAAATGGAAACCCATTTTCTTTTGTAGCCGTACAGCCTAAACGCTGGTGTTGTGCGAGATAGTGTGGCATTGGTGTATATACTGAAGATGGTGAGAATTATGAGGCCCAAGATGCAAGCCTTGACATGTCCGGATCATCCTCCACCTTCTTCCTGGAGTCTGTGAAACAAAACGGACACAAATCCATCATGAGAAGACAAGCAAAACTACCCATGGCCATAAGTAAAAGCAATCAGTCCAAACAATATATCTGTGTCTCAGGGCAATGCTTTACATAAAAAAATGCCTCAAGGCATGCTTCAAAAAGATGTTTGATGCATTTCCTGAGGCAGGACCTGGGGGTTAACCCCAGTACAACTGCCAAGGGCTGTTTCCTTCAAAAAATAACTGCCAGAAACACGCAGACAGTTTTACCCTGCTCACTTATGCCATTTTAAATCGTTAATTTTAATCTTCTTCCATCCAATATAGAATGTCAATAAAAACACAACAAGATATATGAAAAACGAATGGCCGCACAGAAGGCCCGGGCTCTGGTGAGGAGGTCCCCACTCACGTGAGCGGTGGCTGGGCCGGGTGGGCAGGGATGCGGCCGGCACGCTGGGCAGCCCGCCCATGTTCTTCATGCTCTCCTCCAGATCCTCCTGCTGGAGCTCCGCCAGCTCCGCCAGCAGCTCGTCCTGAGAATGACAACAGCGCGTCAGTTAATACAGCGCGGAGCTGAGCTGGAAGGCTACTCCTTCACCGCCCTGGCTGAAGAAGGGACGACCAGGGGAACGGCTTCCCAAGGCATGAAACGAAGGTTAGGAAGGCGTGCGTTTACCTCGTCGAACTGATCTCCAAACGGCCGGGAGATGGCGTCATTTATCTCCTGCGCTATATCCTGCTGTTCTGTGATATCCTGCATCAAATCGTCTATCTTATCCAGGTCCCTGAAGCAGAAACCAAAATGTAAGATTATATTATTATGCAATAGGTCTGTACATGCAGGCTAATGTTGGCCTCTGCATTTCAATAACATGCCATATTTGATAAGACAAAATATGTGATACAGTACTATATGCATGTACAAGTATACACCTATATACAACATGCATATACTGTGAACAGATTACAAATGCTTGAGCAAACAGTCGAGTACTCCACTCCCATTGCCTAAGAAAACAGAGAGTCCTTTGGCTCCTCGCTTATCACCCAGAATGCAGCATTCGCCCCTGCTCACTCACATGTTCTGGTGCACGCCCTTGATGGCCTTGGCTGCGAAGCCCATGTTCTTCAGCACCTCTGTGTTGGTGTTGGCGTTCTCCAGTGCTTCTCTTTGGAACTCAATGGTGGAGAGGGTTCCATCGATCTGAGTTAGCTGCTGCTCCAAACGCTTCTTCCGCTTCAAGGCCTGGAGTGCAGCTGGGGATATGAGTTTGGATTTCAGTCTTACAAAAATGTGGCATATTAGCATAATATAACTTGTTTGTACTCTTAAAATGTTATGCCAGATTGTGTTATTAGAAACATTGCAGACGGTGGTCATGATTACATTCCATGGCTATTGAGGTTGATTTACATTTTAGTCATTTGGCAGATGCTTTTAATCCAAAGCGATTTACAAGTGCATAGGTTCTACCATAAGTCAGAGCATCACATCCAGAAACTAGCAAAATACACAGGAAATGCTGTTCTAAACATAGTTGTCATCAGAAGTGCATTTTTCTTTTTTTCTTTTTTTTTTTTGGGGGGGGGGGTTAGACAAGGATAGGGATATCAGAAAGGAGGGGCAGGGGAAATCAGGAGGGAGGACTAAGGTAGAGTTTGAAAAGGTGGGTTTTGAGTCTGCGTCGAAATAGGGGGAGGGATTCTGCTGTTCTGACAGTGGTAGGCAAGTCATTCCACCACTGAGGAACCAGAACGGAAAACAGGCGTGAACGTGCAGCTCGACCGCCAGGTGCACGTAGAGAGGGAACCGTAAGGCGACCAGAGCTGGCAGACCGGAGTGGTCTAGCTGGGGAGTAGGGAGTGATCAGGGATTGTATGTAAGGTGGGGCAGTCCCCTTAGCAGCCTGAAATGCCAACACTAGGGCCTTGAAACGGATGCGTGCGGCAATAGGAAGCCAGTGGAGGCCAATGAGAAGCGGGGTGACATGAGCCAATCTGGGCTGACTGGTGATCAGGCGGGCTGCAGCATTCTGGACCAGCTGGAGGGGCTTGATGGCACATGCTGGGAGACCGGCTAGGAGGGAGTTTGATTTGGATGCATAATAATTAATAATTTATCTGAAATCAAATTGTAACTGGCAGTGTGCTTATAGCCTTTCTGTCGTACTGTTGCTAAATGCAGAGCTGTTATACACCTTCAGCAGGCTTCCCAGGTCAGGATGGATGTGAACATTTGGTGAAACGGAACATTTCAGTTTAAATGTTATACTAAACAGAAAACAAGGAGCAATATAATTCAAAGGCTGCATTGAGCCGACACAGAAATACCAATGGGAGATAATGCTGCAGTGAGAGCAATTAATGGAACAATTGAAACTACTTAAGTAAAGAGGAGAGAGAAAAAGAAGGGAGTGACTGTAACAGTCTGAGGGGAGAAAGTATGCTGTGAAACTCAGGTCATGGTCCAAAAAATAGGTCCACAGGAAGGAAATGGTATAAAAAGATCACTCCTATAATAAACCAAGAACAGAGGAAAAGGCATTTCTGAAGTTTTTTTGGTGTAAATTTGGTTTCGGTGGGTAACGAAGCACCATATACAGTGCAACTAGTGTTTGCATGTATTTACGCAAGACCTGTTACCTATAGTCTACCTTACACAGTTACACAAACGCACATCGTCACAGCAGACAATGTGATATGCGTCAAACTGAAATGAAAAGCATCCTGAAGAACGAGATTGTCGGTTTGCGGGAGCAAGGCGTTAGTGGCTTTACCGGATTCTTTTGACAATGGGCAAAACAGACAGATACGCATGGTTTGAAGTGTTCCACCGCGACACAATACAGCAATTGTTTTCCCATCTAGCCCTACCATATCAAACCTTCCATATCCACTATCTAACTTAAAAGTTAACCACCTACAATGAAACTCATCAAATTTTACTAAAACTCACTAGGACGATTTTTTCTCTTCGTATCGCCCTACTTTTCAGTTTGTTTGTTGTTGACTGTAAACGGACAGCTCGAAATCCAATACTATCACGCATAGTGGAAATTCAGTATTGAGCATTTGTGCGTAAATTGTATAAAAAGGACAATGCTAAAACTGGCAGTAAACTACTCAGTCATACCTCTTTTATTTTTGATCCCGTTCCTTTTGGCGGTTGCAATTTCTTGCTCGATTTTTTTCTCCAGATATTCTTGTTTTTTAGTTAACATCGCCTCAGTCTCTCGGAGTCTATGGATCGCCTCCTGCGGAGACGGACCTGTCCTGTGTTTTGAGGAGCTGGAGCTCCCTTTAAAAAACTTGGAAATTTTGCTCATTATATCGACTACGTTGCGGTGAGTTTAAATCACAGCAGGAGTTCCAGCAGAGAGCAATGCAGTGGATGAGCTGCGCTTCAAGATTGTGAGGCGCTCAAGGTATTTCTCTTAACAACTTTGAATCATAACAGAGCGACACACCTGCCATTTCCTGAAATGTGACACCTGGAGGAGGGCGGGAATGTATTTTGGAACTCCAACAATAGCCCACTTGATATGAACTGTCGAATAATTATATTCCAAATCCAAAAACAATCGAAAACTAACTTTGTAAAACAGCAGAAATCTTCTGAGCACTGGCGACATTAGGTTATTTTTTTAAAGGTAACATTCCTCTCAAGGTGAACGCATGAAGATGACTCAGCGCCTTTGTTTGTCTGTACTGCATTTCGGTCTCAAAACGTAATTTGCCTGAATGGAACTTATTGAATGAAAATAACCGTAACACTCCATATCTAAATAATTATACATTTTATCAAGACATTTTAATTTGCGCATCCAATTCATGAATAACCAGTGCTACACAATTTGGGGCAAGATGTCGCGAATGTAATAATTGTATTCACAGGTATGTATGAAGTCTTTATTTTGTCAGTGAAATGACTTACCCCTCCTTTCTTAGGTATATAAAACCTACCTTTCTTTTTGAAGCAGGAAAATAGTTGGCATCAAATGACTTATTTTTTATGATGGACACCGAGGATAAAACATCTACACATGCCCGCTGCCCACATATTACATATTTTGCCAACATAAATATGAGCGTATCACTCTTAACACTAAGTATGAATTCCTCAATGGCTTTTTGGTTAATTATCTGAGCTGATATATATCTCTCGCCATACCAGTGGTAATTCATTTTAAAATATGCAAACTGATATCTGAGCAGCATTATGCAGCATATTGTTCAGGTAATAAACTGTTTGATACATGGCAGCACTTAAAACAGTCTGCAAATAGTCTGTGGCAGACAGAGTATTTTGGCTCTCTGGTTTCATCCAATAGGTGGAAGAGATAAATTAACCAAAGCAAACTGCTATGGGGAATAGCAATACACTGTTTATTGTTCAGGGTCATAGCCTGTGTGTGAACCATTACATCATTTATTGTTGGCTTTAAGTCAAGAAATGATGCATTACCACATAGGTGAGAGAATTACTAGTATTGATCTGTTTGAGACTGGCATCTCTTCTCTTTGCAGGAATGAAAACATTGTGGCCTGAAAAAAAGATGGCTTTAAATCCACATTTTATGGATAAAGTATTGAATCAAATCTGTTGTTGGATACATTAAGTTCATGAACACTCAGTGAGTGATTTATTAGACTTATTTTTGCTGTAGCCTATCCACTGCATACCACTGTGGTTATTTGCGTTACTGTCAATGTGGGAAACTCTGTTAAAAGGTGGTAATATGAAACAATTAAATTGTGATTGATTGTTATTTGGTTTTTAAACATTATTGTATCCTTCGTAAGAGTCTTTTAAAGTTCCTTTTAGATACCTAACCAGTTGCACAATGGTGTCTCTTTCTCTCTTCTCACATCAGGGTTTTCACATCCCTGACAAAAGGACTCCTACAGAACATAGCTGTAGGCTTTCTGCAGGAGTACATACATGATGCTCATTATCATTTTCTAATGTTACAACATTTGGAAGTTTGTGTAGGACTCAATGTAGGACAGCCATATAAAATAAACAATGAACACCATTATTTTTGGGGGATGTATACTTAAGGTTGCTTATTTATTTATTGCTGTAAGGTTGCCCATTCAATTTAATTATCTATATTACCACCAGAACTGTTTTTTAATCGAGTTTTCAGTTTCAGATTATATACAGCAAAAAAATCATAGCATTAATGTACAATGATAATATTATCACTGTAATATGCCCTAACCCTAAAATATAATTATAACCACTACAGGTGTAAAGGCATGTAGGCATGTACAAAGATCAGGATCAAGCAGATCATAATCAGAAACTGCACATTGCTCCCATACACAGAGGGAAGCAGGGTCTGTACGGAATGACAAGTGGGACGCAAAGGACAGAAAATCTGATGTTTAGATGAAAAGTTGATTGTTAGATGCTTGATGCTCAATTGGCATACCTGTGCTAATTGTGTTACTTTAAGAGGAAAAGGAGCTGATCGTGTTGACTGGATGTGAGATTCAATTAATGTTTTAGTGCAGGGGTCGGCAACCCTGGTCCTGGAGAGCCGCAGGGTGTGCTGGCTTTCGTCTCCACCTTAAAATAAGCAAGCGACTCAGACCCAAGAAACCAGGTGAGGTGAGTTAACCGTGTAATCAACGGCTTTCATTGATCAATTAATGCCAAGCAACAACGAAAGCCAGCACACCCTGCGGCTCTCCAGGACCAGGGTTGCCGACCCCTGTTTTAGTGGGTTTGCAAATTAAGTACTATGGTGACAAGCTGAGGAGAAACTGAAGAGCCACTAGGGGGTGCTGTTGGGCCTGTTGTGCACAGCGTGCAAGTGTAACCGGCAAATGCCGCACTGCTGGAATGAAGGCAGAAATAGAGTGGGCTGCTCTCAAAGCCAATGCCAATCATATGGAAGAGGTCCAACTGAGAACAAGAAGAGAATAGCAAATAGTGGACGCTGAGCTATAATCCATGGATGCTTCATTCAAAGCCATAAGGGAATACAACATGCCAAACATATAGCAAAAGACCTTGACATGAAAGTGAACTGGACAGTAACTGACTATACAGTGTTTGATGTGTTAAAGTGTGAGGATGCAGGCATGCTCACTGAACACCTGGTCCAGAAAATAAATGTCCAATATGCCACAACCGGCCAGATGAGTCAGCCTACCACTACGCGTTGGGCTCGTAAACGGTGAAAAAGCATTTCACATTCTGTGAGAATCGCCGTTCAGGACAGTCTGTAGGAATTTGAACAGCGACACATTTTTTGTTGTTTTCAAAGTTGAAATAAAAAAAATCACTATGTGGTTGAAGGCATACTATCCACGATTTTCACCTTGAAAATATAAAACAAACATGCTCAGACATTACTATGATAGACTGGCAACCTCTGTCTGTCTCAACCTTTGGGGTGTGGGCCTTTTTATTTTTGTGCTGTATCTGAAAATCATGGGTCCAATTCATTAGCTCTATGATCCAATATAAGGAGGAGGAGGGCAAGAGGAGATACAGTCCCCTCAAACAGCAAGGTCAATTCCTTTGTTGGACCAGGAAATAACAGCTGAAATTCTGAACTCTTGTCTCGTGTTCATCTTATCATCTCATCTCAACCCCAAATGTATTCAGTGTATTGTAAAAACAAAGGAAATGGCCTTGCTATTCCAGTACTTTTTGAAGGGAATGTATGTTAATTTGTCCAATTACGTTTGGTCCCTTAAAATTGTGGGGGGTATGTATAAAAAGGGCTATTTAGCCTACGCGGTTTAGCAAATATGGAAGTGCACCTTAACCACATAGTGATTGTTTTATTTCAACTGTTTGTTTGCAGCATGAAAAGAAAATGTGTCACTGTCCAAATACTTAGGGACTGCACCATAAATGAATGCCATCTACACAGTGCACGTGCATAATGGTGATTTAAGATGAGGTATGGCAAGAGGTTCTCTGACAAGAAAATTGCCTATCCCCTAAACTGTTTAAAGTAGCAATGTATGAGGTCGTCAAAAACTCAGATCTTTCAAACCACGACAACAGAACTGGAAGAACTGAATAATATAAGATTTGCAGAAGAAGTGTCCCTATTTTACACAGATACAGACAAACTAAATCATAATCTAAATGAATAAAACAGAAAGTCAGCATGAAGATCCACAAAGGGAAGATAAATTATATCACGTATTACTGTATATAGTGTATCTACAGAATGGCAACCACGATACGGTAAAAGACCAAAAGGAAGGAGATGGAGAGACATTCCTGAACAGAAAGATAACAACATAGCAACAGAAAGAACGAGACAAAGAAGACTGGAGAAATTTGGCAGACAGCTTTATTAAAATGAGTGTGTGTGTGGTACAAGATGTGCTGAAGTCACATTCTGAAAGCTCCAAGCAGAACTGCCAGATGAAATTAACAGAAAATACAAATGAAGAATAATTAAATGCAGTATTTGACATAAAATGGGATTACACAATTATTATTATTATTTTTACTGTTCTGGTGGTTTTGCAGCTTATTGTTGCTGTGTCTTATTCCAGTTGCTGTCAGCTGGCAGTGGGAACCAATAATTCTGGAACAGAGAGAAGCAGACATGAGAGGGACATTTTAGCTGTGTGAGAAACACAACAAGGAAGAGCAATGAAGCTGGAGAGAGTGGGTTAGAGATTGAGTATGAAGGAGTATTTCCTATAGGAGGTAGCGGGGGGCACACCATTTGGGGTTGGTCGAATCGGGATAATACCTTTCTCAGGGCCACTATGTCCTGCATTAGGCGGGAGACATGGGATGAGATCTGCTTTGTGGTGATGATCTCCTCCATCTGATGGACGTATCCATCCATAAGGTACTGCTGAAATGGGAAGCAGTGGGGACAGTTAGACTGCTTGGGTGTCTGTGTATAAGAGTATCTGTGTGAGGGATATGACCTCACTGGTGAAATACCTCATCACAGTCCAGGGTGCTGCCAAAGGTAGACAGTAAGCAGCACAGATGCTTGAGTGCCACCTCACTCTGGGTGATGAGCAGCTTTGTGATGACATTGTGGATCACAGTCTCCTCCATCATCTTCAATTTCAAAAGTTCTTCAATGAACTTCATGTTGGTGACCAACTGCTGGTGCTGCTTTTTCTCCTCCTGGACAAACAGGGAGGAGGGCCAAGGTGGGTGAGCAGGGAGGTGCCACACATTTACAGCACAGGGCAAGCCATGACATTTGATCTGTAATCCACAAACCATGCTTTAAAGAGTCACCATTTGTGAAAGGGTGAGGCCACGTCACAAATGTCTTCAGACAAACATGGCCAGAAATGAAATTAGCCACAGATTAACTCTAAACATGGCGGACCATATGGCTTCACACCACATTCATACCAAAAAATCTTCTGCCATGACCCCAACCAACATATTTTTTGACATAACATGACAAACACCAAAACATCTCGCTCTGATAACATACCCAGCACCAGCATCTTGTGCTCTTTCGCAGGTTGCCCAGCACTACTACCTATGTTAACACCCAAAGCATGTTAAGCTCCTCCTATTTCTTCCAATTACCTCATGGTCCTCATCAAGCTTCTGAAACTCAATGGGCCAGAGTTCTAGCAGCACCGAGCGGAAGTTCACAACATCTTGAGGGTTTTCAGCACTTGGGGCATTTATCTGAAGGATAAAAAATTAGTTTTAGGAAGCAAGAAACACTCCTCTCCATATAAGTACAATTCCGTAGTTCTAAAACACTATCTAAAACTCCTTGTGTTAAGTGTGCCCAGGTAGTCGTGTGGAGAAGGTGCATGTTTAAAGGATGGCTGTGCACAGATAAACACACAAAGGAAAGGAACTGAACAAATGTGGCTCTTTAGTTTCTCCTTCCACTGAAGTCCATACTTGTGTCATAAACTGGTAGTGATTTCTGAAATAATGAGAAAGGACAGATGCGCATACTCACCTCCCTCAGACAGTGGCACATCTTGGCACATGTGGTTGAAAATCTTGCCTCAGAGATGGCCTTCTGAAAAATGATGGCTGCAATGCCCCGAAGACGCTCCTCTGTGTCCATGTGGAGCTTGTTCACCTGCTCCATGATGTGGCCAAAAATCCCGGGGGCGAGCTTATCCAAGACACTGTGCATGATCCTGTACAGCTCCTGGGTCTCAGCTGTCTCGGGGTCCTCTTCTCTCCTGTCTTGGATCACTGCAGACAGCTTCTTCACAGCTGGCTTCCTCACTTTCTCCTCCTTTGGAAGCTTCGCCTTCTGGAGGCAGCTGCGGCTCCAGGCTGGGTGTGGCTGTACTTGGACCCAGTGATCTTTGCCCCTAAGGCACCAGTTGTCCATCTGAGGATGAATCTGCTGCACAAGACTCCTCTCTCGCTGTCTCTCCATGTCAGCCTGCCTGTGAACCTGCTCAATGGACTTCGGTCCGTCCTCACGTCTCCGACAGATCCAGTCATTCTGGAGCACAGTGGGACAAATAGAAAGGATTCTTTTAACTATTTTCAGTTATTCACTAGGTATGGATACTGACACAAAGGAGGACACGTGTACACGAAGCAAAGGAGCATCTGGACACAAACCAAGTTATTTCAGAGACTGCATAAGACACAAACCCACTATACAGTGTGAGGGACAGATGGTTACAGTCAAGTACTGCACTTGGTTCTTCAGATCAGAAGTAAGTCTCTGAGTATGTGCCTAAAATGTCTGCAGGCTCTCAGTACTAACCATTTGGTTCTCTGTCAAGAAGAGGATCTCCAGCTTCTGGACACCAGTTCTGGCCAGAGGCACTGGGATAACGGACACTTCCCTGTCAGTGCAGAGGGGCAGTGGGGTCAAAGTTCAGAGTTATTCGCTGCTTCTTTCCATTGATGGACCCAATGCATTGTTTCTTACACTGGGTATATTTTCCAGCAGGCATTTCCACATTTTGGTCTGCAAGCAAAGGACTCACCTGAAGAGCTGGTCCATGTGAATGTATCCTCGGCGGGGTGGCTGGTGGAGTGCTGTAACCACATGGTCCACGATATGATGCCTACGTGGTTCCATTTGTAAGATCTTCTGCAGTCGAAATAACTGCTGTGGTGGCAGGGGGCCCACTTTAGCCAGATGGTGAATAATGATGCCACAGTTGCTCTGGGTGGAGTTCTGCTCCACCATCCAGAGCTGCAGTGTGCCGTTCATCCCCTTTACACACAGCAATATCTTCTGTGGTACAGACAAGGGGCGGCACAGTATTTATGCATAATGATGGTGGCACAGACAGGAATTCTGCATTGTATACTCACATGGCCACAGCATGGCTATTCTATTACTCAACCGAAGCCAAGTTCACCTTCATATCAGCAGCTTTGGCCACCTTCTCCAGCTCATTCTGAGTTGTCACAGCCAGGGCTGGAGCAGGATTGGATGCTTCATCTGTGCCTTCAGCAGGATTGGCTGGGGCAGGCAGAGGCAGCATGGTCTGTAGGGCATGTCTCTCAGCTCCCAAAACCCGCAGCTGAGTGTCATCACTGCTGCTGCCCAGACTCTCTGGCTGGTTGAACTGCCACTTCACCAAAGCCCAGTCCTGGCTCCAGTTTCTCCTGCTGGGGGTGAGGTGGGGGGTGGTGTATGATTTAGGGAAATCAGGAGACCCTCCTGCCTCAAGACATATTGCTCTAAAGTGAATGGCTTTGGCCATTCATATTGTTGACAATTGTGTGTTATGTTTAGTCTCAAAACCAAAGACAGCATCAGTTTGATAGACACAAACAGAGAGACTGCAAAGTGCTGACCTGTGATGAACTGTGTGGAGGCTGGAGGAGAAGGAGGAGGACAACAGCAGGGAGGGGAGGAGGTTTAGGGAGCTGCAGGAGAGACGTCTCATCTCTGTAGAATGGGGGTACGTAGGCAATTGGGTTTTTTTGGTAAGAGAGGGTGCATGTGGGAGAGCATATGTGAAGACCTTGAGTGAAACATCACATGTGGAAGAGAATGCATGGAAGAGGTAAATAAGATAAATCATGTGAGAGAAAGTGTGACCCTACCATGCTCTATGCCATGATCCCACCGGGTGCCTTCCTGCCTGGGAATGGGAAACTGGGTGTCGAAGACCAGTGTGTTAAGCTGGGGGAGAAGACCATCCATTTACCAACTTTACATCATTGAACTACTACAGTTTATGAAAATCTGTGAACTACCGCACACAGACCTAAGGGATACATGTTCTATACTAAAACATCAAAAAGGCATCACTGTCCAGTCCTGCATTTATACATATTAATGGGAAATTAAGCCGATCATGGCTTGCCTGAATGAAGATGCAGGGCTCCAGGCTGTAGTTAGCAGGTAAGATGGCGGTGTTTTGGCCTTCATCCTGCAGCTGCATATCCTGCCTTAGGGACAGTTGTGCCCCTCCAGGACCATAGTGGCCTGCTATGGGAATAACCAGCTGCTGTTCATGGATCCTCTCCTGCAGTTCATCAAGTTTGGCCTCCATGCCGGCCTGGCACACTGGCATGAACTTAGGCTCAGGTTTCGGTGGGAACCAATAATTCTGGAAAAGAGAGAAGCAGACAACGTAGGGACATTTTAGCTGTGTGAGAAACACAACAAGAAAGAGCAATGAAGCTGGAGAGAGTGGGTTAGAGATTGAGTATGAAGATAACATTGAGTATTTCCCATAGGAGGTGGCGGGGGCACACCATTTGGGGTTGGTCAAATTAGGGTAATACCTTTCTCAGGGCCACTATGTCCTGCATTAGGCGGGAGACTTGGGATGAGATCTGCTTTGTGGTGATGATCTCCTCCATCTGATGGATATATCCGTCCATAAGGTACTGTTGAAATAGGAAGCAGTGGGGACAGTTAGACTACTTGGGTGTCTGTGTATAAGCGTATCTGTGTGAGGGATATGACCTCACTGGTGAAATACCTCATCACAGTCCAGAGTGCTGCCAAAGGTAGACAGTAAGCAGCACAGACGCTCGAGTGCCACCTCACTCTGGGTGATGAGCAGCTTTGCGATGACATTGTGGATCACAGTCTCCTCAATCATCTTCAATTTCAAAAGTTCCTCAATGAACTTCATGTTGGTGACCAACTGCTGGTGCTGCTTTTTCTCCTCCTGGACAAACGGGGAGGAGGGCCAAGGTGGGTGAGCAGGGAGGTGCCACACATTTACAGCACAGGGCAAGCCATGACATTTGATCTGTAATCCACGAACCATGCTTTAAAGAGTCACCATTTGTGAAAGGGTGAGGCCACGTCACAAATGTCTTCAGACAAACATGGCCAGAAATGAAATTAGCCACAGATTAACTCTAAACATGGCGGACCATATGGCTTCACACCACATTCATACCAAAAAATCTTCTGCCATGACCCCAACAAACATATTTTTTGACATAACATGACAAACACCAAAACATCTCGCTCTGATAACATACCCAGCACCAGCATCTTGTGCTCTTTCGCAGGTTGCCCAGCACTACTACCTATGTTAACACCCAAAGCATGTTAAGCTCCTCCTATTTCTTCCAATTACCTCATGGTCCTCGTCCAGCTTCTGAAACTCAATGGGCCAGAGTTCTAGCAGCACCGAGCGAAAGTTCACAACATCTTGAGGGTTGTCAGCAATTGGGGCATTTATCTGAAGGATAAAAAATTAGTTTTAGGAAGCAAGAAACACTCCTCTCCTTATAAGAACAATTCTGTAGTTCTAAAACACTATCTAAAACTCCTTGTGTTAAGTGTGCCCAGGTAGTCGTGTGGAGAAGGTGCATGTTTAAAGGATGGCTGTGCACAGATAAACACACAAAGGAAAGGAACTGAACAAATGTGGCTCTTTAGTTTCTCCTTCCACTGTTTTTGAAGTCCATACTTGTGTCATAAACTGGTAGTGATTTCTGAAATAATGAGAAAGGACAGACGCGCATACTCACCTCCCTCAGACAGTGGCACATCTTGGCACATGTGGTTGAAAATCTTGCCTCAGAGATGGCCTTCTGAAAAATGATGGCTGCAATGCCCCGAAGACGCTCCTCTGTGTCCATGTGGAGCTTGTTCACCTGCTCCATGATGTGGCCAAAAATCCCGGGGGCGAGCTTATCCAAGACACTATGCATGATCCTGTACAGCTCCTGGGTCTCAGCTGTCTCGGGGTCCTCTTCTCTCCTGTCTTGGATCACTGCAGACAGCTTCTTCACAGCTGGCTTCCTCACTTTCTCCTCCTTTGGAAGCTTCGCCTTCTGGAGGCAGCTGCGGCTCCAGGCTGGGTGTGGCTGTACTTGGACCCAGTGATCTTTGCCCCTAAGGCACCAGTTGTCCATCCGAGGATGAATCTGCTGCACAAGACTCCTCTCTCGCTGTCTCTCCATGTCAGCCTGCCTGTGAACCTGCTCAATGGACTTCGGTCCGTCCTCACGTCTCCGACAGATCCAGTCATTCTGGAGCACAGTGGGACAAATAGAAAGGATCCTTTTAACTATTTTCAGTTATTCACAAGGTATGGATACTGACACAAAGAAGGACACGCGCACACGAAGCAAAGGAGCATCTGGACACAAACCAAGTTATTTCAGAGACTGCATAAGACACAAACCCACTATGCAGTGTGAGGGACAGATGGTTACAGTCAAGTACTGCACTTGGTTCTTCAGACCAGAAGTAAGTCTCTGAGTATGTGCCTAAAGTGTCTGCAGGCTCTCAGTACAAACCATTTGGTTCTCTGTCAAGAAGAGGATCTCCAGCTTCTGGACACCAATTCTGGCCAGAGGCACTGGGAGAACGGACACTTCCCTGTCAGTGCAGAGGGGCAGTGGGGTCAAAGTTCAGAGTCATTTGCTGCTTCTTTCCATTGATGGACCCAATGCATTGTTTCTTATACTGGGTATATTTTCCAGCAGGCATTTCCACATTTTGGTCTGCAAGCAAAGGACTCACCTGAAGAGCTGGTCCATGTGAATGTATCCTCGGCGGGGTGGCTGGTGGAGTGCTGTAACCACATGGTCCACGATATGATGCCTACGTGGTTCCATTTGTAAGATCTTCTGCAGTCGAAATAACTGCTGTAGTGGCAGGGGGCCCACTTTAGCCAGATGGTGAATAATGATGCCACAGTTACTCTGGGTGGAGTTCTGCTCCACCATCCAGAGCTGCAGTGTGCCGTTTATCCCCTTTACACACAGCAACATCTTCTGTGGGGCAGACAAGGAACAGCACAGTATTTATGCATAATGATGGTGGCACAGACGGGAATTCTGCATTATATACTCACATGGCAACAGCATGGCTATGCTATTACTCAACCGAAGCCAAGTTCACCTTCATATCAGCAGCTTTGGCCACCTTCTCCAGCTCATTCTGAGTTGTCACAGCCAGGGCTGGAGCAGGATTGGATGCTTCATCTGTGCCCTCAGCAGGATTGGCTGGGGCAGGCAGAGGCAGCATGGTCTGTAGGGCATGTCTCTTAGCTCCCAAAACCTGCAGCTGAGTGTCATCACTGCTGCTGCCCAGACTCTCTAGCTGGTTGAACTGCCACTTCAACAAAGCCCAGTCCTGGCTCCAGTTTCTCCTGCTGGGGGTGAGGTGGTGGGTGGTGTGTGATTTAGGGAAATCAGGAGACCCTCCTGCCTCAAGACATATTGCTCTAAAGTGAATGGCTTTGGCCATTCATATTGTTGACAATTGTGTGTTATGTTTAGTCTCAAAACCAAAGACAGCATCAGTTTGATAGACACAAACAGAGAGACTGCAAAGTGCTGACCTGTAATGAACTGTGTGGAGGCTGGAGGAGAAGGAGGAGGACAGCAGCAGGGAGGGGAGGAGGATTAGGGAGCTGCAGGAGAGACGTCTCATCTCTGTAGAATGGGGGGACGTAGGCAATTCGGTTTTTTTGGTAAGAGAGGGTGCATGTGGGAGAGCATATGTGAAGACCTTGAGTGAAACATCACATGTGGAAGAGAATGCATGGAAGAGGTAAATAAGAGAAATCAGGTGAGAGAAAGTGTGACCCTACCGTGCTCTATGCCATGATCCCACCGGGTGCCTTCCTGCCTGGGAATGGGAAGCTGGGTGTGGAAGGCCAGTGTGTTAAGCTGGGGGAGAAGACCATCCATTTACCAACTTTACATCATTGAACTACTACAGTTTATGAAAATCTGTGAACTACCGCACACAGACCTAAGGGATACATGTTCTATACTAAAACATCAAAAAGGCATCACTATCCAGTCTTGCATTCATACATATTAATGGGAAATTAAGCCGATCATGGCTTGCCTGAATGAAGATGCAGGGCTCCAGGCTGTAGTTAGCAGGTAAGATGGCGGTGTTTTGGCCTTCATCCTGCAGCTGCATATCCTGCCTTAGGGACAGTTGTGCCTCTCCAGGACCATAGCGGCCTGCTATGGGAATAACCAGCTGCTGTTCATGGATCCTCTCCTGCAGTTCATCAAGTTTGGCCTCCATGCCGGCCTGGCACACTGGCATGAACTTCGGCTCAGGTTTCGGTGGGAACCAATAATTCTGGAAAAGAGAGAAGCAGACAACGTAGGGACATTTTAGCTGTGTGAGAAACACAACAAGAGCAATGAAGCTGGAGAGAGTAGGTTAGAAATTGAGTATGAAGAAGATAACATTGAGTATTTCCCATAGGAGGTGGCGGGGGCACACCATTTGGGGTTGGTCAAATTGGGCTAATACCTTTCTCAGGGCCACTATGTCCTGCATTAGGCGGGAGACTTGGGATGAGATCTGCTTCATGGTGATGATCTCCTCCATCTGATGGATATATCCGTCCATAAGGTACTGTTGAAATGGGAAGCAGTGGGGACAGTTAGACTACTTGGGTGTCTGTGTATAAGCGTATCTGTGGGGATATGACCTCACTGGTGAAATACCTCATCACAGTCCAGGGTGCTGCCAAAGGTAGACAGTAAGCAGCACAGACGCTCGAGTGCCACCTCACTCTGGGTGATGAGCAGCTTTGCGATGACATTGTGGATCACAGTCTCCTCCATCATCTTCAATTTCAAAAGTTCCTCAATGAACTTCATGTTGGTGACCAACTGCTGATGCTGCTTTTTCTCCTCCTGGACAAACGGGGAGGAGGGCCAAGGTGGGTGAGCAGGGAGGTGCCACACATTTACAGCACAGGGCAAGCCATGACATTTGATCTGTAATCCACGAACCATGCTTTAAAGAGTCACCATTTGTGAAAGGGTGCCACGTCACAAATGTCTTCAGACAAACATGGCCAGAAATGAAATTAGCCACAGATTAACTCTAAACATGGCGGACCATATGGCTTCACACCACATTCATACCAAGAAATCTTCTGCCATGACCCCAATAAACATATTTTTTGACATAATCTAACTCCAAAACTTTCACCATCTCGCTCTGATAACATACCCAGCACCAGCATCTTGTGCTCTTTCGCAGGTTGCCCAGCACTACTACCTATGTTAACACCCCAAGCATGGTAAGCTCCTCCTGTTTCTTCCAATTACCTCATGGTCCTCATCCAGCTTCTGAAACTCAATGGGCCAGAGTTCTAGCAGCACCGAGCGGAAGTTCACAACATCTTGAGGGTTGTCAGCAATTGGGGCATTTATCTGAAGGATAAAAATTAGTTTTAGGAAGCAAGAAACACTCCTCTCCTTATAAGTACAATTCTGTAGTTCTAAAACACTATCTAAAACTCCTTGTGTTAAGTGTGCCCAGGTAGTCGTGTTGAGAAGCTGCATGTTTAAAGGATGGCTGTGCACAGATAAACACAAAGGAAAGGAACTGAACAAATGTGGCTCTTTAGTTTCTCCTTCCACTGTTTTTGAAGTCCATACTTGTGTCATAAACTGGTAGTGATTTCTGAAATAATGAGAAAGAACAGATGCGCATACTCACCTCCCTCAGACAGTGGCACATCTTGGCACATGTGGTTGAAAATCTTGCCTCAGAGATGGCCTTCTGAAAAATGATGGCTGCAATGCCCCGAAGACGCTCCTCTGTGTCCATGTGGAGCTTGTTCACCTGCTCCATGATGTGGCCAAAAATCCCGGGGGCAAGCTTATCCAAGACACTGTGCATGATCCTGTACAGCTCCTGGGTCTCAGCTGTCTCGGGGTCCTCTTCTCTCCTGTCTTGGATCACTGCAGACAGCTTCTTCACAGCTGGCTTCCTCACTTTCTCCTCCTTTGGAAGCTCCGCCTTCTGGAGGCAGCTGCGGCTCCAGGCTGGGTGTGGCTGTACTTGGACCCAGTGATCTTGGCCCTTAAGGCACCAGTTGTCCATCTGAGGATGAATCTGCTGCACAAGACTCCTCTCTCGCTGTCTCTCCATGTCAGCCTGCCTGTGAACCTGCTCAATGGACTTCGGTCCGTCCTCACGTCTCCGACAGATCCAGTCATTCTGGAGCACAGTGGGACAAATAGAAAGGATCCTTTTAACTATTTTCAGTTATTCACTAGGTATGGATACTGATACAAAGGAGGACACGCGTACACGAAGCAAAGGAGCATCTGGACACAAACCAAGTTATTTCAAAGACTGCATAAGACACAAACCCACTATGCAGTGTGAGGGACAGATGGTTACAGTCAAGTACTGCACTTGGTTCTTCAGACCAGAAGTAAGTCTCTGAGTATGTGCCTAAAGTGTCTGCAGGCTCTCAGTACTAACCATTTGGTTCTCTGTCAAGAAGAGGATCTCCAGCTTCTGGACACCAGTTCTGGCCAGAGGCACTGGGAGAACGGACACTTCCCTGTCAGTGCAGAGGGGCAGTGGGATCAAAGTTCAGAGTCATTTGCTGCTTCTTTCCATTGATGGACCCAATGCATTGTTTCTTATACTGGGTATATTTTCCAGCAGGCATTTCCACATTTTGGTCTGCAAGCAAAGGACTCACCTGAAGAGCTGGTCCATGTGAATGTATCCTCGGCGGGGTGGCTGGTGGAGTGCTGTAACCACATGGTCCACGATATGATGCCTACGTGGTTCCATTTGTAAGATCTTCTGCAGTCGAAATAACTGCTGTAGTGGCAGGGGGCCCACTTTAGCCAGATGGTGAATAATGATGCCACAGTTACTCTGGGTGGAGTTCTGCTCCACCATCCAGAGCTGCAGTGTGCCGTTTATCCCCTTTACACACAGCAACATCTTCTGTGGGGCAGACAAGGAACAGCACAGTATTTATGCATAATGATGGTGGCACAGACAGGAATTCTGCATTGTATACTCACATGGCCATAGCATGGCTATGCTATTACTCAACCGAAGCCAAGTTCACCTTCATATCAGCAGCTTTGGCCACCTTCTCCAGCTCATTCTGAGTTGTCACGGCCAGGGCTGGAGCAGGATTGGATGCTTCATCTGTGCCCTCCGCAGGATTGGCTGGGGCAGGCAGAGGCAGCATGGTCTGTAGGGCATGTCTCTCTGCTCCCAAAACCTGCAGCTGCGTGTCATCACTGCTGCTGCCCAGACTCTCTGGCTGGTTGAACTGCCACTTCACCAAAGCCCAGTCCTGGCTCAAGTTTCTCCTGCTGGGGGTGAGGTGGGGGGTGGTGTATGATTTAGGGAAATCAGGAGACCCTCCTGTCTCAAGACATATTGCTCTAAAGTGAATGGCTTTGGCCATTCATATTGTTGACAATTATGTGTTATGTTTAGTCTCAAAACCAAAGACGAGCCGACAGCATCAGTTTGATAGACACAAACAGGGAGACTGCAAAGTGCTGACCTGTGATGAACTGTGTGGAGGCTGGAGGAGAAGGAGGAGGACAGCAGCAGGGAGGGGAGGAGGATTAGGGAGCTGCAGGAGAGACGTCTAATCTCTGTAGAAGGGGGGGACGTAGGCAATTGGGTTTTTTTGGTAAGAGAGGGTGCATGTGGGAGAGCATATATGAAGACCTTGAGTGAAACATCACATGTGGAAGAGAGTGCCTGGAAGTGGAAGGTGAATAAATCTATATGATAGAGATGTTAAGTTCATATTAGATGTGCAGTATGAAAGATAAATCATGTGAGAGAGAAGTTGTGAAACCTACCGTGGTCCATCCCATGACCCCACCGGGTGCCTTCCTGCCTGGGAATGGGAAGCTGGGTGTCGAAGTCCAATGTGTGAAGCTGGGGGAGAAGACCATCCATTTAGCAACTTTCTATTATTGAACTACTATCGTTTATGAAAATCTGTGAACGACTGTACACTGACCAAAGGGATACATGTTCTATACAAAAAGATCAAAAAGGCATCACTGTCCAGTCCTGAATTCATACATATTAATGGCCAAGGAAGCTGTTCATGGCTTGCCTGAATGAAGGTGCAGGGCTTTAGGCTGTAGTTAGCAGGTAAGATGGCGGTGTTTTGGTCTTCATCCTGCAGCTGGATGTCCTGCCTCAGGGACATTTGTGCCACTCCAGGACCATAGCTACCTGCCATGGGAATAACCAGCTGCTGTTCCTGGATCCTCTCCTGCATCTCCTCCAGTTTGGCATCCATGCTGGCCTGGCACACTGGCATGAACTCCTGCTCAGGTTTAAGTGGGAGCCTATAATTCTGGAACAGAGAAAAGCAGATAAGGGGACATTTTAGCTCTGTGAGAAACACAACAAGGAAGAGCAATGAAGCTGTAGAGGGTGGGTTAGAGATTGAGGATGAAGGAGATAACATTGAGTATTTCCTATAGGAGGAGGTGGGGGCGCATTTGGGGTTGGTGAAATTGGAGTAATACCTTTCTCAGGGCCTTTATTATGTCCTGCATTAGGCAGGAGATTTGGGATGAGATCTTCCTCGTGGTGATGATCTCCTCCATCTGATGGATGTATCCGTCCATAAGATACTGTTGAAATGGGAAGCAGTGGGGACAGTTAGACTGCTTGGATGTGTGTGTACAAGCGTATCTGTCTGAGGAATATGACCTCACTGGTGAAATACCTCATCACAGTCCAGGGTGCTACCAATAGTAGACAGTAAGCAGCACAGACATTCGAGTGCCACCTCACTCTGGGTGATGAGCAGCTTTGTGATGACATTGTGGATCACAGTCTCCTTCATCATCCTCAATTTGAAAAGTTCCCCAATGAACTTCATGTTGTTGACCATTTGCTGGTGCTGCTTTTTCTCCTCCTGGACAAATGGGAAGGAGGGCCAAGGTGGGTGAGCAGGGAGGTGCCACACATTTACAGCACAGGGCAAGCCATGACATTTGATCTGTAATCCACAAACCATGCTTTAAAGAGTTACCATTCGTGGAAGGGTGAGGCCACATCACAAAAGTCTTCAAACAAACATGGCCAGATAATTAGCCACAGATTAACTCTAAGTATTGCCGTCGCATCCGTCTGATAAGGGAGATGTAATGTGCAGGTGGCATCTGCCCATAAGGGGTTAAACATACTTTTTGACATTATCCAATACCACAACTTTCACCATCTCGCTCTGATAGCATACCCAGCACCAGCATCTCTTGCTCTTTCGCAAGTTGCCCAGCACTACTACCTATGTTACCACAGCAAGCATGTTAAGCTCCTGTCTCTTCCAATTACCTCACGGTCCCCATCCAGTTTCTGAAACTCCATCCGGCAGAGTTCTAGCAGCACCGAGCAGAAGTTCACAAAATCTTGAGGGTTTTTAGCACTTGGGGCATTTCGCTGAAGGGTAAAAAATGTGTTTTAGGAAGCAAGAAACACTCCTCTCCTTCGAAGCACAATTCTATTATTCTGAAATACTATCTAAAACTCCTTGTGTTAAGTGTGCCAAGGTTGTCGTGTGGAGAAGCTGCATGTTTAGAGGATGGCTGTACACAGATAAACACACAAAGGAAAGTCACTGAATGTATGTGGCTCTTTAGTTTCTCCTTCCACTGTTCCTGAAGCCCATACTTGTGTCATGAACTGGTAGTGATTTCTGAAATAATGAGAAAGGACAGATGCACATACTCACCTCCCTCAGACAATGACAGATCTTGGCACATGTGGTGGAAAATCCTGGTTCAGAGATGGCCTTCTTAAAAAGGATGGTTGCAATGCCCCTAAGACGCTCCTCTGTGTCCATGTGGAGCTTGTCCACCTGCTTCATAATGTGGCCAAAAATCTCATGGGTGAGCTTATCCAGGATACTGTGCATGCTCTTGTACAGCTCCTGGGTCCCGGTTGCCTCCCGGCTGCGGCTCCAGCCTGGGCGTGGCTTTACTTGGACCCGGAGATCTTTGCCCCTGTGGCGCCAGTTGTCCCTCTGAGGATGAGTCTGGCGCCAGTTGTCCCTCTGAGGATGAGTCTCTCCATGTCAGCCTGCCTGTGAACCTGCTCAATGGTCTTCGGTCTATCCTCACATCTCCTACGGATCCAGTCATTCTGGTGCAGTGGGACAAATTTTCAGTTATTCAGTACGGATGGATATTGACACAAAGGAGGACAGCATTTTTCTTTCTGTGGCCTCATTTTTCATTAAATGGGAATGGGAAGTAAGTTTTCTAGGGAATTTGAATTGGACAATGAAGCTCCTTTTCCTTTATTTCGAGAGAAAGAGGATGCGGAATCACAGACAACTAAGCAGTACCCTTCTGAGTTCCAGCACATCCTGCAAAAGAAATCTGATCCGTGATGATGTCCTTCCCCCCTTGATGATGTTCTTGACAGTGTGGAAGTATCCATCCATGAGGTCCTGATGAAACAGACAGCAGTGGCAACAGTTACAGTGTTTCTGTGTGTGTCTACATTTGTGTGTGTTTGTCTTATGTGTGTTCGGGGGTGGGGTATTTACTATAAGTGTATCTGAATGAATACTATGGTCATGTAGTCCAATACCTTATCACTGTCCAGGCTCTCGCCGACAGTTGTAAGAAGGCAGCAGAGGCATTCCAGTGCCTCCCCGCTTTGGTTGGAGAGGAGCTTTGTGACGCAGCTGTGTATAACTTTCGCTTTCATCATTTTGAATTTGAAGAGCTCACCAAAAAATTGCATGTTGCCAAGTGACCGATGGTGGTGGCCATTAACCTCACTCTCCATTGTAGTCGCCAACTCCAGCTTTTCAAACTCCAGCTGGCAGAGCTTGAGCAGCACCAAATGGAAGTTTAAAATGGCTGGGCTGTCACTGGATGGCACATTTATCTGTAGGTGAGAAAAGGCTTTTAGGAACAAGTCACACACTTCTATCTGGATCTAATCTTCTACAATTCAATCTAAAATGAAGCATGAAAAGGTGGCAGTGTGGAGAAGCTGCACGTTTAGACAGCAATGCACAGATAGACACAAAAAGGAACAAACTGCATGTGGCTCTTTATTTCTTTCTTCCAGCAGTACATTAGGCCACAGTTGTAGCATGATTTCTGATGCAGAGAGAAGGGACAGTCTGGGACACTCACCTCCCTGAGACGGTAGCACAGCTGGGCATAAATCCTGCAGAACTTCACCTCGGCGATGGCCTTCTCAAAAATGATGGAGGCGATTCCCCTCAGGCGCTCCTCCGTATCGATGTTCAGTTCGCAGACCTGTTTCGCCATGAGTGGGAACACCTCAGGGGTCAACTTGTTCAGGATGCCGCGCATTTTCCTGAACAGGACCTGTGAACAGGCTTCCTCAGGGGCCTCCTCCCCCCGGTCCCGGCTCCCTTCAGCCAGCCTACTCGCTGATGGTCTCCAGGCGTTTTCGGCCGTGTGGAGCTGTACAGCTCCACTGAAGGGCTGCAGGAGTCTGGGACCTCCAGTCAACAGAGGCTGTGTTAAAGATGGGAAATGGGATTAACATAATAATGGCTACATAAAGTATTTTAGGAATCAGGAACATTTTAAATAATTTTGGAGATCCAGAAGGAATGGGAGCATGTTGCATACCTGGGGGAAACGCGGGTCAACGTTCATGTTCGGATTGAACAAGGTGGAAAATGTTGATCTAAGGAGAAAGGTGTAGAAAAATCAGGTGAAATTAGAGAAAGGTTTAACTACATATAGCTGTTGACATGAAAAGAAACTATCTCTATCCTGCCCTGGTAAATGTACTGTATAATTTCCAATTGGACAATCTTATCAATCCAAAAGTTACAAGTAAGAATAGCGAATATACCTATAAGTACACCGTTATGCCAACCAGAAGTCAATTGATTGTGATGCTACTGGAAAATGTCCAAATTCAACAGAATTACAAACCATTTGAAAACATAGTTTAAATAATACCTTTTTTAATCAACTAAATACTTATGACAAACTGTAACCAGCTGATTCCAACAAATTCGAAACCCTCAGCTCACTCGTGATTCATTGGAACACGTGGAAACGTTTTAGACATACTTGGTCATTAAAATATTGTTTAAACTGTTCCTGACTGTTTCAATGTAAACAGTGAAAATCTCTTTCAAACACAGTACATAGACACTTATTAAATGTTGTCAATAACCACAAATAAGCAAGCTGTGTTACATCACCACTGATCCAGCAAGTGACATTACCATGACACAGTGACACACTACTACACACCTATTTGCAGCCAATGACAAAATCATAGGCCTATATAAAAAATGTTACTGCACTGCCATCAGATACATTGTATTCATTGATTTCAGCTAAGCTTTTACTGTTTCACTAAACATTGCAGGACAGAGGAAACCACTCATATCCTGTGTAAGACCTCATTTTTCACCTGGATTATTTATTGGACAAAGACACTTTGATTGAAACTGTCCAAGAAAAATGGCCACTATATACAAATATATTGTCAATGTGTTATGAAGTGTACACAAAAAATTATTATCTACTAGCAGTCTACAAGCAGTTTCAATCAAAGTGTCTTAGCTATTTCTTGCTTCTTGCTAAAGATTTTATTATAAATGTTTTATTTAGCTCGCCCATTACTATTATAAACGTGAAAATTGGTTTCTCTGCGACACAAAACACTGCTCTATTAGCCTATTTGAATTTACTTCTGAGACTCAAATGAATTATCAACTCATTATCTGTAGCTATTCATTCATACTGGCAAACTGTTTTTGAAGCCCAAACAATTTAAGCTTACCTGCGTTCTTCCAAGAAAATCAAGAATGTAAACTGAATGTCCTTTCAAAATCGTTCAAAAAAAAGTTGAATGTAGTCGTAAAAGTAGTCGGGTTTTCTCAAGCTTTGAAAAGTTTTGACAATGTGTTGCCAACTTAGCATCAGCAACAGAATGAGTAATCTCCAGTATGTACTTTAATTTAAATTGCTCTTCACAGTAGCCTATAGAACACACAGCTGATTCGGAATCGATACCTCATTGGTAAATGCAGCATTCACTGTACGAATAGTGTTCCATGTAGACTGTGACGTTGCTAGAAAATGCCCATGTCAAACAATAACAATAACAATAACAAGCAATGCAAAAACTGTCAAAACATATATTTTTATGAATCATTTTATTATGACAACCTGCATATTCCATGATGATTAAAATGACGCGCACCCTCCCTCTATACTATACGCGCGCGCATAGACAAATGAAGCGTTCTTTTCTAATTGCATTAAAAACATGTGCAAAGCAAGCCAGGGAACAAAAGTAGACAAATTAACTGATTTATCATACTGTACAATTTGCACAGCGCTTGTTGTGAAGTGGTCAGTTTAGGAAATGCAAGAGAAACCCAGTTTGGTTTTTGGCCCGCCTTGAAGGCAATGTCTGTAAGAGGCTCAGGGCACATGCGCATTACGTCAGACAAGCACAATTTGTGAATGTATTCTGTTCTAAATGACTGTTTGCAGGTTTCTTGCTAACAATAATGGCCTAGATCGCAGCCCGGTAGTATATTAAACTTGTCTTATACTTATTTTTGTTTGAAGCAAATATATAAATATAATCTGATGCATGCTTCATCTCACGATGAATTGAGTTAGCTGGCAAGTTTATAGGCACATCCACATCGAACTTGAACCTGAAGTACAATCTCCTCCTTGAATCGAGACAGCCAATAGCTTAAACTGACACTTGACGTTCAAACCGAGTAGAGCCAATAATTCTCAAGTAGGTGGAAATTGGGCGCTTTTTCCCCAAGCATACAAACACCCAAGTATAGCGAGTGATGCTTCTTGAGCTGTTGAAGCTTTCCAGCCAATTGTTACAAATTGATTCATTTATCGAGGCCTCAAGTGACAACTGCTGGTAAAATAATGTACCGCTGCCGAATAATCACATGCCGCATACCGGAGCGCAGATGCGTTTTTTTGGCAGCAAAATCCAACATACACACCTGCCCTCCAGGAATGGAGAGTTGTTAGCATGGACCTATTTCAGTTAAGATAGCCTCATCCCAAACCCCTTGGACTGAGTTGCAAAATATAATTTGTTATTGTATTTTTAAGAAGTGAGCAAAACAAAGAGGGGGAAAATATGTAGGGGCAAGTTTCGAACTCTGGTCTCTTGCATGAGAAACAGGCGCACTAACCACAACTCTAAATGTGTATTAACTTTCTGAATGTGATTCAAGCCTTGAAGTGGTACTACAGGGGAAAATTGACGCATGTACTCGACACACGCCTCGGTATCATTCGGAGTTCAGAGGTGATGTTGTCCTGCTTACGTCATTACAACATGGCTGAGCTAGACGTTGGGAAACATTGTACCATTCAGACTTGTAATCAAAAAGGTACTGTAAAACAATATTTAAGATGGTATGTTCGACCTACTATTTCAACGCATGAACCTTATTGTATGCTTATATGATTCCATAATCTCCTTTACACCATCGATAATGGTTAAAGTGAAAGAAAGCTGCTGACGCATGGGTTGAATGCACAGCTAATGCTAAGGAAAACCAGCAAGCGTTAGTTTTGTTTTTGCTAAGTGAAGTAGGCTAAGCGTCGGCTGACTATTGTCTAGTATCAGTAAAATATAATTCAACGTATTTTAATTGAAAATGACAAAATCATATTTCTTATTTTACTTTTAGACTTTCTGCCTTTCGTCTGCAATGCCTGCTCTGGAGTTTTCTGGTAAGCTTCACTGAAACTGGATGTAGCTAATAATATGGACATTTTGACATCTGCATTTAAACACGACAACAAGTGAAACGTTAGTTTTTCTGTAGGTCATCGTTGTAACTTGTAATGGTTTAGCAATCTGAACGTCCATCTAAATAATGCGTTGCTAATTTTCAACTGTTAATAAAATGGGGTTAGGAGGTGAATAACAAGAGGACGTTTATTGTTTGTTTGCTCATTAATTAGATGACTTTGCAACTTCGCCTTTGCTTGACAGTTGTTATTTGGAAATGGAAGTCTATAGGAATTAATCTGTGCCAGTGTATGCAACTATTTAATTGTCTGTAATTATAGCATGTCAACTAAATTTGACTATGAATTGTTTCATATATATTTCAATTGTGAATTAATTGCATATCATTTCATTTTTTTAAAGCATTGAACACAGAAGTCGAGAATCACATTCGTGTTCTGAGGTATCTATTTGGTGTGCTATGTGGATGTTTGCTGTCTTGTGTTTATGGTTTTTGTGTTCATAGTGATTGAAGTATCCTTAATATCTGGTTTTAAATAGGCATTGTATATTCAACTACTTTATTTATTTAGGTTCCACTCAAGAAAGAAGTTCTGACGTCTGGCGGCAGTACCTCCTATCAATGCACGTTTGAGGACTGCAAAGGAAAGGAGCTATTGCCAGTACTGTGTCCACACTGTCAGAACAACTTCTGCCTTGCGTGGGTATATTGGAAGACTGTACTACTGTAAAAGCTATTCACTAGCTATTCACTAAAGTTAAGTTTGATAACCTTGGGTTACAGTGTTATGTCTGCAGCTGTAGTGGCAGGTCTTTTTTGTAAAATATATTTGTTCTCAGTGATATTTCAATGATTAAATAAAGGCTAAATTGAAAACATTGTCTGCTGGGTAAAATTAAATGCTAAACTGTCTGGATTAAAGTAATTAGTATTCCAGAATAATATCTGTCCTTGGAAATATTTTCATTGAAGGTTTTCAGTAGGGAGTGGATGTTATTCTTTGCATATTTTGTCTGTCATGTTCTGTGCTTGACCCTCACTGGGGCATTTTATTAAACAGGCATCGGCATCAAGATGACCATAAATGTGAAAAACTGGAGACCCCGAAGCCACGCATGGCTGCCACCCAACAACTTGTAAAAAATATAGTTGGTTAGTAATTTGTTCCATACTTTTTGGGTAGTTACTATACCTTGGCCTGGAGAGACACCTTGTTTAACCTACCTTGGATTTGTTTTCCATGAAAATGTCCTACATTTTATTTACTTGTGTCTCCCATACATTACAGAAGTATCAGATGACTGAAGTCAAATACTCTCACACATTTAAGGATCTTTTTAAATTTGTTTTGCAGAATCCCAATCAAGTTTTGATCTTTTATCTCTCTGATATTAATAATGTGTCTGTGATGGGAAAATCATAGCCAAAACTATGTATTGTATGGTAAGCATTGGATGACTGGTTTTGCAGGTAGGGGTGCCACATTTTATTTGTGAAAAACCGGGATATTTGACGCGTGACGCGGGGCGTTAAACCATATTTACAAATATACTAGGTTAACAGTTGTAGGACTCCCTACTGACTCTCTTACCTCTATTTGTCCTGACGTAGATGCAACCAGAGGGGGAATCAGGGAGATGTGCATATAATCATATTTAACTGAGATCTTGGCTGGACACAAAATACATGTGGCGGAGAACGGGTCTCCTTGGGCTGGCCTTATCCATTCCGAAAAGTGCTGTCTTTTTGCGCCCAGTTGTACGTTGTATATCGTTTTTTTCCGTTAGTTTTTTTTTTTTTTTTTTTTTTTTTTTTTTTTTTGCTGCTGGTTGCTCATCTGATTTTGTTCTCTCGTCCTCCTCGTCCGTCTCTCTCCTCATTTTATAAAACCGACAAAATACCAAAATAAATCAGAAGTATTAGGCCTCTACAGGCTAGTAGCTAGCTGAACTTTCCCACGGTGGGGTCGTTGAAGGGAATGCAGACTGACAGTCCGTGCAGCAGTTGCTAGGTGATAAGGCAAACCGTCGTATTTTTGCTACCAATTAAAAAGAAGTACAGGCATATGGCCAATCGTCGCTGTGTTTTACTCATTTTCACCAGTTTACAGACATGGGATTGGAAGCCAAACGTAAAGAGGAAAAACAGAATAGCAGTAGAAGAATCCGGTTTTATTTGGAACTCTGACATTTAGAAGTACAGAAAACCGGGACAATTCATCATTTTCCGCGGCAGTCGCTCAAAAAAGAGAACAATCTCGGGAAAACCAGAACCTGTGGCAACCCTATTTGAAGGCCTTTTTTCTATATTGTGTTCTTAACGTGTCCACATGAGGGCAGTGTAAGCCTACATTGACATGATGAAATAGTTAAAAACGTGGAGGTAAGTAGCTTTTTATTAATTTTTTTTCCGTCCCTTCTCTTAACTTTTCTGAAGAGTCGAAAAAGGCATTGCCAGCTAGTAAGGGTCGGAGGGGCGCGAAGAGCAGCGCGACTGCTGCAAAGGTCGCCCTGATGAAACTGAAGCTGCACGCTGATGGAGACAAGGGCCTGCCACAGGTACTTCAGTGTCCCCCCTGAGAGGAGCTTTTGTCTTTATGTGTCTGGTGAGGTGATATTAAAAGAACCTTCTGGTGTTGCACGACCCAGGTGGGACTTGAACCCACAATCCCCAGCTCCGGAGGCTGATGCCTTATCCATTAGGCCACTGGGCCTGCTGTGTGTCTTGCATGACAATGGGTTTAAGTACATTACTGGTTGTCCTCAGTTTTACAGTCCTGTGCTAATGAGTGTATTTGTGAGAAGATTATTGTGATTTTATTCTGCTTTCTGATGTCATTTCCTTTAAAACATTTTTTATAATTAAGTATTTAAACTGTCATTTTAATTACTGTCTTTATAGGATACATTCATTCATTTTGATTCATTCTGAATATTATTATTATTATTATTATTATTATTATTATTATTATTATTTAAAAATAAAGATCGGTCTTAATTGTAATAGGATCTGATTGTAATTTCCACAACATTTTTTTTTACATGTCCTGTCCAGACAGAGAGGACCTACTTCCAGGTGTTTCTTCCTAAAGAGGCTAAAGATGGCAGCCTGCCCATGTTCTTCTGCTCAAGATGGAGCGTAGGAAAGGCGGTGGACTTTGCTGCGTCACTGGCAAAGCTAAAGAACAACAACAACATCTTAACTGCCAAGGTACTGACGTACTGCACTCAACTCAAACTGATTTTTATTGTTATCCATTGTTTAAATGCCCTTTCCCCGTTTTTTTTTTATACGTAATTGTGTTTTCATCAGTGCTTGTTTTCAAAGTCTCCATTATCAATTCTGGATAGCACAGCTATCGAGCATGTGCTTTTCTCTCTTGCAAACAGACATCACTGTTTGCAAGTTGAGCTCGCACAGACAGGAGCTGTAGGAAGACTTTGTGGCCCAAACGACCAGCAATGGCCATTTGTTTCTAATGAGTTAGTGTCATCCTGACCAAATAAAACACTCTTAGAGAAGCCCCAGTTGCAGTTCCTCCAATTTCTTAAACAACTTATGCCCATTTAAAAAATATATATGTGTGCATCTTTTCACTAAGTGTTTTTTTGTTCTTTGCTCCAGAAGCTCAGGTTGTGCCACCCACAGACAGGAGAGGCCTTAAAGATGGACGACACGCTGCTCTCCTGGTTGGCTCACCCAGAAAGCCCGCTGTACAACGGGGGGAACATCATTCTGGAGTATTTGGACAATGACTGCACAGAGCTGGATGATGTCACAGCCTACCTCCCTCAGTCCTGATACGAACGCTATTTCTGCATCGCCACAGTGTGTTTGTTTTTCATTTCACGTCATTAAAATGAATGTTAATTCATCCAGTCATGGCTGAATTTATTTAATATATGTGTGTTGGATATGATTCACCCTTCTCCAAATTAAATAATTGGAATTTTACATGGTCTGTGAAGATTTCTAGGCACTGCTGTGTGCAGTAAATGATGATTTCATTGGCATGGTGGTCAGAGTGAATGGAACGCTGCCTGCCTACAGAATTAGGCCCTAATTGCTCACACTAGTCTTTTTCCACTTTGAAAATAAATAGTCATTTTCAGAGATAGTATAGTAGTGCATTAGAACTAGCCATCAAACAGGCCATAACCCTTCCATCAGCTATATGCTTTATTTTTTAACAATTACATAGCTGTATATGTGTTCCTGTATATGTACAGAGAGAGATCTAAGTGGTCACGGAGCTGACTGAAGAATGTGAAATAGTTGTGGATCTCAGGAGAACTAAGCACCGTTGATGGAAATCCTAGTATGTAATGGTGAAAGATAGATAAAAGTATGGCTTGCTAATTGCTTGCGCAATTAATACTGCGATGCCCTTGCCCATTAAGGATCCAAAGCACAGTTTTAATGGAGGATTTCAGTCCTTCTCAAAGGCTTCTTGATCCGTTCAGGGACTCCTCAACTGTGTGCTCTTGGCCGTTTGATTTACGGCTGGATGAAACATGATCTGGCTTTCCCCACTGAATACAGAGTGTTTCTGAGCTCTAGTACTGCTTGGGAAAAATTGTGTTATTTTCATAATCTGCATTTGCTCCAATGAACTTCAAGCATCATTTTGTGTAATTGAACAAAAAGCTTAAATGCATTGCTGTAGGTTTTAACTAACCCATACTGCGAATTGAAGGCTATTGGCTCTTGTTTTTTTTTTTTACTTCAGTGACCTATTTGTATGGACAAAAAAAGACGAGAAATGACTCATAAGCACATGGGATTTCCTTTCTGTCCACATGTGCAAAAACGTGTTCGCATATAGGAAGTTCTTTAACAGAAAACACCCTCCTTTGTAAAGATGTGGGCCACGCTAACCTTTCTCAGTAGTCCATTAACATTAAAAAGGATCCTTTACCATTCGACCCAGGTGGGACTTGAACCCACAATCCCCAGCTCCGGAGGCTGATGCCTTATCCATTAGGCCACTGGGCCTGGTCAGTAGGGGAACTGCAAAACAAAAGATATCCCACAAAGCATTGTCTACCACAAAACAAGTCGGAGTGAAAGCAGCACACCATTCTGAAGTTACAGATCATTAAACCAGTCGGTACTGATGACATAAATGTTTTTTTGTTTGTTTTTATATTTGGGGAGCATTTTATGGTTGTTTGTGACTAGTTTTGTTTGTGTCTAGTTTTATATCTGAAAGTACATTTCTGTCAAGCATAATCTATTCACTATTTAGGGATAGCTGCTTTTCAATATGGACATTGTACTAATCGAGACTGGCCACCCTGTGGATTCCGAAAAAAACATTTGCAAAAGCTAATGCACGCTAAAATGACTATAATGTGTAGAGGAAGAAATCCTATATACACAGTTGGTTTTTTTTGCAAAGACCAGTGTAATCACTATAAACGACTTGATTTACCAGCGTGCGTTACATGGTTAGTTTTAATATTGGGCTTGTTGAAATTCATATCCAGCGCCAGACTTTCTTAGCGGTGGAATTATCACATCTGGTGTATTTCTCAGGGGAAAATACTCTTAAGACTAGTATGTCCCCATCCTTATTATTCAAAATGTATTTCTCCCAATGAACTACACCCTTAAACATCCCCCCTGTTCATCATCCATTTTTTAATTCACTTATCTTTGTCAGTCCTGTTTCCAATGGTAACTGCTGAGGGGTACAAGAAGATGTCACAATGAATGCCAGAAAATCTCTTTGAAGATTGAAATCTCTTTCTCCATGTGTAAACTAAAATCAAATCATAGTTCTTATATTATCTGCTCTCAATACTGCTATCTAGTTCCACGTATCAAGAGAAACAACTGAAAGGAAGAAAAATGTAGTAGAAAGCAAAAAGTACCTTTCGAAAGTGATGATGATGTTTATTCTTCTTGTTAACTTTTTGTGTTTGTCTTCATTGCTAAAAAAACACACATCCGTTCTAACCTTGCTCATAACATCACCCTTACGCCCACCTCAGTTATTTGTTTCACAGGTTGTTGTGAAACCTGACATTTTAGAGCTGGCAAACGGCAGGAGATCAATATGAACCTCGACCCACACTGTGTGTAGGCTATAATTTATGGATCACCTCATTTATAAAAACACTATATGGCAAAAGAGGAGTGATTTAGACCCTGTGTCCAAGGCAGGTCGAGACAGTCTATAAACATGCTGTGACAGTTTGTATAGTCAGTGAACCTCTTAAAAGTTTTTTTTTTTTAGTTGGTAAACACTTGGTAAACACTGCCTAACTTGGTGTAGTGGATAACAGTTAGTACTTGGATGGCTTCTAACTATTCTATTATATTATTTAATTTAGATTATGATAATAACCACATCAAGTATGATTGGTGAGAAGAGACAGATACCTAAAGCAAAACTGACTTATTATTATTATTATTATTATTATTATTATTATTATTATTATTATATTAAAAACATGGAAGACATTTAATCAGCAGTGGACGATTACATTTTATGACAATTAAAATTACGGAACAGACAGAAAGACATGAATCAATCACATTGTTCACATGAAAAGATAGTGAATACAGGCAACACCATGAGGTTCTACAGGAACATTAGTTCATGATGTAATACTCTGAAGCAGTTCAAACAGTTCACACACTGCAGCCTTATTAATACAGCTTAAGACACAAACTATGCACAATATATGACTGTACAGAGCTGCGAGTCCTGATTTCAGTTAAGAATTCCTTGGATAATTAATGTGCTTGTCTTCTATTCAATACAAAGGCAGCCAGATAATTAGTGTATACTTTAGGAAACAAATGTGTGTTTTATTCAGGTCTGGATCCTGGTACTTGCCCTTTATTTAAAACCAATAAATACTATCAGCAAGAATATATTTGGAGAGATATAGGCATCTAACAGAGAGGGTAAAATAATAGGACTTAAATGTTTAAACTGTCGAGATTTCAATAAGCTTATAACTCAGTACCAGTAGATAAATGTTCCTACTGATGCCGACATTCAGTTATTTGGCTGTGAGAGGTTTTCTGAAGGATGTCCCAGGATGATATAGCACTGACATTGCTTTCAAGATGTTCATCCTACAGTCAAAACTTTTAGTTTAGATATGTGGGAAAATAACTTAGGAATAGATCTCTGGGTGTAAGTAAATGTTCAAATAATGGTTGAATGAATGCATGAAGAAACAAACATATGAATGAATGAACAAACAAATGTATGAATGAACAAACGAATCCATGAATGAATGAATGAATGTAGGAATGAAGGAAGGAATGAAATCAGACGGTTAATGTATGTCCCTGTTGCTGGGTGTAAGGGGCATGCAGAATCGATATCCGTGTAAACCTGTGGGCAGATGCTGAGACCCGAGACGTGAGAAGAGGAGGGTTTGCAGACGGCTCTAAGCCCGGGGAGAACAGCGTGACGTCCACAGCCTCAGGTCAATGAGGAACCCGTCTCTTCATTAGGAACGGGCTAAAATGCACTCCACCCAGGGAACATAAGGGACCTGTCTCTTCATTAGGAACAGGGCGAAAATGCACTCCACCCAGGGAACATAAGGAACCCATCTCTTCATTAGGAACGGGGCTAAAATGCACTCCACCCAGGGAACATAAGGAACCTGTCTCTTCATTAGGAACGGGGCTAAAATGCACTCCACCCAGGGAACATAAGGAACCCGTCTCTTCATTAGGAACGGGGCTAAAATGCACTCCACCCAGGGAACATAAGGAACCCATCTCTTCAATAGGAACGGGGCTAAAATGCACTCCACCCAGGGAACATAAGGAACCCGTCTCTTCATTAGGAACGGGGCGAAAATGCACTCCACCCAGGGAACATAAGGAACCCATCTCTTCATTAGGAACGGGGCTAAAATGCACTCCACCCAGGGAACATAAGGAACCCGTCTCTTCATTAGGAACGGGGCTAAAATGCACTCCACCCAGGGAACATAAGGAACCCGTCTCTTCATTAGGAACGGGGCTAAAATGCACTCCACCCAGGGAACATAAGGAACCCGTCTCTTCATTAGGAACGGGGCTAAAATGCACTCCACCCAGGGAACATAAGGAACCCATCTCTTCATTAGGAACGGGGCTAAAATGCACTCCACCTAGGAAACATAAGGAACCTGTCTCTTCATTAGGAACGGGGCTAAAATGCACTCCACCCAGGGAACATAAGGAACCCGTCTCTTCATTAGGAACGGGGCTAAAATGCACTCCACCCAGGGAATATAAAGAACCTGTCTCTTCATTAGGAACGGGGCGAAAATGCACTCCACCCAGGGAACATAAGGAACCCGTCTCTTCATTAGGAATGGGGCTAAAATGCCAAGTTCCATGACCCTTTCTTCACCTCAGTGCCATTCAGATATTAGCATAGAGCAATGATAAAACTGTACCTACTCTAGTTTGTACACACAAACATACACACATACTAAAGAATAGTTGTTAATAGAAATAAATGATACATGCCAAATGCTGAGGGCTCCAGAAAGGGTTTTTATTCACCATGAGGTGGATCATGCACCCTATACTCCGGCTAAACTGAAAATAAATGCAACATTTCAATTAAACAAGAATTCCTTGTAGCATGTACATCAGTCATGTCAAAAAAATCGACTCCCAAGTGTACAGTGATCACTACCTATTTATGCAGAACATTACATTTATTTGGCAGATGATTTTAACAAAAGCGACAAAATAAGTGCATTCTGAAGGTAATTGCACCAATACAGAACGTGGGTTGCATTAGGTACAAATGCTAAATGTTTTAATAGCATGACAGAACAAAACACACATAGTTATATGCAAATCATTTTGCCATTTTTATGTGTTTTCATTTTTTATGTATACATAAAAAAATACATAATATATTATTATTTATTAATTATGTTTTCTCTTTACAGCTGAGGCAACTCCTGATGACACTGGTTTCTCTTTGAAATCATACCGTGTGATCATCACCAGCAGCATTCTCCATCAATTGCCGAGTGACATGCAATCCATCTCACCATGTCATTGTACTCTGTATGTAGCTCTGAAAGTGCTTTTGAACTGCCCAGAACAGACCTGCATGATGCATCCACAGACGTTTTCGAATAACAGGATGAAATTCATTCTAGGTCTCCTCTGTACAGTTGTCTGTAGCTGAAGTACCAATGCAATTATGTTGCAGCATTGAACCAGCGTACATGGGGAAAGAAAATCTAATTTCAGCAAATGTAGGATTACAAAAATCTCCAGTCTAGTGTCCAATCGCATCCGGAAAGGGCTAGTGTGGGTGAAGGTATTTTTTCTACACTGCAATGTCTGATTCAAATTATGAACTAATCATAGTCTTCAGTCAAGACATTGATAAGTAGGATTAGGTGACTTAGTGCTGAGCTAAAACAAAAACCTGTACCCACAACGTCCCTTTTTGGATAAGGCCAGTCACCCCGATGATCTAGAGACATGGATTCCATTTGACTTTGGCAGTCTGTCATTTGGATATAACAAACCAATATATTTAAATAGATAAAGTTGCCAACAAGCCACACATAAAAAATGTCAAGGGGTTTAAATATATTGGATAATATATAGGCTGGTGGTCTGGCTCTCCTTCCTCACACCTTGTATTCTCCTCACTGAAATTTGACTTCACTCCCTTGATTTTATCTGTCTATCCAACTTGTAACTGAGGTGATTTATTTCTGGCACCTCTTCAATATCAGTTGATCTTGATTCTACTATAACATTATCATACAATAGTAATATATTAAAACAACAACAGCAATAATAATACTAATAATAATACTAATAATAATAATAATAATAATAATAATAATAATAATAATAATAATAATGTGAAAGGAAATTACCTATCAAGATTACAGTAGGCCTCTTATACTGTAGTCGCATTGTCTTTAAGCAGATGTTGGGGTCTTTAAAGCTTCTGTCTGCTAAATAAGATGATGATGTCCCTCCTCCCTATGTCATTGAGTTTTTGATAAAGAACATCCTGGCGTGACAAGAGAAAGGAAAACTCGGGTTTTCTTTCTTTCCAATTTCTCTTTCTGTTGAAGGGGCAGAGGAGGGGAGCGAGGACTGTGCTGACGTTCGGAATGCGTGGGGAGGGGGTCTACGTGCTACGGACGTTTTTATGCGGGCTATATAAGCTGACAACTGAAAATCCGAAGTAGCACTTAGTAACGACACCTGTTGAAGACACGAAATATTGGAAGGATATAAGGTGGGTTAAATTGTTGCATGCACTATGTCTCGGCACAGTGATGCTTAACAATTGTAGTTATTAATATGTCACTGTGAACTTTTATTATGAAGTGTAGTTGTGGTATTTTATTGTTTCACTGCTGGGCCTAGCTATTTCTTGCGCTAAAATATTAATTATACAGAAGGATAAAGAAGGCTATATACCTATCTAACCTGATGTTAATCGGTGGCAATTTATTTGTATTTTTGTTAATTATTTCATGCATATTATTAATATCCATTGTTTTCAGTGAAGAAGATAATGCAGATATGAATATTAATTAAATATACTTCGGTCCAGAGACGACGGAACTACGGGCCTATAGAATTGCAGCGGAAGGAAATAATAAAACTTAATTCCAGCAAATCGAAATTGTTTCATTGTTATGTTATGAATCTGGAGTTGTAGAGGGAGCGAATGAAGTGGATAACGATCAGTTTCTTCAACAGGGTGCCTGTTATACCTGTAGTGCCCTGATCTAAGTCCACGATGCTGCCTGCCAAAGTCGCGTGTCCCGTGAGACACTGTTTGAAGTCCGGGCGCAGAAGCACCAGGGCTGTCTTCGCGTTACTGCTGTTGCTCTCTGCGAGTATGGCGTGCGCCCTCAGCACCACGCTCGAAGACGACTTCCACATCGTCCACAACCTTGATAATAGAAGTAAGTGGAGTTTTTTCTTTCGGGAACGTAGTCTACAGTAATTTCCACATTTTTCTGCCGAAAATCTGTAGTGTTGATTTCATCGGCTACTATGCTTTATGTCAGACTGATAAATACATCAACTGATTAAAAAAAACGTTACGTATAAATAATTGCATTCGTTTGTATAATAATAATAGTAGGCCTCCTACTACTGCTACTACTACTACTACTACTACTACTACTACTACTAATAATAATAATAATAATACAACTAAACGTTAAAATCGTAAGACTGTTTCATACAAACCATTATTCTCATAGGACAAGAAAACATTGTTTTGTGTGTTTAGTTTAACCAACCAGAAATTATATATAATTAAATTAAGATGATAAAAATAATTTGATCTGGGTGAGGCCTATTTACAAAAAGCAACAAATCTTCCATTCAAATAAAAGATGACTGCATGAAACCTTCATCACAATTCATAAAATAAAACAAATTAAAGATTAAATGCAGAAATATATCAGCAAAACAACCAGATATATCGGCATGTGTCGTAAAAGTTAGTACACTTAGCCAAACGATTGCTTATATAATTAATCATATCTCAGGTTGAGCTGCTCTGTACGGCAGATAACACATGACTTTGACTGTCATGATTACCACTAATTGGCACATGAACCCATGGGAAAGCTGAGCTGCAGGCAAATGAATCACTTCGTACGGATTTACGAATATTTGGTACTACAAAAACATCTTCTATAGTTGTATGCAATTTCCCATAAGCCCGACCGAGTTGCGTTTTCAAAGTAGTGAGTGTTACGCACTGCCATTTTAGGTTAACTAATGCAGTTCTCTGTTCTGAACAGGTCCAGAGATCGATCCGTTCTGGTACGTGGGGCGCGGGGTGAGGCCCATCGGGCGTTTCGGAAAGAGGCAAACTAGTAACAGCCTGAGACCAGCCGCCAGTCACCTGGAACTCCTCCTCCACAGCCTGCGGAACAGGGACATGCAGAGCCTCGGCAAGATACTGGCAGACGAGGATTACGACAGATTACCATGACGACGACCTCAACAACGCATTTTCTTTTTTTCTCAATTAAAAAACAAGGAGCACCGTCATATCCCTCAAAGACTTGCACACAAAGTTTTATTAAATCTCGACACATCATGTTCAACTGCCGGAGAAAATATAACTGTAAATAATAAAAATGCAATCTATATTAATAAAGAAATGAATTAATGAATTAATGACTATGCATTCTTTGTATCTTTATGTTGATAATTACTGTGGTTTTGTTGCGCCATGTTTAGTACTACATAATATTTAATTAGCAACTGTAGCAACTGCAATAAAATACTTGTGATGCATTCACTTAAAGGTACTTCAGGACGTTTTGGAGATAATCTACACTAGTGCATGTAAATTTAAATATGCAATTTACTGTAAACCCAGTGCTGTTTCACTGTAATGGAGAATTAAATTAACTTCCTTGTTTATGGCAAGATTCATCATCAGCCTTATGTTAAGTTAGCTTGTAAAGGGCCTACTTCTTTACTTACAGTATATGTCCAGAAGTTTCAGTTTGAAGAAATTCAGCTGAAGTACTGCATGTTTCCTGGTGCTACTGGTTATGTTGCTGCAATCACAACTGATTAACTGTTACATCTTGGAATGGACACGCAGTGGGTAGTGATTCATGACCTGGTGTCACCTGCCAGGCCAATAACATTTCATTTTCTGAGCCTGAGCAGGTCAAGCCTCAAGCCCTCAGCCAGTGAACTATAACTCAATGCTAGCAAAAAATGTCCAGATTGCAAAAGTTAGTTAGAATAGCGTTGATCTCAAACTGTAGCATGCTCTTCTGAACTTCTGGAGTATATGGGGCAGGGAAAAGTCAAGGCCATATCAGACTATATATTTTTTCATACATTTTAAACAGAACAAGAGCACATACATCTATGACTCCTGCATGAAACATGCATGCATTTTTTGTTGCCCAATTAAAGCCAACAGGCATGTTGTAATGCAAGAGACATGCCATTTTGTACTGGATTTTCTCCCCATTCCACAGCTGAAATTTTCTCAGTATGCCAACTATGCTGATGAAGTCATGACACATCATAAATATGGAAATCTTAAGTATATTATATGCTTAACTTAACATGCAATTAGTTGTGTGATCCTGTCAATCATCTATGAACATAAATGAGGAAGTATTTGTTTTCCCCAAACAGCCACTGGTTTTATAAAGTGAACCTAAATTATAGGTTATACAGTCCTCTCCAAAAGTATTGGGACAGCAAGGCCAATTCCTTTGTTTTTGCTAAACCCTGAAGACAAATGAGTTTGAGGTCTAAAGATGTGCATGAAATGACAGATCCGAATTTCAGCTTTTATTTCCTTGTATTTTTATCTAGATTTGTTAAACAACTTAGAACATATCACCTTTTGTATCAGACCATCCAATTCACAGGGGGGCAAAAGTATTGGAACATGTGACTAACAGGTGTTTCTTTTTGCCCAGATGGGTCCTGTTAAATTGATTGGTTAAACAATAAATAATTCTGAATGTCTACTCTTGGTTTTAGCCTCAGGTTTTGCCTGTGACGACTACATTTGTGTTAGAAAACATAAACCAACATAGAGACCAGAGAGCTGTCTCTGGTAAAAAAGCAAGCCATTTTGAAACTTATAAAAGAGGGGAAATTGATCAGTGCCATTGTACAAGCATTGGAGATAGCTTGTACAACAACTTGGAATGTCCTGAAAAAGAAAGAAACCTCAGGCGTACTGAGCAACAGACATCGAACAGGTCGACCAAGCAGTAGTTGATAGAAACATTGTGAAAGCAGTGAAGAATAACCCCAAACCACCAGTGAAATTACAATCTCTATAGGGCAGGGGTGAAGATGTCTCAATCAACCGTTTGAAGACGACTTATAGAGCAGCAATTTTGAGGCTATACCAGATGATACCAAGAAACGACTTATCAGTAATAAGAATCGGAAGGCAAGATTACAATTGGCAAAGAAATACAGAGATGACCCATAAAAGCTGTATGGACTGATGAGAACAAGATTAACCTCTACCAAAGCGACGGAAAGACCAAAATGTGGAGAAAGAAGGGATCTGCTCATGACCCAAAACATACAAGCTGATCTGTGAAGAATGGTGGAGAAAGTATCATGGCTTGAGCTTGCATGGCTGCTTCTGGAGTGGGCTCACTAATCTTCATTGATGATGCAACTCATGATGATAGCAGCAGGATGAATTCAGAACTCTTACAGAGGAATGTGTCAAAAATAATTAGGAGGAACTTCATCATGCAGCAAGACAATGACCCCAACACAACACACTGCCAACACAACAAAGGACGTCATTAGGGAGAAAATGTTGAAGATTTTAGACAGGCCATGTCAATCACCAGACTTTAACCCAATTGAGCATGTATTTCACCTCCTGAAGAGGAGAGATTGAAGGGAAAACCCCCTGAAACAAACAACTGAAAGAGGCTGCAGTAAAAGCCTGGAAAAGCTTCACAAAAGAAGAATGCAACAGGGATATGCTACCAAATATTAAGTGTTATTTACTTTAATCTACTTAAATACTCTCTGTTACAATACTTTTGCTCACCTAAAAATTGTGTGGTTTGTGTAAAAGCTGAAATTCAGAACTTTTGTGTCATGTTCATCTTACCCAAATGTATTTAGTGTAGGTGAAATGATGTGTTATTTTGTGAATGAACAATCCTTGTTTTCAGTAATGCAAACTTTATTCATTTACAGTATTACTTAATTTCTCAATTAGAACAATTTGGCACATAAATAATCTGTCTGAGGATATTTTCAGTTAACCATTTTTTGCTTCTTGATCCTTTTTTCACACATTATGGATTCAAACGACTGAGCAGAAGAACACAGATTCCATACATCACGCTGTGCATAGTATAGTTACTGTGATCATCCAGTTTCTATAACAGCAACACATTTTTTGCACATAATACACTGAAAGATAATATGATCAATTACCAAATGTACAATTTTCTCCATTTCCAGTTTTTAAACAAATTCTCAACTGAAATAAAGGCTTGTTTGTTTACAATAGAAAAATACAGAACATTGCTAGAAGTATAATCAACCCCTTGGCTGTGCTTTTTCATAAGAGTTTTTACATATCTGTTTCAGACCAGTAACATGCTTTATACACAAACACCTCCATCAACAACAACAACCATGAAATTTTAATTTTAACAGCAGTACAAAAAAGTAGGAAGACACTTCAAAGAAAATATCTGTCTCCTGCAAACAAATGATTTGGGTATAATCTAGAATACAGCTCCCATCCATGTCTATCATAAAAAGAGAAATAATAAAAAACAATGTTTATTATTAGAAGAAAAAGTTTTCAAGAATGCAAGAATGAACTATGGCAATAAATGGCCCTTCCCAAAAAGAAAGTGATACTATATAAAAATAAATACCTTAAACATTGTAAGCCTATTTAAGCCCACATTCAATTTACAGTGTAAAAAATCTTAATAAATTACACAGAGGGTGGAATTTTATTATGATATGCACATGAACCATTGGTAGAAATATTTCTAAAGACAAAAGAGCATGGACTAATCTTTTATTCTGCTAAAATGCTTATTCCATGTGGTGAAGTGTTCGAATGGCATGGTCATCATGGCCAAACAAGTAATATTAGATATGCTTCCTTACATCAACACCCAGAAGTTATATTTTAAAGCAATCGGTAAATGTAAAAGAGCGTACAAGAGACCTCACTGCGCACTACATAATCAAAATAAATATGCGCTATAAAAATAAACAACTATAATGAAACTACTAATAATTAAGACTGTGAACAACCTTTGCCAGACTGACTTCTGGTGATATCACCCCATTTGTATATGCATTCAAAAAAATGGAGGAGATTCGAATAAATTGATCCTGTCTATAACCTATAAGTAACCATATGAAGCCTTATATCTCAGTGTGAAATCTTCAATTGCTTCAATTACAGTACATCCATCCATCCATCCATTATCTGAACCCGCTTATCCTGAACAGGGTCACAGGGGGGCTGGAGCCTATCCCAGCATACATTGGGCGAAAGGCAGGAATGCACCCTGGACAGGTCGCCAGTCCATCGCAGGGCACACACACCATTCACTCACACACTCATACCTACGGGCAATTTAGACTCTCCAATCAGCCTAACCTGCATGTCTTTGGACTGTGGGAGGAAACCGGAGTACCCAGAGGAAACCCACGCAAACACGGGGAGCACATGCAAACTCTGCACAGAGAGGCCCCGGCCGACAGGGATTCGAACCCAGGACCTCCTTGCTGTGAGGCGGCAGTGCTACCCACTGCACCATCCGTGCCGCCAATTACAGTACAGTTCAATTTTAAGTTATCAATTTGAATTAATCAAGAAAGATAAATGAGGTTAAAAAGCAATGAAAATGCATGAAATATACATGTGAATGCTGATGTAAGAAAAGCAGGGGAATGTATGCACAAATACTGTACTTCCTACAAGCCAAGTTGTCACGCATTGTCAAATCTACAGTGCAAAAATTGCAGAGCTGCTGACCAAAACTGCAGTTGAACACTGCGGACATATTCTGTTCAAATCTGAACATGACAAATAGAAATATAGCTGTAAATGTAAGGCCACATGGTTACACAAATTGTGAATGAAATTATGAACTCCAAAGACTGATGTTTGATGGTAGTGTGATATATTTAAAAAAAGCATTCAAACGACCTTCCTTGGACAGAAGATGATTGCATCAAAAGTAGGAACTATTATGTGGTACCAGGAAATCAATTACGTACTGCAATCAAACATAGCTTCGCTGTTTTTTTCTTCCTTTTTTTGGGGGGGTGGGGTGTAGGGGTTCACATATCACATTTAGATTTTTGATGTTTTTATGCACGTATGTTTAACACCTAGAACACTCTTGCATACAGTTAGAAAACACAGGAACTGAATGCTTCCCATACAGTTTATATATATATATATATATATCATATATTTTTTAATTCATTATTGTTATGTTTTTACGGGTGTGTTATCTCTCAGGGTCTTTGGGTGCAGAGACAGAGGTGGTGCGGAGGCGCGTTAAGGCAGAGAGTCGCACCCATCACACCAGGCTGCAGGGGGCTGTGGTGTGTTCGGGAGCCCCAGGAGGTCAGGCAGCGGGGGGAGAGGGTGCACAGGCAGGGGCGGGCAGGGCCAGGCTCTCCAGAGCCCCGGGTGGATGTTGGATCAAGGCACTGGCGTGGAGAGGCCTGGGGCCAGCGGCCCTTCTGCTGTGGGCACGGCTGCAGCTGGTCCTGCTTCTCTTATCTGAAAGTGGACAAATACAATTGTGAAATAATAATAATAATAATTTTTTAAGCTTACTTGAGATATTTCACATTCTTAAATACTTATAATGTTCAAATATGCTACAATATCTCAGCTGATCTTACATCACATAGGTAGAAAAAAAAGAAAGAAGGTAAACTACACCATTTTACTTAATTTTGTTTTTGACCATTGTGCATTAACCATCAATCATACTTGTTCTGCACTACAATACTCTGGCACTGCATGCCTTTTCAAAATCAGGATTTGGGAACAGAATTAATGAGATGAACAAGATTAATAATCCATATATTTATAACATCTGAAGTAAAATCTACAGTAGACCCAGAAACCACGGAAGGGTGTTTTATTTTATTTTATCACTGTCAATCAAAGAGCGGCTAATGGGTGGACTGGACTGGTGAGCAATCTTTGAAGCTGTAACTAAACAACAGGGATGAGTCACGGATGGGCTGAAGGCATTCGTCAATGCAGGAGAGAAACACGTTAATTAACATGGCCGCCTTTGGTGAATGGCTTTCTTCTGACAGCAAATAAAGCAGCCTAATCCCTGTGTGCTCCCAGCGAACTAATGGAAGATCTCTTCAGAGGCTCCTCTGCGCCCCGCGCCTTTATTCTCCCCTCCTTCCATTTTTAACAGCCATTCATATCATAATGCCTGATGTCTACGAGTGGATTACATAGCCTGATCATTTAGCAGGTTTTTACAAAAAAAGTCACTGTTTTTTAATCTCTGCAAGTGTGGGTGGGCCAGCCACTGCATATGACACACATACATAGAATATATATTCATAATAATATGAATTTAAAAAAGAGGGAAAAAAAAGAAGAAACACTCTCACTCTCACTCTCACTCTCACTCTCACTCTCACTCTCACTCTCACTCTCACTCTCACTCCCACTCCCACTCCCACTCTCACTCTCACTCTCACTCTCACTCTCACTCCCACTCTCACTCTCACTCTCACTCTCACTCTCACTCCCACGCTCACTCACACAGAAGAAGTAAATTCACCCCAACATAACACACATACCTTGTCAAACCTTTCAGGGGAGGGGCAGGCAGCTTCCTCCGCTGTTGCCGTGACGAGCCGATGGTCTCAGGCTGCAGAGAGCACAGCAGCACATTAGTGAGGTTGTACAAACAGCCCGTGTCAAACTTCACCATGATCACATTAGTGAGGTCATACAAACAGCCCGTGTCAAACTTCACCATGATCACATTAGTGAGGTCGTGTCACACTTCACCATGAATACACGGGTACCTTAGGTTTCGGCTTGAACTTGGAGAACCGTGAGCAGGCCGTCACGTTCAGACCGGCCGTTTTCAGAGCTGAAATTCTCGCCTCGATATCTGAAATCTGAGAGAGCAGGAGGATAAGAATCAGACAACGCTGCTGCATAAAGACACTTTAAAACAGCACGACAGGCACGCAGGAGCTAAATGCACATACTCCAAACAATTAACCTAACACATGACAATCTACACGGACAAAGAAAGTGTTTTCAACTTCAATATATCCCCCTAACTATAAAAGAAGTACAACATATACAGTTAAAATAAAAAGCTTTGTTTCACAAAGTTAATTGTATCATTTAAAAGGAATGTTTTTTTCCCCCCACTGGACAGTTTACAGCCCACACACCTGGAGTTCGGACTGCTGGACCTGTGCAGCAGCACTGGCCACCTGGTCCTCCAGGAAGGCCAGCTCTTTCTCTGTGGTGCCACTGCTGATGGCGCGAGCGCAGTCCTCCAGGTCCCCCAGCTCACCCTCCAGGCCATACACCGTGCCAGCTGCCAGGTACACCTGAGGGGAATGCCCACAGCACTCACTTACCCTAAGGCTCAGCCAACTCTGCCGTTACTAAGAAAGGATGCGGTGCTCAACAGCCATTTTGGCTCAACAGACTGACTTTTTCATTTTCAACATTTGCCTTGGGTTAAATACCCTCAGATATATTTAACGCTTTACCCTCAAACGCCCTCTTGCACATACATACCATGGTACTTTATGTCATTATTGTATATCTGCATAATGACACTTACCATCAGTTATGAAATAACTCTTAATTATGAGAAAACAAATAAAAAATAAAAAAGTATATTGCATATCATTGCATTCTTTACAGAACACACGGCATACATTTAATCTGAAAATTGAGGAAAACAACTTCTGCTCAGAAATACAGGCCTTTACGAACTGGCTTATTACAGTTTTCCTGTATGTTATGTTTTCTGACATTTGACCTTTCTCACATATCTCTTCCTTTCCTGAAACCCAAAAGTCATTCATCATTTACAGAGTGTCTCACTGTGGATGTTAAAAGTTTTGTCTCGACACTTGAATTATTCATGAAACTCCTCTGTGAAGTTTGGATTCCTGTTCGGCTGGAGGAAGCGAGTTCAGGTGGGGTGAAGGACGAACAGAAAGAAGCGAAGCAGGAGAGATGGCGAGAGGAAAACCCAGAGGATTATGGGTGAAAAGAGAGTCAAACACAAACACAATGGGAGGAGTTAGTATTGCACACCATAAACCTGTAGGTTTGGTACATTAAGCTTTTGTGATATTTTGGGAGGAGCAACGTGAAACCAAAATGAAACTGTATAAAAAAAATACATTGAAAAAATGCATTTAATTTAGCAAGATTAGCAAGATGCAGCATTCATCAAAAGACTGTCAAAACAAACTTCTCTTCAGTTTATATAGAAATGCAGTGTTATTCAGAGAAAATGTAATGCATTTATAAATGTTTTATAAACATATATGTTGGAATGCATATACTATAGCACATTATATTTAGCAAGTAGTTTGTAGTTGTGACAGGGCCAGTACACAGTCCCGTGCAATGGGATTTTAGCAGGCAACACTGTTGAGGATAAATACCATGTAAACACATTTTTTAATTAACCATAGAAAGGCTCTTGATTTGCAACGGTGTGTTAACACCCATTTCCAGTTTAGTGTTGATGTGTGGCTCACCCTGCTGAAGAGGAGGTGCGTTTGAGAGCAGGAGGTTTTACTCCCCTGCTGAAGAGGAGGTGTGTTTGAGAGCAGGAGGTTTTACTCCCCTGCTGAAGAGGAGGTGTGTTTGAGAGCAGGAGGTTTTACTCCCCTGCTGAAGAGGAGGTGTGTTTGTGAGCAGGAGGTTTTACTCCCCTGCTGAAGAGGAGGTGTGTTTGAGGGCAGGAGCTCTTACTCCCCTGCTGAAGAGGAGGTGTGTTTGAGTGCAGGAGGTTTTACTCCCCTGCTGAAGAGGAGGTGTGTTTGAGGGCAGGAGGTTTTACTCCCCTGCTGAAGAGGAGGTGTGTTTGAGGGCAGGAGGTTTTACTCCCCTGCTGAAGAGGAGGTGTTTGAGAGCAGGAGGTTTTACTCCCCCTGCTGAAGAGGAGGTGTGTTTGAGGGCAGGAGCTCTTACTCCCCTGCTGAAGAGGAGGTGTGTTTGATCGCAGCAGGTCTTACGTTCTCCTCCAGTTTGGTGAGGTGTTCGTCCAGCCTCCTGGTGCTGGAGCTGGAGGCGAGAGGGGAGGCGTCGGTGGACTCTGGAGGGGCGCTCCCCTCGCCCGCGGCCCCCTCGATCAGCTCCTCGGTGGCGTTCAGCACTTTCAGCACCTCCGTGGTGATGCTGCACAGGGACGCCGCCGAGTACTTCTGCTCCACGAAAACAAACACACACACAGAGAGGCTGAGTCACAGCACCCGCGCCTCACTCATTTCTGCGCTACCAGTCACTGTTAAGGCCCTCTGGCATCAGTCTGTATGACCAACTTAAATACGTGTACAGAAATTTTAATGAGACTTAATCACCAGTCATGTGACTCACCCAGACCAGCTAAACTGCACTTACAGGGTACTTCTGACACATTAATAACACCAAGGCCAAATCAAAGCAATGCTAATTAATGAGGGAGGTCCATTCTTCAGTTCTATTTTGATATCCCAGAGGCAGTCCACTTGCTGTTATTAGTCATGACAACTGCCATGGCATAAGTGTGTATTTCTATGTGACTCAGCGACTAGTGTTACTGGTGCAACTAATATAGTGTGGTCAAGGTACACAACTCTATCTGCATTGTGCTGATTGTGCTGATCATATGCAGGGGTGGTTAGTTTTGACATAGTCCAGTGTCAGTCTATGGCAGTGTATGTCAGTGTATGTCAGTGCATGTTAGTGTACGTCAGTGCATGGCAGTGCATGGCAGTGCATGGCAGTGTATGGCAGTGCATGTCAGTGCATGTCAGTGCATGGCAGTGTATGGCAGTGCATGTCAGTGTATGGCAGTGTATGGAAACGTGTGATGAGTACAACCTCACCAGCTCCTGCAAGGCAGAATGAGAACGGACTCAGAGATTAGGATTAGAAACAGACAGACACACAGACAGACAGATGGTTAACCAGCAGTCTCTGCAGTTGGCCACATTGCTTTGCAATATATTAATTTACCGAAATAAAACTAAAAACTGACCTTTCACAGCCACAAGGCTGAAATCTGTATTTCTGTAAATACCGTGGAGCACAAGAGAGGACGTTTATTCTGACGAAAGACTAATAATTTGGATAAATCTAACTCCACCGGTACTGTACAAAGCAGAAAGCTCTATTGTGAATGACATGTTTACTGTAACTGCGGCACTAGACAACAGAGAGCGATGAGATGCAGATCCTGACCGTATCAGAGGTGACGCTACCGCTAACCATACCCCACCCTGAGGGCTAGCAGCCACAGGTGCCACTGCCACACCTGGGCTCATGTTCCAGGGGTCTTAAACTCAGAGCAATTACTGTTCACGTCGTGAAGAGGCTGGGGCAGTGACTCTGGTGAAGCTCCGAAACTTTCCCCGATGAGAGCGCACTTCTTAAGCCTAATCACTACATGTTCTCTTCCATGTACTAGGTACCCTCTCTGTAGTTGTATCTTAGAAATTTCCTAAAAAGATGCATGCACCAACAAGTCTATTGTCTTATACTCATTTTTATTGTTGAGCACAAACTATAGCCTGTTTTGTTTATCTATCAATGGTTCCAATCATTTAGAGGTGACTGCATGTGTAAAATCCATGTGACTGCAAACTCACAGGTAGGACAGACTTTTAGTCTACAGAATGACAAGATGCCCTCATTTTTTTACTGCACTCAGACAAATACACCGGTTAGATGAAAAAGTCTCCTCTCAGCACACAACACCTTTTAAAATCTAAAAGAACAAAAAAAAACAAAAAAACACCACACATTGTGTAAAGACTTGTTTTGACGGTCCTTGCTTTTTATTTTTCCCTTTCAGGTGAAATGTGGGAACCTGAAGTGGGCCAGAAGACTGTGATAATGAATTAATCACTGGCGCGAGCTTTGATCCGCGATGACAGCGGTGCTATTGAACGCCATAAAACACGACAGCGGCCTGCGGCACTAGCCATGAAAGGAACCGTGCAGGTGGGGGGGGTGGGGGGGGCGGCTGGGGTGCACTTGAGTCAGAAATGAGAAAGCCATCAGGCCCTTTAACACTCTCATTCACTTCACAGGAAAAAGCTTCAGGTGTCTTCAAGACAGAGAGTAAGTCAATAGCACAAAGAATCAATGCCATATCGCTCATGTTGCAGAGAAACACAAGCAGCTCTAAGCACAACATGGACTAAACTCCTGCTAAACTTTCAAAAGTAGTAGGTCAAGAAAAGGGTAGTCAAGACTGAAACATGTGTGGACTGTAGCCTTCCAATAGTGGGGCAGTCTGCAGCCTAATGGCTAAGGCACACGACTGGGACCCGGAAGGTTAGTGGTTCAAGCCCCGGTGTAGCCACGAGAAAATCTGCACAGCTGATAACCCTGCATTTCTCCAGGGGAGATTCTCCCCCTGCTTAGTCTAATCAACGGTAAGTCACGTTGGACAAAAGTGTCAACTAAATAACAAATTATTATTATTATTATTTATAAAAGTAATGGTACAGTGCTACTGCATGCCCGTTATCAGAGAGTCTGCTGAATTTTCTTGTTCAAAGACAGGATTCAGACTAGCAGTGGTAGAAACTCTTCTCCAGTTAATAAATGAGACTTTCTCTTTCCCATTACGTAAACTCATATTCTTGATGACAATGATTTTAATGCTAAATTTGGGAACAAAAACATCCTGCAGCGGTCAATGCCTTCGTATTTTCTTTGGGTTCTTTATTCTGCCGTTCTTGTCACAGAAAATGGACACCTTTTAATGGGTATTAATGAATAGTGCGACACGAGGAGGCCTTTCAGCAGCAGCACTAGGCGAGGTAAATGAAGCCTTGGGCCAGATGAAGACAGGGAATCTAGTTCATCTTAAGAGGAGAGAGACAAAGAGACTGCGGCTACGGATGACTCCTCTCTCCGTGTCCGCTGGTGTGACCGAACGGTTAGAGCGGCTCTCACCTGCTGTAAGAGAGAGGAGATAACCTGAAGCTTCTGCTGCACCTCCAGACCACGAGGCCCTTCCTGACACGCAGGCAGACAGAGGGACAGAGGGAGAGAGGGAGAAAATGGTGGATCGAAAAGGACAGCGGACAGGCGAAAGGTAATGGAAGAGAGAGGGCCAAAAAGAGGGGTAAATGGGAATGGAAGATGAAGGGATGGAGAAAGGAGAGAGAAGGATAAACGAGAGAGAGAGAGAGCACGTAAGGGGTTAAAAGGCTTGAAAGACTGAAGCAGCCACTGTGTGAAATAGTGTGATTAGGGGAGAGAGCAGGTAAATGTCATGGCTTTTCTTTTTTTTTTAAGTTGAAAAGCCTTAAAGGAAGAGCTCAGAAGAGAAGATGCAGTGGATTGATTAATCACAGCTCTTGGTTATGTGTGTCCGCTACGTGCATGAAAACAGCTTTGATCAAAGAGCGCACACAGAGTGCAGTGTGAATACTGACTCAAGCAAGTCAAGTTTTTTTTTTTTTTTTGGCTGCAGCGAGCTCTGTAGAATTTTACATGACCCGGCTTTTATGTATTTTTTCACGAAGTGAAAATAAGGAGGGACTTTATTGAAATAATGCTGATTAGCGATAAGCTCTTTCTAAATGCGAAAATGAGCACTTTCACATTAGGCAGTTAAAATGAATCACTGTTAAGTTCAATTTTCAAAGCAAACCAAATCAATATACAAGTAAGCAAATAACGCTTTTTGTGGGCTCAAATTCAATCAGACATGATTTTATTCTGGAATCAAATGATTAAAGCTGCATAGTACTCACTAATGCTACTGCAATTAATTTAATTGACTTTAAAATAAAACCCAAAATTTATATTGTCATGCAGCTTCCATTTTTGCGTTTCATCCGATTTTTTAAATCTTATGCTGTATCTGATAATATTCCTATCTCCTCAACCATATATGAAGTACATGGTAAAAAATAAAATAAACTATAAAATGTTCAAAACCAAACCTCTCATCTTAAAACTAAATGATTCAGAATAGGCCTGGGTTCTGCAACAGACCAACAGAATCTCAGCTATTATTCGTGACACGCATACACAAACACACACACACACACACACACACACGCAGACACAGACACACAGGGAAACACTGACCACAATGTGGAAGGAAAAACAAAACAGAAAACGGGACGGGGAAAATAGGCTTCCCTTTATCCAGTATCTACAGTAACAGCCACTGAATGTGACATGAGGCCTAACGTGCTCATAGTTATGTATAACAGGCTAAGGCAGAATACAGACCCCAGCACTGTGTAATGTATGTGACATGAGGCCAACAGAGACAGGGTACAGACCCCAGCACTGTGTAATGTATGTGACATGAGGCCTATAGACAGAGTACAGACCCCAGCACTGTGTAATGTATGTGACATGATGCCTACAGAGACAGGGTACAGACCCCAGCACTGTGTAATGTATGTGACATGAGGCCTATAGAGACAGGTACAGACCCCAGCACTGTGTAATGTATGTGACATGAGGCCTAACAAGCTCGTAGTTATGTATAATGGGCTAAGGCAGGGTACAGAGCCCCTTAATGTGCTCATAGTTACGTATAATGGGCTAAGGCAGGGTACAGAGCCCCTTAATGTGCTCACAGTTATGTATAATGGGCTAAGGCAGGGTACAGAGCCCCTTAATGTGCTCATAGTTATGTATAATGGGCTAAGGCAGGTGTAATGAGTGCTCTTACTTTGCGGACATCCTCCGGAGACAGTACTTCCTCCTGCACATAGGGGGCGCTCTCCTGTGTAGGGAGCTGTGTGGCTCCTGTCTCCTCAGCCTCCTGCTCGGTCTCTCCCAGTGTCGCCTCACTGTCTCCCTCTCTCTCCTCTACTCCCTGCACCTCCTCATTCTGCAGCATCGCCCCTGACATCTCCCTCTCTTCCTCCGCCATCCTCTCTTCCCCTCTCTCTCCCTCCTTCCTCTCCAGTCTCTCTCCCGCTCGCTCTAGACTCTTCTCCTTTAGCCTCTCTTCCTCTCTCTTGGCGCGTTTCTCTGCTTCCCCGTCGCTCTCTCTTTCCCGCGCTCTCTCGCTGGCCGTCTCTCCCTCCCTCTCGCCCGCTCTCTCGCGCTGGTCCTCCTCGGACGAGGTCAGCTCCTTGTCGCTGGCCCGCCGGACCAGTTCGCACAGTTTGGACTTGAGTTCCAGCTCTAAAATGTCCGCCACGCTGGAGGGGGCCTCCCCGTCCTGGCTGGGGGCGTTGGGGGTCACAGTGTCAGGCGGGGGGTAGCGGTGGGGAGGAGGGAGTCCCTGCTCCAGCTCTCTCCTGGCCGCAGAGCTGAGGGAGACGCTGCTGTAGTTCTGTGAGAGGAAGCAGGGCCAGTCAGCCGCAGGAACATAACATTACACACCCGCTTACACATAGACACTTAAACACGACGCTAACCTACAGACATCACCATCTTATTTTCAATAAAACCATTCCATTTAAATCAGCAAATCAAGAATGAAACAAACAAAATGTGATTCATGATAATTATTCTACATCTGAGGCATATCACCAAATTACTTTTTTCTTTTTGAGTTATGAAGAAGCAAACCTTCTGTTGCCACCTAGTGGCACGATAAAGACTTGCACTCCGAAATGATTCCTGGCCAAGAAAAACTATTCAAACTCTATGAACAGATAATGTCTATAGTCTAAAGATAATGTCTAAAGAACTGATAGTGTCTAAAGTAGGGTTCCCCAAAACCAATTCTTGAGAGTATGAGGGTGTCGGCATTTTGTTTCATCCTAAAATCCACCACCACTTTTATTCCTGGTGAGGATACCATATGAGATGAGTGCGTGTGTTAGAAAAGGCGCACGGCTTATCCAAGAAACCTTAAGATTTGGCTGATACATATGCCAGCAGGAATGCTTCAAATAAATGCATCTAAAGTGTATGTGTCTGTGTGTGTTTTTGTGTGTGCGTGCATGTGTGTGTGAGTTTGTATGTGTGCACGCATTTGTGTGTTTGTGTGTGCGCATGTGCATGTGTGCATGTATACACGTGTGTTTGTGCATGGGTGTTTGTGTTTGTATGTTTGTGTGTGAGTGTGTGTCTATGTGTATGTGCATGTGTATGTGTATATGTGTATACTTGCATGTGTATGTGTATATGTGTGTGTGTGCGTGTATGTGTATATGTGTGTGCATGTGTATGTGTATATGTGTGTGCATGTGTGTGTGTATGTGTATACGTGCATGTGTATATGTGTATAAGTGTGTGCGTGTGTGTATGTGTATACGTGTGTGTATGCATATGTGTGTGTATGTATATGTGTGTGTGTATGCGTATACGTGTGTGTGTATGTGTATAAGTGTGTGTGTGTATGTGTATACGTGTGTGTGTGCGTGTATGTGTATGTGTGTGTGTGTGTGTGTGTGTATGTACATGTGTGTGTGTATGTGTGTGTGTGTGTGTATATGTGTGTGTGTGTATGTATATGTGTGTGTGTATGTGTGTGTGTGTGTATGTATATGTGTGTATGTGTGTGTGTGTATACATGTGAGTATGTGTGTGTGTGCTCCTGTGCGTGTCTCACCGGTACAGAGGAGGAGTACTGTGGCTGCTGGCTCCTCCCAGGCTCCTGCTCTCTCTTGCTCTTCCTGCGCCGGCGTGACCTCCTGACCTGGTCGCTATGGCGCTCCTCCGCCTCGCTGCTGTCCTCCGGCCCGGTCCCGCCCCCCGGCCCGCCCGCCACCTTGGGGTTGAAGTTAATGTCCAGGGCGTCGGGCGGGTGAGGATGAGGAGGGTGGTGGGGGTAGTGGTGGTCGGGGGCGCCCTTCCTCTTCAGCAGGGACAGCAGGGGCTTGCGTGATTTCGGGGGGCCCTCCCGGGCGGAGGGCGGGGCAGGGGAGGGCTCGGAGTCGGAGTTGAGCGTCTCGGTGTTGGTGTACTGGCCCGAGGAGGGCGAGGTGACGGGGGGGTTCTGGGTGTACGTCCACTCGGGGTCGTGCTGCGAGTCCGTGTAGTACGTCTCGTCAGACATCTTCCTGCGGAAGGCGTGCAGCGCTGACACCCAGCCGCCCGGGTCCTCGTCCTCCGTGTCGGAGCCCATCTCGTCGTAGGCGGAGACCACGCCCGACTCTTTCTCCAGGGCGCTGAACACCAGGCTCTTGCGCTTGGTCAGCAGGCTGGGCCGCGACAGCTGGGTGCTCTGCAGGGCCATCCAGTTCCCATCCGGACTCTGCAGCACTGAGGAGGCACCTCCGCACGCGGAGACACACACAGGAGAACACCGTGAGTAAGGACACACACACACACACACACACACAGGAGAACACCGTAAGGACACACACACACACACACACATATACAAAGAACACCGTGAATAAAGCAAGGAAACACACATGCATGCATGCACAAGCACACACACACACACACACATATATACATATACACACACACACAGAAACACAGCACTCACACCTGTGTCATAGGTAATACATTACAACACTGACTTATTGTATTACTTCATTACTTTGAAACTTCCACATTAGAACACCAAAACATACTAGAACTAATTAATACTAAAAAACTAAGACAGTTACAGTAGCTGGTAAATGATTGTTGCTGCTATCTGACTGGTCGGGCATGATTGACAGGCAGCTCTTACAGGAGTTGTCCAGCCGGTCGACACTCTTCCAGCTGGTCATCTGAGCAGCTCTGGCCTCCTTCTTTAGGGAGGCGTACTCCTTTACGCCTCCTTTTCCCGCTCCCTCGGGACCTCCTGCTGTCTCCCCCTCCTCTGTGGGTTTCTCCGGAGAATCGTCACTTGTCAGGGAGAAGGCGGAGCGCGACCTCTGCGTTAATAAATAAATAATTTATTTATTTATTAAGTAACACAAGGGCAAACACCATGCCAGAGCCCCAAAATAACCAGGTTTAAAAAAAAAACTCCCCACTGGAAACCATCAAAGTTCATATTTCTGAACTCATCCTCCAAGTGAACACACCTCCCATCAACCTCCAGTCTGAGAACCTGCAACATCTTGCACACCTCTGACATGTAATTTAAATCAACACAAAAACGTAACTGCAGGAAGAAGCCTGCAATAATGAGGGTGACGTTCACACAATGTACCAGCAGAGGGCAGCACACGTCGGCACACAGCGGAACGCCGTCTGTATGTGAGAGCTGACAGTGACGACACACACCTGTCTCATTAACCAGCGGAAGCTGATTAATCCCAAATGGAGAACGCTTATGAGTGAAAACTGCATCCACCCCCTGTACCTCCCCGACCACTAGAGCAAGCAGGGCTCAGAGCTGTAGGAGAGGACAGCTGTACAGTAACAACTCCAACCACACAGGGCACAGTGACACAGTCACATACATCGCATCTCTAACCACACAGTGACACAGTCACATACATCACTGGCAGTATAAAGCATCTCTAACCACACAGGGACACAGTCACATGCATCGCTGGCAGAATAAACCATCTCTAACCACACAGTGACATAGTCACATACATCGCTGGCAGTATAAAGCATCTCTAACCACACAGTGACTGTCACATACATCGCTGGCAGTATAAAGCATCTCCGCTGCAGTGAGTGTACTTATTACCCAGCCTTGCAAACCAAGTGATAGCTTAGTGAGAGTTTAGCTATTATGTAATGATAGAGTTTATTCCCATATTTAGACTTCTTACGCTCTTATACTTTATTTAAGCACACTTAAAAGTTCCTCATATTCTTTACCTATTCACCCATTAAGGTGACTTTTAATTTTGAGGAAAAAAAACCCCCAAAAAACACTCCAAAACACAAACTAACGGTTAGTGTACTTGTTGTAAACACTCCTCTGAAACTGTGAAAAAGCAGGTCATTTAAATAAATTGTGGTGCTCTTCCTGTCAGTGACTAATTTAGTGACAGGGAGCAATTGAGAATGCACAGAAGGCACACAGCTTATAAAAAATGAAATGTATTGTTCCAAACAGTGTATTTTTCCTCCTATCATAAAACAAATAAAAGAAGACATTTCATGCAAAATTTATGTAATTCATAAGAACTGCATAATGCATGAACTGCCACATTATCTCACATATTGGCTGAAGGGAGACTGCACAGGATGTAGTTCTCACTGTCTGACAGCAGAGGGCGGCATAACACACATTAATAGAATATAGATAAACTTTGCAATAGGCATCAAGGACACACATACAGGCATGCAGGCCAGTGAACGGACAGCAGAATAATGCAATAGACATACACTGAAAAACAAAAAGACAGCGACACTGCTTCTCATTGGCCTCCACTGGCTTCCTATTGCCGCACGCATCCGTTTCAAGGCCCTAGTGTTGGCATTTTAGGCTGCCAAGGGGACTGCCCCACCTTACATACAATCCCTGATCACTCCCTACTCCCCAGCTAGACCACTCCGGTCTGCCAGCTCTGGTCGCCTTATGGTTCCCTCTCTACGTGCACCTGGCGGTCGAGCTGCACGTTCACGCCTGTTTTCCGTTCTGGTTCCTCAGTGGTGGAATGACTTGCCTACCACTGTCAGAACAGCAGAATCCCTATTTCGACGCTGACTCAAAACCCACCTTTTCAAACTCTACCTTAGTCCTCCCTCCTGATTTCCCCTGCCCCTCCTTTCTGATATCCCTATCCTTGTCTAACCCCCCACCCCCCCCCCCCAAAAAAAAAAAAAAAAAAAAAAAAAAAAAAAATGCACTTATGATGACAACTATGTTTAGAACAGCATTTCATGTGTAGTTTCTGGATGTGATGCTTTGACTTATGGTAGAACCTATGCACTTGTAAGTTGCTTTGGATTAAAAGCGTCTGCCAAATGACTAAAATGTAAATGTAAACAGCATTACACAAATCTAGGTGCTCACGAACATTGCTTCATATCAAGCACACGCCAGCATTCTGAATTGTAGAGTTGTCAGCATTTTTTCAAATTGCTGTCAAATGATTTTCTTTCAGATTTCACAAGAATGGTGAGTTCCCTTCACTCTACATATCACAGAACGTAGTGGGGCTGAATCTTCATGCAAAGCTGAGCAATAGGCATGGAAAAGACCGTCTCAGATCGATTTAACATCTCCGTCATTCACCCAGACACACCTGTACTACACGGTGACACAGCAGTGACACAGGGACTAATTCAGAAGGTCAAGGTACAGTCACAGTGAAACTCAGCCGTCGCCTTTAATTTGCTTTCTGCTCTTTGGTCATTTAGGACAGAGAATCAGAGGCAGGTGGGCTGTCTTCATTCTGTGCTACAGTTTGCGTGACAGGACAGCGATAGATACTGTTTTTAACACAACAGCAGTGAAACTGCTAAGAAACTGTGCAATATTTGACTATTTTTACCCAATGTAATATGTCAATAGACCTTTGCCGCATGTGTAGTGTAGGGGTGAGCCCTGGTCTTGAAGAGCAACACAGTCTGCTAGTTTTTCTTTTCGCCATCAAACAACCCATTCAGACGCAAGAAACCAAGAAACCAGAAACAACGTAGCAGACACCATGCTCCTCCAGGACCGAGATTAGGCACCCACATGTGAATGGGTCAAGCACTGAACACTCATTGGATCATACGGTCGCCGGTTCAAACACGAGAAGTAACAGAAATGATGGTCCCTTGAGCGCAGGGCTTCTCTGCAAAAGCTCATACACAAATCCAGCCACAGAAACCGGCCACCGCTGGTGTTCTATGCCGCATTATCCACTGTTACTGGCCATAACAGTGGTGTCTGCTAACCGCAGTCACCTGGATGTCGTAGAGGTGTTCATGTAGAGGGGTTCAGGTTCTAAAATCTTACCCAAAGGGAGTAGGAGGTCTTGAGGCTGGGCTGAGTGGTGTGGGGGCTGGGCTGGGGTGGGGAGGGAGAGGGGAGCTCGGTGCTCTGGTTCTGGTTCTGGTTCTGGGAGGTGGGCCACACCATCTCGTACTCAGCTTGCATCTCGGAGCGTTTCCTGCGCTGAATGATCTGTGTGTGTGGAGCGGGGGCACAGCATTACCCAGCTGAAAATCTTCACAGCCCTGTCTGTCCCACCCCAGACATGTCTGTACTCTGAGTGCTTTCCCCTGCCAGTCAAAGGCCCGCCTAAAACCAGACATTCCCGCTCCCTCCCTCCAAACGCTGGTGACACAAATGTGGCTTGAAGTGGCATATCTGAGAATAAATATGCCACCTGTGGCCTTGGGCGCTGGAAGATCTCAGAACACAGGGTATGAAAACACGACAGACAGTCCTGCACCACCACCTCCCAGCCTGCAGGGGGAGCCACACTCACTTTCTGCACAATAGTTGTAGCGAGTTCCTCTATTAGCTCTTCTTTGTTGTCCCGCAGGTAGCGAGCCTCATTTTGTTTCTCCTGCAAAAAGAAGCATCAGTCATATGCACACTGCATTGACAAAACACACAGAGGGACTGACATCCAACATTTCCGTAAAGATTTTCTTTGCTCCTTCAATTGACGTGTGCACTTCAGCCGCTTGAACAGACAGAATAGTTGTAATTACGGGTTAATGGTTTAATTGCATAACGAAACAAATCCTGTTTGAAAGATCAAGGCGAGGGTGCCAGTGTCAACTGCCATGATTGAGAAAAACAAAAAGCTGCCAAGCAGCTGAGGCGCCTTTGAGATGCGGAGAGAGACCTCATTAGCAGCCCACCCTGACTCTCTCCACAGGCCTTTCACACAGTCACACACAGCGCTTAATGAGCTGGGCTGCTAAAGGTTACCTTTCCTAATTCAGCTCCCCGTGTGGGACACGGCCATTATGCATTTCAGCAAGTTGTTTGGATATTATTACGATGATTAGGATGATGGTGAGTAGTATTGTTGCTCTTGTTATAATAATAATAATAACTATCTCAGTAAGACAGAGGCTATTCGAAAGGGGAGGGAGAGTGTGAGAGTGTGTGTGACAAAGAGAGAGAGAGACAGAGCGAGACAGATAGAGAGAGAGAATCTGTGAGAGAGAGAGAGAGAGAGAGAGAGAGAGCAGGGCTGGAGAGAAGGTGTTAAGGAGTATCAGATGGTAACTCCTGCATAACAACACAATGGGAGAGATGGGTGAGGAGGATTACCATGTGGAGCTGCTAATGACATTACTCTGCAAGTACCAGATTTTGAGGGAACAAACGCAGACACATGCGCACAGGTAAACACACACACACACATGCACACACAGACAGACACACACAAACAGAGACAGACACACACACAGACACACACACACAGACAGATGCACACACAGACAGACACACACAAACAGAGACAGACACATGCACACAGACACAGACACAGAGACACACACACACACACACACACACACACACACACACACACACACACACACAGACAGGTACACACACACACACACACACACACACACTGAAGGGACCATGATGTTGTTTAATGATGAGGTCTCACTAGGCTGTCACTGTACTCCTCGGCCTTAGCGATGGCCTCCTCTATGGCCTCTTCAGCCACCCGCAGAGCGACAGTGAGCGTCTCTGCCATGCTGTGTCCTGGAGAAACACACACAAACACAGTGTACTCAGCCTCCCTGTGTCTTACACACACACACACACACACACACACACACACACGCACGCACGCACACCCTGCCCGTACGTGCACACAAAGACAAATACACACACAAAACATGAGAACACACAGGCATGCACACAGCTGTGCCACACAGTTAACCACATAACATTCAAGCTGTATGGGCAGCCCATATTGGAGCTGAAGGACGGGGTAATCTCCACTGTGTTTGAGTGGAAGCTAAATGTAGTAACTGAGACCACACCGAACAGTCCAAACACCTGGAGGGATGATGGCACGGTCTCTGGTCTCAGTGCTTTAACACAATGACCCTAACGGAGAACATAGAACTGCCATCGTTTGAAATGGCTGACATGAGGGGGTGAAGTAAGTTCAGAGAGACTGAGGAGTGGCACTGCTAACAAAACCTCCAACATATATTTCAGTTATCCAACATGAGTATTTTTATCAAAACACCACAGATATGATCTGGCTAGATCTGATCAGACCTCTGGCTTGTCCAGTTCAGGCCTTCTAAATGCATCTATAAGCCAGAGAACTGCAGCAGATTGTATTGGATTTTGTTTTGCACAGGATTGATTACAAATCAGTTACAAACACCATCCTACTGAAGCTCTGACTCTGGACTGCTAAAGACCGCACCAGAGCTGTGCTCTCTTTCTCTCTCTCCCTCCCTTCTTCCCTTCGTTATGACAGGTTTAGAAAAGCTCTTTTCTATCACACGCTCGGAGCTGAATCTACAAAAACGGACACTGAGCAGAGCCCTTAATCGGCACCTCAGAACTGCAGGGAAACACGGAGAGAATGCTAATAAAATGAGTTTAGAGAGGGGAGAGCGTGCAAGCAGCAGCTCACTGTAGTGGGAGCTCCTCTATCCGTTACACAGAGGCAGGAGAAAGCACTAAAGGTGTGTGTGACTAACGCTCGGGTACACAGAGAGGTTGTGTGGTCCACGGCCCGGATCTAATCCAGCCCTTGACGGTGTCGACCGTGGCTCAGGGTCCTGCGGGAGACACACTATTATCCATGAGGCAGGCTTATTAGTCCACACTCTCCAGTGTACACTGAAAGGACAGGACAGGCCCTCACACAGAGTGGAAAACTTGAGTATCCTAAATTATGGTGCGAAAACAGGGAACTACTTGAAGGGATAACGGTAAAATGAAGGCTGTGTTGTCACTGCTGTGGTGTTAGCGGCAGGGCTGGAGGCCTACCTTCACTTTGCCGGTAGAAAGTGGAGTCACTGCCGCACACGCTTCCATCGTTGTCGACGCTTCCTTCATGAATACTTCCGTCTGAAAGAGAAACGGGACCGGTTGTGCTCAGCACAGCATGGAGCCTACCCAACAGCCTCAGATCAGAGCACCGAGTATCAACATTTGAGGGAAGACTAGAGTACCGATCCCGCATCTCCCTAAACTGCAGGCCATGCAGACTTAGCATAAAGGTTTGAGGTTTGTAGAATTTGTTTCAATGCGGACTTTGCTTTAGCTTCACTTGAGGTTCATGCACTTCATTAGAATTTAAGGCTGCTGGTGGAGTTCCCCGATTACAGTAAGTGCTTTATAGAGGGGAAGCTGTGAACACAATGTGCAATGCGACTCTCTGGGAAAGGAATAGTCCTAAATCTTGAACAGGGTAAGCGAGGTAGCGAAGGCAGAGCCAGGAATTCCCCAGAATGCACACAGCCTGCAGAGAAAGTGTAATACAAGTTATTGTGAACTTTGGAACTGCTACACTCTCCGACCTGTTCATTTCCAAGCCAGCAAGTCTTGAGGAGAGATCGATTCTGCCCTCGGACAACACCTCACAACATTAGGAGGGGGTAATAATCTTGGGGGTGGGTGGGGGGGGTGGAGAGACAATATCAGTAATAACAGAAACAGGTTGAGGTGGAGGGCCTGAGCTCCTTAAAAGAACATGACAGTGCTGAAGATATGGATATCCCCATGGCCAAAAGAGATCACTCCACAGACGGGGAATTAAATTAACAACGCCTTCCCAAAACAGAAAAGCCAGGCCAGCCAGCACCCCCTCCAGTGCTCTGCTAATGTGGTGCTAGCTGGAAGCACCAAAACACAGACAGGCCCCCCCCGACTGTCACTCCATATTTCCAAATTAAAATCAGCGGGGTTTCTGGGCCATTGGTGCAGGGGCCTGCCCTGGTTCTGACCCGGTCCAGTGTGATACCTCACAGCGTACCGATTCAGAGCTCCCGTCATTTCAAATCCATCAACTACAAAGACCGGCGACGCTGTCCGAGTCCACCCTGCTGCTACGCTCACATACGCAGCTTGCGGCAGTCCCCTCACCTCGTGCCTTTTTCTGGGCCTTTGCGGACTCGGGATCCTGCCTCAGCCGCTAATTAGAGAAAGTGATTATCGCCGCGTGGGGAAAATAAAAAGTCAATGGAACGAAATGAAAGAAAACAAATGGGCTTTTGAGCAGTCTCCCAAAAGGTATTGTGGCCTAATGGGGCCTGGTGTGTGTCAGCATGTGTGTGTGTGTGTGCGTGTGTGTGTGAGAGAGAGAGAGAGTAATGCATCTCTAACACTGGACCTGCAGAGGAGAGGGGAGAAGGGAATTGTGTACAGGTATTCTCGTTTCGGTGCTTGAAGGACATCTCTGCAGTTTCCGCGTGTGAAACCCAAGCCGTGCCGTGCACCAGATGCAGCCGTGGTTTCGACGGAGCTTTTCTCGATTCGCCATGTCCCTGAAGGACAGACGCAGCAGAGGGGGGGGGGGTTGGCATTGACAGAGGCTACACAAAGCGCTATCCCTCACACACACTGCTCCCGAGGCTGGAATGGACAAAGCGGTTGAGTGTCTCTGACTCGGTGAAGTGGCTTTTGTGATGCAGCCTGCTGCTGGCTCAGATAGAGCCGCCTCTCGGGGCCGAGGGGTCGTCCAGAGCGTTTCGCTTTTTAAACAGGGCCGTCCTGTTCTGCTGGAGGACAAACGCTTGGCTTTTCTGTGAATATGTTTACCATCCTCCTGCAGTCTGTCCTGTGCCTGTCAGAGTGCATCTGTCAGGGAAGAGACTATCCACAGCTGGGGCTAACACTCCAGATACAAGCGGCTCTCTCTCACTCCGCTCCCCCCGAACGCAACGTCACCCGCTCGGTGCCTGTGATGTCCGCAGCCTCGCCAAATTTGTGGGTGAGAGACGGATTCATTAATTGTCGCCATAGCGGCAGCAGAGCGAAGTGCAGGTGTCGAAGTGTCAAGGCCTCCTTGAATAAGGGCCTGCTTAGAGAACCATGTCCAGGGCGCTAGCACCCGGTACGCTGGCTAAACTCATGCAGCGCCTCAGCCCTCCTCCTGCACAACAATAAGAACCCGCTTAGAGAATCGCCACCATCGCACCTTAGCACCGAGTATGGCAGCTAAGTCCACGTTACGCATCTCCACAGGAATAAGGACCGGCTTGTAGACCCGTGTCTAGCGCGCTAGTGCCTGGGAGGCCGGCCGAACTCATGTAGCAAGACTCCGACATATCCTCCTCCTGCACAGCTAGGAAAAGGAATAAGGACGCGCAGTAGGGAATCGCCTCCCTCATGCTAGCTCCGGTCCGCCGGCCAAGCTCATGTTGTGCGGCTCAACAGGCATAAGAACTGACCCGTCTCCATCGCGCTCGCACACGGTACGCCAGCTAAACTCAACTAGCGCATCTCAGACAGATCCTTCTCCAGCACAGCTGTTGATAAAGGAAAAACTTAGGGAACCATCTCCAACACGCTGAAAACTACTAAAATCACCTACAGCATCTCCGACTGGCCTCGCCCTGCTCAGCTATAGGAATAGGAATAAGGAGAAAAACATCTCGTTGCGCTAGGGTAGCGTTTGCCAGCTAAGTAGCGCGTCTCAGACTAGAGTCATGCGTCGTTATCGATGTGAAAGATGAGGGCAGTTGTGCACGTACAGCGTACTCATTACGTGAGGATGTGGGGAACGGTGAGCCATCTGCATCTTTAAAGAAGACAGGAGCATCCTGCCTCCATCTGCCGATGCCCTATAAATCGATATGCGCGTGCTGTAGTGCACTGCAGGGAAAGCCAGCGCTAAGAGGGAGAAACAGGAAATTACTCCTGACTAAGGCTGTCAGCACAATAGCTGGTTCATTTAAAAATTATTTGAAGTGATGAAATAATAGATTACTTGGCAAATGTAAACCCGTTACTTAAACATACAGTATATGAAAATAAATATCTCTTAGAATCCAATGCTAGCTGTAGGGCTGCTTCTAATCTCTGTCTTTGAACATGTACATTAGTCCGGTCATTTGATGCAATCCAGACTCCAGCCGAGTTGGAAAGTGCTTCTCTTTTTGAAAATTGAGTGCTGTTGCCATGAAACCTAGAGTAAAAAAAGATTGTATACAGCCTTTCATTTTGCTGGCTAACAGGAACTATGACAGGATGCTTTCCTAGAACGTGGTCCTGTAAACTACTTACACTACCCTACTACCTACTAAAAGCCCCATTTTGTTATGCAGACACTGTTTTATAAGGCCATGTTTCTCCCTCACTAACCAAAATGCCCATGTAAATGGCAGCATATTTAATGACCTGGACGTTGATGATTTTGAGCTGGATTCCAGCCACGTGTTTAAAATGTAAAATTCTCAACAATAAAAATGGTCAGAACTGGTTGTTTGTGAGTATGTTTCTGGGGTTAAAGGTTACATGTGGCATGGGATTCAGTGTTCACAGTAGTGCACATCTACTCTTCACGTTCTGTTGAAATACATGACATTCCTATCTCTCACATAACATGAGCTCAACAGCAATGGTGTACAATATGAGAAATAAAAACCTCACACTTCTTAAACTCCATGTTAAAAAGATACCTTCAACATGTACACTCACTGAGCATTTTATTAGGCAGACCTGCACACCAGCTTGATAATGTAAATATATAATTGTGTAGCAGCAACTAAATATATACAAGCATGCAGAAATGGTCAAGAGGTTCAGATATTTTTCAGAACAAATGTCACAATAGAGAAGAAATGTGATCTAAGTGAATGTGGAATTGGTGCCAGACAGAGTGGTTTGAGTATCTCAGAAACTGCTGATCTCCTGTGATTTTCACACACAACAGTCTCTAGGGTTTGCAGCGAATGGTGCAAAGAACAAAAAACATCCAGTGAGCAGCAGTTCTGCGGGCAAAAACACTTTATTAATGAGAGAGGTCAGAGGAGAATGGCCAGACTGGTCAAAGCTGACATGAAGGTGACAGTAATACAAATGACCACACATTACAACAGTGGTATGCAGAAGAGCATCTCTGAACACACAACGCGTTAAACCTCTACGTGGATAGGCTACAACAGCAGATGACCAATAAGTAAAAAAAAGAAGTCTAATAAATACCTCACTGAGTGTATAATCATCTGAGGAACCATGACAACAATACACAAAGAAAGGATGCTCATCCCTTTTCCTGTCTCCCCAGAATAGCAATTAGCAAATTACACAATTAATTGCTGTACAGACTAGCACACTGTAAAAGGCCACACATTAAACTCCAGGGCTAATCGAAATCAACAGAGGATGAAAATTAGAAGAGTAATATGGGATACTACAAGTCGGCCAGCACCACCCACCTAAAGCCACAGGGCCTATCAGGATATAACAGTGTTTACCCCGATTGCTACTTTAATCTGATAGGGAAACAAAAAGAACCACCTGCCTCGGCACTACCTAGCACTTTTCTTTAAAAGCCAACCATTGTGTAAGAGACCGGAGACTGTTGGTTATGTTCCAGTGTGTTTTCTCCAGGAATGGCTCCCTGTAAACACACAGGGCAGGCACAAAAAGCAAGAACACACAGACCTACGCACCATACACTCACCCATGCATAGTCTCAGACACACATAAACACTCCCAAAAAGTAGCAATGTCCTGCATCCATATTTAAGGCACCCTGGATGTGTCAAGAGGATATTGGGGAATCTCTGAGAGTCATTCCACTTTAGACTGTTTGCCTTGCAGAAAGGCAAGGTCACAGTTCAGAAACCGAGGTCACAGCTCACACAGGCTAAATCAGCGATTCCTAGGGTGAGGTAAGGTGAGGTACTATTGCTCTTGTTCTTACAACGGAAAACACGGTCTGAAGCCAGTTATTTACTCATAATATGCCCCCCCGGCACACAAAACGCAGATATCAGCATTTGAAAACCAACGTACATACTAACCGTTATATTAGAATGTTTAGCCATTCCCAGTTTCCAGGGCATGCGTCATGTGCTGCTAAATACAAAGTTTCGATGCTACGCTATGTCCGTACAGTTAATTAAGACGAACGGCTCTCCTCTCAGGAGCAGCTCTGATACGCACTGATCAGGAGAGATCCTGATGTTAATTGAAAGAGTTTAACACAATCACTCTTGGCCTGCAGAACCGGTCTCATGATGTTAAACTCACTTGAGGGAGGCTTAATTAAAAATGTTTGCAGAGCGCTATTCAGGGCAGAGAACACAGAACACTGAACAGACTCTGGCACGAAAAGAGCCAGGGCTTGCGCACAGTCATTAAAAACAGATCATACTAAAATGAAGCTTGTGTAATACGATGCCGGATCTCACATTAGAAACATACATCACGCACAGTAGAGTGCCCGTTCAGTGCAGAGATGCAGGGATTAAAATAGATTTAAAGTGAAATCATTTATTATGAAGAATGAAAAAACCGATGAATCCAGTGGCAAGAAACATCCTCTTACATTGTTCACTTGAGAAACCCGGGGCATAGGCATGCTGTTAAAAGCATGTCCGGCGTAATATTCCCAAGTGCATCTGCATAGCTCTGCTTTATCAATAAATGACAACACTTCATTCCCTCACAAGTACAGCACTAACAACACCCGTTTATTGCCAAATTAGATCACCTTATTAATTCTTCATGGTTCTGCTCACAGTCGTAAAGAATGCAAAGACGCATCCTCGCCACTTAACCGATGGAATGTTTACGTCTGTCCTGAGCCACTCCCGAACGCTGTGCTGGGAAAACGGAGAGCTAGCCGACAGGCTATCTGTTCACCCGACGCGGGCCATTCTTTACCCCTCCCGGCGCATCGGTCTGACAGCCCCATCCCCTGAGCCAGCGTTACCGTGGCGATCAGACCTCCACTGCCACGGGCCTGTGCATCTCTCCGTCCGCATCCCTTCTTTCTGTCAGTCTGCCTTTTCTAACGCCAGAGCAGGAAAGGAGGAGAAGACAGAGGCATTTTTCTAATGAACTCAGCATTGGCACATGTAGGACGATACAGGACGCATTCTACTTTAATCAAGGCGCATAAGGTCCTACTGTTCTGTTCTACCATGTTTATCCTGTTTCCAGTGCAGTATGTAGAAAATTCCAGTTATTATTCATTGACTTTGTATTTATATGCGTATGTTTAGAGTACATTACGAATGCACATACATTGTAAAATTCTATGACAAATCTATTAAGCTTTTTTTATCGACTCGTTAAAATGTCTAATTATCTTTGCTGTGATAATCATCACGTGTACAATCCAATGACAGTAATTGCCATTGAAAAATGATAGAAAAATTATGATGCAGCAGTGTAGCAGCATATATGAAAGAATACTATTTTTAATATGCTTTATTCATGTGATGATCATATTCATGAAACGTCGGTAAATAATACTTTCATAATAGCATTCAATTGCTACCAAATTACAAACACTGGCAGATCAAGCCTTCCAGGTATAAATATGTCACCAGTTGTATTCACAGCTTCTCTGAATGGTTTCTAAGTGAGGGAACTAATGAGGGGTAGAGCCTTGCCAGAAGCCGAGGAGTGTTTTTACATGGTGATGGCTTCCTGTTTTCCATTGCCAGCCATTTGAAATGTATTGCATGCAACTGCTTTGGCAGTTTCCCTCTGACCGTGTCTCACTCTCTCCACTCACGTCATACGCCACTGGACCGGAGGCTGAAAGCCTGACATTTATCCTTCCTCTCAAGCGAAACAGCTCCATCCATGTTTAATGTGACCTCCTGTGACATCCATCATTTCTTAGTTCCAGACGAAATCCTGATCCAGCCTCCCACCCACACCCACGCCGGTTTTACAAAGGGAAAAGATGGACTGCCGTCTTCGGCTCTTTTGTACGAAAGCTGAGCGAAATCATTTCAGATTTCAGTTAAAATGCTGTCGGAGACGGAGTCATATCTCAGAATGCTCCGCGCTCAGAGGTAAGCGGATTATGGGCTAGCAATGAGAGCTCCTCATTATTTCACCATCTATGAATCATTTCTGACCTAAATCTCAGTCGATGCCTCCTTAATGTTCATTCATAATAGTCACTTAACACTTAAGATACATGCGTATAAATGACAGTTATTTCCATTTTCCTTTACAGATGCCATTACTCTTTAAGAGATATTTAAAGCATTCCCAAATGGGGAATCACCGAATAGGAACAGAAGCATTGTGGGACAGCAGTCAGTGATCACAGGAAGGCAGCAGATCTGCAGTGTTGTTTAAACAGCAGTAACCTCTCCCTGCTGCACTGTGAGGACATTTTAAAATCCCTCACTATTAAATCTGTCACAGAGGAAGCAGAGGCTCTCTGCATGAGGATTCACACACACACACACACACACACACACACACACACACGCCTGCGCACACACAAACATGGATGTACACATACACACACAGATACATGCACACACGGAAGCACTCACATGCATGCAGACGCATGTAACAAGCACACACACACACGCACACACACATAGATACACACGCACACACGTAAGCGCTCGCATCTATGCACAGACACACAGACGCGCGCAACAAGCACACAATAGAGCGACACGCGCACTGAGATCACCCTGCCCCGCTCACTGCCAGGACCGAAAGCACAGATCCTCCATCCATCAGGTCTGAACACCCGTCGCTCCTGAACGAGACGCCCAACACCGTCCATTCAGCCACGGACTCTCGCCCTGACGCATAATCTCTTCAACTTGTTATCTGGAATGAAGGCCTGAGGCGGCTAATCCCCAGCCCTGTGCTCTGCGGTGCGAGAGAGAGCGAGAGAGCGAGAGAGCGAGAGAGCGAGAGAGCGAGAGAGCGAGAGAGGTGCAGAGCAGGGCAGGTACGACAGCACAGCTGCTGGAGCAGATTGGGCCAGGCAGAAGGGCCTTTCAGCTGAGGCAGCGGGACAGGGCTACGCATAACCTCAGCCGTCAGTCTCTCCCCTGCCTGCATACATTACTCTACATGACCTTCATTTAGCTCAGGCTCTTATCCACAGCGACTCAGCAACGCAAGACAACAGCATACAACACTTTACATACAGACAGAGACGGCCGCACAGGCTCTTATCCACAGCGACTCAACAAACCAATAAGAAAACAACACTTTACATACAGAGAGGCACACCCGCACGGGAACAGCCACCAAGGCACAGATGCCTGTTTAAAATTATACTACCACTGGTCCCATTTTTACCACTGCTTGTATAATGACTACAGCTAGTAATATTATTACTACTATAACCAACTTTTTTTTTTACTTTTTGATGACCTATTAAGCCTTACTGTAGGCACTTTTACACTATTCTCAGAACTCAATTTTGCGATGTGTTAATTTGTACAGTCAAATTGATTGAAGATCTGAAGAAGAAAAAAAAAAAAAAAAAACATACCACCACCTCTGGATCCTGCCCAGTATAAACAGAATTATTATGCCCCAAAAGAGCAGCACGACAGTCCAAGCGATCACATGTTTTGAAGGGATTAGGCAAAGGATAAATACAAAAGAACTGTTAGCTGGTCTTCAAAAATAACAACAAAACATGAAATGGCCAGACATCCCTCAGATTTACAGAAGGAGTGGCTAATATTTCAGAGGGATTATGGGTCCAAAGCTCCTGGGATTATATGTACTGGCATGCAAAGCATTGTGATGAGTGGAGAGCTTTACTGTGCTTCTATACGCTCAAAGGCCCTGCGGTCCATCTTAATGAATGCCAGGGATGAAATATTTAGGGTGGGAAGTCGGATGGATCAGGGGACACTATCAGAGAAGGTACAATCTTGATAAATACAGAAAAATATACAGAGGACGGCTTCTACGGAAAAACTAATAGGAAAAAGCACCCCATCAATCTGCTAAAACCTGCAATGGTAGACATGGTAATTATCAATGTTTACATTACTTTCCTTCAAACACAGAACAGCCGCAGCAAATTTACTATTTCCATTGCGGCTTTTAGTGACCGTACTCATGGAAACAGAGAGAAAGAAAGAAATGAATCATTATCAATACCCTGTGCTTTAGTCAATAAAACCACAGCACACATCTGTATTCTCTTGGTGTGCCAGACACACAGATCTGTGTCAGTGCTGCACGGGGTCA